>NW_027271217.1:442500-950743 GCF_040938485.1 Diadema antillarum
AGGTGTAGGGGCAGGATTTCAAGGGGATGAATAATTTTCCCTAGCAAATTATTTTCTTAATTACAATCATCATGGTCACTTATGCATTTTCAATAATTTCTTTTTCGTACAATTGAATATGAAAATAAGTGTATTCCACCAACGGCTCGGAGAATAAGTCAGTCAGTTTCACAGAAATCCATTGTGATAAATCTATTACCAGCAAAATTGAACCGAAAAGTAGATTTGCAGCTGTTATTTGTTGTTGTTTTGGGGGAAATCTATGCAGACTTGTGATTCATCATTCTACTTCACTTCAGAAGATACTGTACCTGTGAGAGATCGAGTCCATACAATTGTTTTCATATAATGTGAGAAAAAAATCGTTGAAATTGGACTATTTCATCGCAACTCTCGTCCTTTCTTTCACGTTATACTGATGTTCAAAAGGCCACTGCCCTCACCAAAATACATCGTACGATCGCATCCTTCCAGTGCGTCAGAGTTAGCGAACTTTTTGTCCAAACTTGGGTCGAACTTTCCTTGTGTGCGACAACCGAGTGAAGACAGTTATTTATTTCTCCTTCGGAGGACCCTTCCACCCTCCAAGAAAATATATCCCTCCAGCTACTGCTCGTCCCCCTCCCAGTTGCTGTTCTGTTCTATGAAAGGTGAAGGCGGGAATATCGAATATGATTTATGGGAAATCTTCATGGAAATAAACAAATCCTCAAGTAGCGTCTTTGACTCCAAAGTGTTTTCGGTGATCAAACTTTGGAAAGTTTGAGGAAAGCGTGCATCTAGAAAAAAACTTGACGGCAAACCATTACTTGGCAGCACACTCGATATACATTATAGAGACTTTTATGTGAAAATATGAGGAGCACGAAATGTAGGGCAGTTTATGCAACGTCTTGATTAGCAGATCAGTCTGAGTGAAAATTCCCCATGCAACAAAACAAGATAACAGGTTAAAACATGAATGGAGAAGGTCATCACACACACGAAGAGTTCTCCTAAAATGAAAATCGCAGAAATATAGGGAAAATACCTGAAGGATGGAAGATGTTTATATTTTGTTTAAGTTTAGATTTCCAGGAGAGATCAATGCCCCCCCCCCCCCCACCCCGACCTTAAATTCTGTTTAAAAGAGCCCTATCCGCTGGAAAACGCCATTTGTCACCCACGCAAAAACTACCCGTGGTAGTTGACTATACACACTGGAACAAATCAGTCCATCTAAAATTCAAAAAGATACAAAGCGCCTTGGGTGTGCTAGTCGCTTTTAAGATATACGTATTTGTACTGTATTTTTGTATGAATTTCTCGTTTGCTCTTGTATCAATATCATGAGTGCTTTTGGAACGAATTTGCCAATGGGTGAGAAAAGGTAATTTCTCTTCACGACAGCCGTACTGAGACGTGGATGAGAGCTCATAACATCTTTTAAAATCAAAGGAAGTGACTCAAGTGGTTCTTGGAAATATTTTGGGGGGCACGAGCCACATTTTGTGTTTAACCAAAACAATCATTCATTTCTTGCTCATGAAAAACTTGCGTTGATTCGCAAAAATGACGTCATCACCTCCTCTCTCTTCTTGGAAAATCCTTTTCATATTTTTCAATGTACATCTCAAGTTGTGGTGACAAGAAGACGATACGTGAGCAAAGTGTGTACGATGAAGAATGTAACGCAGAGATAGTAAAAGTCATATAGCACATCTCGGGTCATCTGCAGAATCAATAATATCATAGTATTGTACATAACTCGGCATACCAGTTGAAACAGTAATATTGTTATAGGTTTACTAACAAGCAGGGTTGCTTCATTGCGGCTCTTACGGTGGTATCTGTCACTGTGATTTTCAAGTGTGAAGAGTTATGAGGAGAGCGCGCCATGGAGAGTGAAATGTCCTTCCTCTTTACACTCGCGGGACAGGGAATTGATTTCCATTGTGGTTGCCTCAGTGTCCGTACAAAACGCCGTGAAGCGCGCTTGGGTAGTGGTACAGTGGATTGGAGTGGTGATACGCGGCGAGTTGCGGGTAGAGATGAGCGAACGTGGCGGGCAGGAGATGTTCGACTCCACTCGGCGGCGGGAAGCCGGTCGCGTGGTGAGGGAGAGGGATGGGGAGGTGGTGGCTATCCTTGAAGAGAACTTTGACGGCTACCTTCTTGGCTGGCAGAGGGGACATCATCTCTGCCGCCATCTGCTTCCGTTTGGTCTTGTAGCGGCGGTTCTGGAACCAGATCTTGACCTGCTGCTCCGTGAGTTTCAGAGCAGCCGCCAGGTCGGCGCGTTCGGGGCCAGATAGGTAGCGCTGGTGACTGAACCTCCGCTCGAGCTCGAAGACTTGGGCGTGAGAGAAAGCGGCGCGAGATCGTTTCTTCCTCGTCTTCGATGACGGCGCGTGCAGCTCATCCTCGTATCGTGACTCGTTGTCGATGGCTGCATGTTTGAAGAGGGTCAATAAAGAAACTAAATTATTTGATGAGAAATAAGACAGTCTTGAAATTTGCACGGAAATACGATTAAAATTATACATACAATCCCATGAAAGGAAACTAAATGACGAACTTGTTATCGAGTTTTTAAGAGACATGCATTCACCCGCTTGAATGCAAATGCTGAACTCCGTAGCTTCGCCTGCTCAAGAGCTTTGTGCATGCAGTTTGAATGTTTGTGAGGGACATGTGAATTTGATCGATAATAAAGAGTCCTAAAACCTTTTTTTTTTTGTATAAGTGAAACAGAAGTTTGAGTTATCTCCGATAGTAAAAAGAACGCATTTTTTTTTTTTTAAGCGTGACCTTACATGAGTGATCGCGAGATTATCTTCACGTTGCATTCTTATTTTACAGCGCAGATGTCAATAACTTAAACCTTATACCATTATGTCAATTCGTTCAGCTGACATAAGACTTTGCCTTTTGGCATCGGGTCAACATTCTTCCCTCTATATTCAATGGATCTGTGTTCGGTGGTCAAAGATTTCCCCATGAAGACAAGCGATTCGGCAATTCGGCGCAGGTTACCCGACGCCACCGGGCGGCGCTCCCATGGCTTCGCCCCAGCTTCGCGGCATGATGTTTGTGCTATCGGCAGGGGTGGTTTTTGCTTTCAAATTCTACATCAATTAATATCAAACCACTTCCATCAAATACGGCCAGAGAACTTTTTTTGGGAAAAAACGCTTACCAACAATCACTACATTTTATGATTAACCTAAGCACTGTTTTTATCAAGTAGACGGAAGAAAAACGGTACGATGCCATGTACTGTCATTCAGTATTTCCCTGCACGCCATCTCATGTGTAAAAGGCAATCGAACACATATTTATCGTGCAGTGCAAACGTGTGTTTGCACGTTTGTCTTTGATTGGAAGATACAGAACTGATACGTTGTCAGATCTTAGATGTCAGGCCCGTAGCCAGGGGGGGTGCGTCGGGTGCGTACGCACCCCCCCCCCCCCCCAAATTCTGAAAGGTCCACTTTTTCATAATAACGGTTTTTAGCAATTCTCAAGATAACAATCCAAATAAATATAAAGACACATTATATGCTACGTAAATGTGGAAGGGTACGTTTAACAATGTTAAAAATAATTGTACAGAACCCTTTTGTTGTATGAACCATCGGATCGTCCCCATGCACACAAACACAAATGTTATACAATTTGTGCGAGCTATTACATATTGAAAACTTTCGGTCATCTGCGAAGCCGCGCTTCCGCGCGAACGCTACATCACGTAAAACGGGTCAAAAATTGACGCATTTTTCCACAAAATCTGCCATAACTTTTAAACTGTTTAAGAAGCAAACTTGGGGCGCCCGGATTCTGAAAGTGGACACTTTAGGGATTATTTATGTGTATATATCTTTATTGTAACATTTGTAGCAGTGACGCAAATTAGATCAGAAAAGTACCTTATGAGTAGAATTGTCTATGGCGAACAGTCCAAATTTGACGAATTTGAGCATATTTAATTAGTACAAACGATTTCTTGAGCCTGCACCGTTTCAGGCTCTGTTCTGGATACGGCGGTAGAAACTCATTCTTTTTTGTTGTTTATTTTATCATTATTTACTAATCTCTTTTCTAACTTACAGGTAGCGGATTTCTTTGCAGGCCAAATTCGGAAATGTACTGTTGATTATTACTTATACATTTTCTCATGTTGTGACAGTTCTATTGGTTCTCATTTTAAAGTGAGCCAAAACCTAAGAACATTCTCACTTATAATTGCCAAAGAGTATTATGCAGGCACGCAAACTCATTTTAGTTGTATTTCATTTAAATGTAATGGCTAAGAGGGTATGAGAGAGAATGGAAAGTGCTGAGCTATGAAGTAAAATGGTAAAGTAAAAAGTTTGTCAGATAGTATTACAAAAGAAACTCATTCTTTTTTGTTTGTTTATTTTATCATTATTTACTTATCTCTCTTCTAACTTAAAGGTAGTGGATCTCTTTGCAGCCCAAATTCGAAAATGCCTAGAGACAGCTAGTAACCAAATATGCTACTATAATTTAATAAATAAGAAATAACCATTCCAGTATGTATCTTAGTGTGCACAGTAAGACAGATCAAATCAAATAGGAAAACATCTGAGCACTAAGCCTGAGGTCTGAATTTGCACTCAACTTCTTCCAATGGCTAACGGATGTTTAATTTTGAATTTCACTGACCTCCAAATTTCACAAAGAAAACCTTCTTAGCATGATGGTTAATATGACATTTGACTGATATTGGAGATGTTTGCGAATCGGATCTACTACCTTTAATATTATTAAATCTAAAATGATTATTTGAAAGTTCGGAAATGCTGGAAATATCCTACCACAAGGAGGCAAAATATGAATGGTTCACATTTACAATTCATTTTGTTTAAAAAATTTTCTTATTTATTTTCGTTTTTGACAAACTCGCATACCAACGGCTGATATACTGTATAGTAAAGTGAATGTTTCATCTTCCAAACAGCATCCAATGGGATGGAAAACTCCAACTGAAAGGTGGACACCGTGACTATACTCGCTAAAGAAAACGCGTAATAGGGGTCGTTTTTTCTCACGGATTAGATGGAAAGTGTGATGTACGAGCGTATTTAATCAAAGGGTATCAAAAAGGCCGAAATTTGGGAAAATGGTATATTGTTCAATCATGATGAAGTACTTCTTTAGGGTGCAGGAAACATTTAAGGAATACTTGTTTTTAAGGCCCGAAAAATCATATGATCATTACTCGTTTAGGGGCCATTTTGAAAGTCCACGTATGAGCATGGTGTCCACCTTTTAATTGTCGCTACCCCTCCCGGGACAGTATCAAAGGACCGTTTTGTTAATTAACGCAATCCCCCCTTCCTTTAAAAATCCTGGCTTCAGGCCTGCTAACGCGGGTATACAATAGAAAGAATAAAAGTTAAAACAACACCAGGAAAATCACTATTCTCAATTTTGCGGCGCGCTACGCGCGCAGAGTCTCGAACACAATTAAACTTTGCAACTTCCTGGCAAAATGAGTTTTTACTATTTCCTAGATGAAATACCGTAACGCGATTGCATGCAACAGACCAAATTTCCTCGAGACTTTAAAACGTCATTAAAACAGTCAAAATTCACAATTTGCGGCGCGCTTCGCGCGCAAATTCTTATACAACTTTTGTAGTTCGGTCGTCCAAAGAATATATATATATATATATATATATATATATAATTGTGTGTGTGTGTGTTTGTGTGTGTGTGTGTGTGTGTGTGTGTGTCATCATTGGTATTGGTACCGAAGGTCCGTTTTTTTAGTGACCGCACCCCCCTTGAAAAATCCTGGCTACGGGCCTGGATGTAGTTCATAATTATAATCAATTAATTCATCGATGAGACAGATGTAACAAGTGTGTTCATTATCTTATTCTCAATAACTCGAGAGGCAAATAATAATAATACCCCAAAAATTTGGCAGAGATGTATTATGGTTCCCGTTTAGTTAACAGACACAGAGGCTAATGCCTATTGCTGTGTGTTATGATTTTAACCACGTGTATTTAGTGTCTGCCTGCTTTGCGCACCATTGTCATTACAGGCAAACCAATAAACTCAAGCTGAAGACAAGAGACAATGTTGTCCTTCTACCTATATTAGCTCTGATATTTCTTAATTTCGACGGATGGAGCTTCATCAGTAATTCAAACTTATAATTATTCATTGATAGATCAGATAGATTCGAGAAAACAAAGCCTGTCTTGATTTTTATGCAGCACGCAGGCAACAAGTTTTATGGTAAAATTGGGCCCGTTTCACACACGACATGGAAAAGAATCAGTGGACTTGGAGTACATCCTTAATGGCGTCTGTTGTGTTATAGAATGTTCAAACACAAATGTAGAGTCAACACAGATGAAGCAGTCTGCAATTTCAGGTCTGTTTGCTTTTAAGGATGCTTGATTTAGAAATGGAGTAATTGCGAGGTTGGTCTTCTTCTCATTCTTGTTAAACTAGGATCATATTGCTGGATAAGCGAATACCAGACGAGGAATACTTGAGCTCATTTTCACATGAAACTTTCGCTTATATTCCGGTACAGGGGATCGTTTTCAATTTAAAAAAAAAATGCCGATAGAAACTATATACCCGTTTCTTCATTACAGAGACATGATATGACTTTTACAATCATGCAAACTCAAGGGATAAGATCTTTTCTAATAATATGTTTATAACATATGTATATAACTAAATTTGAATGACAAAACAAGCATTGTATGAGGGACGTATCTCACTCACTACAAAGTCTTAATTGTGAATCGTTGTTTCGAGGTAATTTTACTTCACATATTTGATGGACGGAGATAGCGCTCATTTTGATCTCAAATACATTAAAGTCATATTTATAGCATTGACTGTGTTAAACAAAGTAACAAAAGTTAATTCTCCACACTGTGTACGTCCGTTTAATTTTGATATAGATAAAAATGAATGAAACGTACTTCAGGCACGTGTTCCGACTTGATTTGGATTAAGTCGCACTCATATGGTGGTCACACTACCCCACTAAGAGCAACAGAAATGCTTGCATCTCAAAAGCAGTCTTTGTTCCTTGTTTTATTTTGTCCAACACAATTCTATTTCCATCAGTTGTTCTATGTTTGACTTTTGTACCTTAGAATCAGTAGGCGCTAGGCTTTATACAGGAGAATGTGCTTCCTGCACACAATTTCAACCCTTTCTGTGTGCGTGCGCTGTTGTGATTGGCAAGTTTTGGATGAAGATCGCATTGAACAGTTCATGGTGTATTTGAGATTAATCTGAACAATGAGATATCGCTATCCTTGTGAAGGTCATTGAATGGAGTCATGAAAAAAAAGCAAATAAAAGGCGATTTCAGACATACCAGATGTAAGTGTTTCTAGGAATGTACACATAAACTGCATAAATGACTTTTAATAGTAATGTTGCAGCCATAAAAGCAAAACAAAAGACATTTTGATGGCTGTTTTGAGTTGTGCTTTAACCTTTGAAGTTGTGAAATGCGGTGCTAACTCCAGAGGAACTAAAACGTCTCATGTTCAAGATTATTACAAATGATAATCAATCCGTCCTAGGCTGTTGACAGGGTTAATCGTAACGTGTTAACATAAATGTAACTAAATTATGAAAGTGATGAATAAATTCAATGGAGTTACAATTAACATGAGTTACTATCGTTGCTTACAAATCAACTTTATTGGTATCCCAACTGTTTAAGTCTTATTGAAAGATGAGACGGAGAGTCACAGAAGAAAGTGAGCTTTAATCCTTTCTGTGCCATTGATCCAAATATGCTCAAATTTCACACATTAACCTATGGACAACATTTTAATGCGGCTTGCAGAGAGTTAAAGGTTTTTTTTTTTCCATTTTTGACAGCTTCTATGTTAAATGATATGGATATGATTACGAACTTACCGGAGGCAATTGGCGATGAACAGTGAGACGGGGACGTTCGACTCCTTGCTTCATCTTCGTCGTCCTCCTCGATATCGTTTCCATGCACACTCTGAGCATCAATGTCCACGTCGACATCCACGTCGACATCCGGGGATGACGAGGTTCTATCGGGGAGCGGTTCCCTCTTCACGTGAAAGATATTCTCGACGATGTCGACGGGGTCATCGTCGCGGTCGCGCGTTGGGCGACGATGGCGATGTGAGTGCGACGACGCGTGATGTCGGAGCATAGCGTTGCTCACGACTCCGTCTCTTAGAGCCACTTCGTACATCTCTTTAACGTCCTTGCTGTCTTTCCTGCCCGACAATTCTTCCTTCACCGAGAATCTGTCCGGAGCGTAGATATGATACGGATGTTGATGACGCTGGAGATGGTGCCGCATTGGATGGCGTTGGAGACTAGGATGCCGGTGGGGACCCTGCTGATGATGATGAGGGTGGAGGTGATCGTGCCGGTGGGTATGAGGTCGGGTAATGTCCAAACGCGAAGTCGCGGAAACCTGCAGCTTCACTGGTGATGATGCATGTGGTGAGGATAAATCCATGGGGACCTTCGGCGACATGCCTCTTCCCTTCCCGAGGATGTCTTGAATCGAAAACGAAGTCAGCTTGTTTGAAGTCCCGTGACTCTGCTGTTCATCACCCTTGCTGCATAATTTCCGGCCGTGTTCCTCCATCTTTGAATAATTCACTGGATCCTCCATGGCGATGAAAGTTTATACCCTACTTTTACTTTTTTCTGGAGTGCTTTACAACTCGTATTGCCGTATCTTATCCGAAAGCGTAAAATCACATTTCTAACCTAGGTATGATTCTAAAAATAATTACACTGGGAGAGAAAAGAAGCAAGATGAACGCGAAACCAGACCACAGTATATCTCCTTGAGTGCTACAGCTCAGCCGGTATCAGTGGCAAAACAGAGAGCAAAAGTTTATTTCCTATTCGACGAAAAGAGAGAGCTGGTGGAGCTGGTGCTCTTTCAAACCCCACTTGGTAAACTGCGAAACGCGGAATGGCCTATTGCAAGGAATGTCTTGACCAGATATATTATTATATATAACGACACCACTCTCTTGACCCTCGGGGTTCAAGCAGGAGAGGTAGGAAGACCGTGGTGGTCTTCTTACGGCAGCTGTCAATCATAGAAGCAATCTGCCCTTATCGCGCTATTCCTATTAGTCAATACCTGCGGTTCAGCGCGGATCCTCCCTATGCTCTCACCCAGCTCCTCAAGTCAAAGTTCTCTACCAAAAAATCTCTCCGTGCTCTACCCTACTCTGCTGCTCTCTCTTCTTCTCCCTCCTCCAAAGCTCTTAACCAGAGTTACCTACCAGCCCCCCCCCCCCCTCCTCCACCACCGCCACCACGACCAACACAGCCCTCCCCTCCTTCTTTTTCCTTCTTCTTGCCTGAAGTAGAACGCACGAGTGCATTGGAGGGGGAGGGCGTATTTGACAATATCCATTATTCTTGGTCGGATAATCACCACTTAAACTGACAAGCGGACTGGAAGATTGACAGCTCTCGGACCGGCGATTAGGCTAACAATCCTCCGGAGGGGTGGAGAGATGCGGGGATGACGTCTCACCGTGCAATGCTATTGGCTCGCGCGGCGGGGTGGCATCTAGTTCAAACAAAAGACGCGGGGAGCAAAGTTTTCGCTGGTACCCGGCGAATCGTAAAACATCTTCTATTCCCCTCTCTCCCTCTCTTCCCCCTCTCTCTTGCTCCGTCTATCTTTCTCATACAGCCATGGTTCTTCCCTCTCGCTGTTTGCTTTCGACGCAGGGGCGAAGCGAAATACCAGTCCGTGTCTAAACAATCTAATTGGTGCATAACACGAGGTGATCATCCAATAAAACTCATCAACTTCATTCTGCCAGATAAGTAATTGACACTTCGGATAATAGAAAGCGAATAGGGCTCTCTCATCATCGGACGGTTTGCAGGCACATTCGATAAGCAAATGCCTCCGCTTTTGCTCTGTAAGCGTGTCTTTAATCCAGCAAACAACTGGCAATTGGCTAAGGCTCTTTTTTTTATGTCAGAGGTACGAGAAATTACCGGAAGTCAAAGAAAAGTTCGGCATTCAACTGAAGGCAGGAATCTTTGATTGCTACCATTCCTGTTTGGTTAGACTTCCCATCACGTACTTCGTATCCAGTATGAGGGTGAGATGCATCCACACTCCCCCCCCCCCCCCCCAAAAAAAAAAGGAAGCGAAAAGAGAAAACGAACAAAATACATATATATATATACATACATACATACAAATATATACAGTTAGGGTTTATTGAGAAAAATAATGATATCTCCTTACATTTTAAGCTTTATTGCTAAATGTGTGTCTGTAGGATGTTTTGTGATACAACTGACCTACACATGTACATCAAATGTGATAACTCACTAACGCTGGAAATGGCAATAAGTTGAACAACGTGTGAAATACTAATATTGTGTTCTTGTTTTTAAAACACAAAATAATCTAGCACCGACCCACTCAGAATCACTGATATGTAAACGAACTGTAAATCATAGTACACGTTATTCTTTGAAATGCCCCCTTCAACTCGCCCGCCCAAGGAAGAAATATAAAAGAAATTATTTTGCATATATTATGTTGGAGCCAGTTTGTTTAATACACTCCCTGTAGTGTTTAAACATGTACATCCCTTTATGGATTAAAAAAAAAAAACTGTGCAAAGCCTTTTATAGTGATTCCATTGCTTTGTAACAGTTCTACATGCATGCATATCTATGTATTTACGTATAGGACCTATATACTCATTTATCATTAATCCACTCTCGGTGTTTGTACTTTAACTGTATGTTGTATACATAATGTATTATCATGCCGAATAGTCTGTTATTACTGCACGGTGCCTTTGGAAAGCAATTTATTAAGAAATAACTGAATAGGCCCATCCTGCAGTACAAAAAAAATAAAACTAAATAAAAATTAATAGATATGGTAAACACGATACCATATACCCGCTGAACTCTTCATTGCTATTAAAGGTTTGCTTGCGTTTTATTAGCTGTTTTACACGGCGGAAAAGTCGGTTAATCTTATGACAGTATTAACGCGTTATTGATTGGATTCTTTCAGGACTATTGGAAAAAGAATATAATGTGTCTATAAAAGATCTAATGTTTCACTGAGGAATTAAAATATCAATCTCAATTGTTGCTTTAAACATGTTGCCTTATTGTCTTTGAAACAAGTGGAATGCCTTCAAACTCTTTAGAGAAATATTTTACGGATATCGAAACAGATATAACATTCGAAATGCAAAACTTCCACTAGTATTACGCCAATCTTAATCTTGATGAGATAAAGATGGACGAACCGAGTCTAAGTGGAACCAAGATATTGGTTTTGATTCTCTTAACTTTTTTTCCTCGCCTCGTTTCCTTCGTATGTTTTCTTTTTATCTCACTCTTGAAAACACAATTGGAAGAGACACTAATACGAGATATCTGCGCAGATTTCATATGGTACCTATATAACGCAGCTTCGGTGAAACAAATAGTCTCGTGCCAGTCTAGATTCCACTATTAAAGGATAAATATGACTCGAAAGAAAGGAGTGAATTTTCCAAACGTCAAGAAAAATTGTCCTTACTCTGGAACTTTACAAAGATTAGAATACAAAACTTCGCATTTGTAATCACACTTCCATCTTAATTGACGACGTAACGATTGAATTCACGATGGGGAAATTGGTCAAATTGGCGATGTCAAATCTTACTTGTATCAAGAAATCCTTAATCCCTCATTAATCTGTGCTGACTATGAGGGTCAGAACAATTTGAAATACCGATGATCTATGGCATCTAGTAGAGCAATCGGCAGGAGGATAGGCACACATGAACGCAAGATATAGACATGTTTTTCTGGGGATTATTTTCTGCATGTGTGAAGATCGATATACATATTTGCAATCCCTCTAAAAAAAGCCCATTAGAACTAGGTCACTTGGTGCATTTCCTTAGCAAAAAAAAAAGGAAAGAAAAGAAAAGAAATAACATGTTTACATCTCCGTCTTAACTCTGAAAAAGAAAACAAGAAAAAACTCAGATTTCTCCTTTAATGATAGTCTGGTCTCCACTAGTAGGTAGTCTTATTGGACATGACACGTCGAACATGACATAGGGCTGTATACCAAGGTTGGACCCATCGTAATTGGTACTTTGGTCTTCAGCTGCGCAGCTGGTGGTTCTTCACAGAGTCACGCGCGCGCTTTGTGTATACTAGTCTGCGCCGCTGCAGCAATATGTCCTGAAGAAACGTTAATAACAAAAAAAAAGAAAGAAAGAAAGAAAGAAATAACTACAAACGTAACTTCAGTGCAAATGATAGAGACTACGATTTGTTTAGGACTTTTGATTACGCAATATGTTCCATTTTAGGGTGATTGCATTTCAAAATTGACTATACGTTCTTTTTTCTTTACCTTGCCATCTTATACAAAGTATTTGAGCCATCGATGTTATTTATTGCAGTTGTCTGATTGAACGTGTCGAAGGTGGTATATTTTCAAGAGTTGAGACCCTTATAAAAAAAACAAAAAACAAATAATTGATCTAAAATAAATGATATGGATCGTGCAAATATAAACATAATACAAGTGAGATCTGACGATCCTAACGCGACGTCTATGAAACCGTCAAAATTATGTTAAAGGGATGGTATAGTTTTGGTTGAGGTGGGGGATTCAGATTATTTTAAGCTTTTTGTAAGACAATTGTAACAGAAACCTCTTGTGAAACTAAGAGGAATTGAAAGTTTATTTAATGAAAATTTCTGATAATCTATACTGCAGTCAATATTGTTGCTGTCAGTAAACAATTAATAACTTTCTTGCATATTTTCTATTCTTACCACCAATTGTTGCCACTTAATTTTCCTTTTATTATTTAAGGCTTGAAATAGCAATATACTTGGCGTACTATACCTCTCGTGATATACTTGCCTAGCATGGTGATGACTCAACTGAAAGTTATCAAATGTTATGTGTGAAAATTCATAATGTAAATTTCAATTTTAATGAAGAGGTACTTTGTTGGCTCACTTATCTCCATATTTCAAAACATCTTTATGTATAATTTATATTGTATTGAAAAAAAAAATCCTTTATCGGACGAGTGTAAGAGAAATGAAAAAAAAAATGTATCATGTTTCAAAAAATCCCGTTGAGCTTCTCTAATGAAACGAAAGGATTACACTGACAACAACAACTACAAAACTTTGTTCAGTTTATATGTAACATCCTATTTTGTTTTCATTTAAATTAGTTAAATCAATGAATCATTTCATATCTTTTCTCTGCATTCCGGAAACACTCTATCTGTTTGTTATTGTTGTTGTTGTTGTTTCATGTCATTTCTCCTAAATCTAAAGAAAGAAATCAATTCTTAACTAGAATCAATCATCTTTTCTTTTAATCTAAGAATTCTCAATATTTCTGCATCAAATCTAA
Organism: Diadema antillarum; assembly: GCF_040938485.1. Classification (NCBI taxonomy): domain Eukaryota; kingdom Metazoa; phylum Echinodermata; class Echinoidea; order Diadematoida; family Diadematidae; genus Diadema; species Diadema antillarum. Next base: position 455,942 of record NW_027271217.1, read on the forward strand.
ATCTCAGGAATTCTTCTTTCAGAGTCATGTATCAGGTATATAGCTTTATCAAGCTTCTATATGCAATGCTATTCTGAATGAAATGAAAAAAAAAAATCCTGGTTTTTGAGAAGTGTTCCTAATGGTCTTTTGGGGGGATATAGATGTGTCCCCACTTAACATTTTTCTAAAGGATTGTTTTGGTTCACGCATTTGAAATGAAGGTGACCTAGGCCTAAAACACTTTGAGGTAGTGAAAATGTGTATTGGTATCAAGCTATACCGAAATGAACTAATTCAATAAGAGTTTCACATTAGTTGTGTTTAATTCAGTTTGTACCATTCTTGTATTTCAAGCTGCTATCAGATTTGAGAAATAAGAAAATGCCATATGTGCTGTTTCAAACATACATCTTTAAGATGCGCCTACAAACACTCACTGCTTCTAAAAATGTTTAAAATCTGTTTTTGTTCCGAAGTGTGCCCGAAAAATTAGTTATTATATGGTATTGTTTTGCTGTAAGCGTGGATTTTGCTTGAATTGTAAAATGAATGTAGAATGAGAAGAGTTTTACATAAAAAGATTCACAAAGAGAACAACTGCATCATCTTTCTTTGATTTGCATTTGTGCAATCTTATTTCTGTTGACAATGAATCGAAGTATGATTGTAGTTGACATGTCAAAGATGAAACACTTTGGAAATAAGTTACTCTTTTATCAACAATAATGTTTTGTTTGTTTTGATTTGTTTTGTTTTTGCTTTGTTTTTGTTTTTGTTTTTTGCTAAGCAATGCATACTTTGCAATGGTGACAAAAAGTAAATACAGCGATGAAAAAGAGTGATCTACTGACAAGCGGAGCTTGTAAAACGTGGAACACTCGAAAAACAACATGTCAATACTATTTTATACCCAATCTTATCTTTTTACAATTTGAATACTTTATAACTGACATGATTGTTCATGGTAATATAAAAGGAATATTAAAAAAGAATGTCAATATGTCAATTCATATGGTGATGAAACCTCTACCGTTTTGTTTATTTCCATATATCTTTGAGGGGCGAAGCGGAATGTGAGTTGGACTTGAACTACATCTAAGTATAACCGTCTCTACAAAGTGTGTCCATGTTGACGATTGTGGTATTATTGACAATGATATAGGTTGCTATGATGATTATGGTGTAGAATTTGACAACGGTTTTGGTTTTCATCATTGTTTGGTTTATACAGGAATGATAAAGTTAAGCCTATAATTATGATAACATTATTAGGATAACGAAAATGGTTGTGATAGTTTTGATTAAATTGACAATTTATGACGGAAATAACCATATGTTATTACCACTGTTGAATACTTATGATCTCCATTCAAATCAAAGAAAAAAAAAATGATCCTAAATCATCGATTCATCTAGTGAATTACTTTTAATTAGTTTTTGCAGTCTTTACATACCCATTATCAAAATTCCTTTATTCGTCGAAGAAACAAAACAAAACAGGCTATCACGGAGAGGTTCTAACGTCGTTTGAGATGCCGATATGAAAGAAGTGATGTCCGCTAATGGTTGAAAAGCAGACAACTGTGGACCTTGGCACAGACTTGCCCTTGACTAGACCTCGACCCAGAGGATAGCGCCGCAGCACGATTCTATCGACCTCAAGGAATTCAGATGAGGGAGGGCAGCATCAAAATATGCCAAAAATTCTGAGCACCCGATTGTCGTCCTTCGTATATTATTTTTATGTTTTACTCTGCTTTTTAGTTGTTGCTTTTTATCATTGAAAAAAAGACCACCACAATGTATCATTTTTCCAGTTTACCCGGTCATTCTGTTGTCTGCTTATTTTTTGTTTATTTCCTAAGACTTTTAGAAGGAAATATTTCTGTATTTCCTGGTATTTCCGTATAACATTTCTATTTTTTTTCCTTTTTTACTATCGGAAGTGATCGTATCATAATAATCATAAGGTTCGTCGCTATTACCATTAAAATGATTGTCTTCAAAAGGCTTTTATCACTACCTTCCGTTCAAACGTGATGGTTGTTGTTTTTTTTTCACGATGATTTTTTAATTGAAGGCCACAATACGGTCATTATGGAAGTCTGCGCTAACAAAAATGTTCCACGGCATGTCAGACGGCGGCAAATGTATGTGGTAAACAGAATTAGTTTGCAGTTGATCTATTTTTTACTACCCGTTATCGTGTTTACTGCTTTTATGTGTGAAAAGCATTCAGTGTTATAACGGCACATCCACAGGAGATGGGGGGGGGGAGGTGTGAGTGCACCACCGACTTGCTGGGATGTTCTGCGTTGAATCAATGTGACCGCGACAAAAAGTGACAATTAATTAGTCATAATGACACGAAAGTGATCGATCGCAATACCTCAACTGTCACTCCCGCTCCTAAGAGTCCTCCTTCCACTCTCTTTTGTCCGTACATTGAGCATTCTGTAGTACTTAGAGGGTCTGATTGGGTGGTCTTCACTCAAACTTGTTTAGACAAACTCTCGATGTTTAGGCCCGACTTCGGGTCTTCGATCAATCAAACTTGTGAGGGGTGTCTATCTGCCCGTTCGTCTGCACCCGCGCGGACCAATCGCATGGGTCGTTCTGCGCCTCAGTGTCTCCAGTAAATGCAACTAACGTATCCGCTGATTGGCTAGGCTGGAATTCTCACCGTACCAATCGTTGTGCCCTGCTTGTATGACAGTTGTTGAGTGAAAATTAGTGTACGATGTGATATGAAAGGTCAAACGTCTGCATGATATTTCTGCTACTCCAACATATTATTTCCTGCGACAACCGTTGTAACTATAATGATATAAATTATTCTCGCTTGCGGTTATTTGATTTTTTTTCTGTGTTATCTGCTCTTCTTTCTTTTTTCAAAACTGGAATGTGACGTCATTGTGAATTTGAATCTATTTTGATTTATTCTTTCAAAATTATCAAAGGTTGTTAACTTATCAAGATTAAATCAGTATACGTCACAGACTTCTTTTTCTCAGGACTGTTACTCGACCTGAACATGTAAAAGGTGATATCACGGAGCTACGACTGACTTTCAGCTCCATGCTTCTATGGTTATGCCAAAAAACACATGTATGAAATGCTGGATTAATTTTTGGTAAGATTTCGAGTTGCTTTTTACTTTGGAACTTGTTTAAGTTTATCTCACAGTGTCTCAATGAATCATATTCAATTATTCTTGGAATTTAGGTGTAAGATATTTTTTTTTTCGGTATCAATATTGACACTCCGTGTTTCTTCGTTTTAACTTGCTTTCAAGACAGGGCACGCAACTTTATTTAGCTTTACTATGTTTGGACAATTTGCCTCATGCCTTGTTCATAACACTATAATTTCAATTTCATTTCACTTCATTTCGAACAAATTCCAATATTGCAAATAAACATTTGTATACACGTAATTACACGAAATCAATGTAGGCTTAACATTGTAATCAATTAAATTACAGTGGACAGATAGCTGTGACCTTTATGATAGATATCGAATCAAAATTGATTATATAGAAATGGAAGGGACTTCTAAAAGGCAGACCTTGTAGTTTGCACTCTCCTCATTAACAATAACTACTAACTCTACTTGCTGAACGAACAAGACTAGGCAACTTGCCTAAGAATAATTAAAAGAAAGAATAATAACAATAATAATGATAAAAGAAGAATAATAAATTAGATTCAATAAAGGCCTCTTCTGAAGAATGCCAGTTGATTCGGGGTGTTGGTCTACATATTCATCTGTAAGTTGCAACTTATTCGCCCCATGATTCCCACTGGAAATTGATGTTAGGTTTTTTTTTTTTGACTTCATAACACCTTAGAAGATTCTGGTCACACAAATTGACTTATTCAAATATACATTGCACCGAAGTCATCGCAAAGGTTAGATTCTAGGCAGAAAAAAACAACAACAACAACAACAAATGCATTATATCGTATTGTATTGTATTGTATTGTATTGTATTGTATTGTATTGTATTGTATTGCATTGTATTGCGTCGTATTGTATTGCACTGTATTGCATTTACAGCCCATTTTGTAGTAACGATAGCCATTTACATGATATGCTGTAGTGTGGGGGGCACACAATCCGAGGACATTACACATGCGTTTGTGTGGTACGTGTATAATATCTAAAATGCGCTATAACTTCGTATTGCTGTGCAGCGTCGTCTAGTGCAGCTTGTCTACCCTCCCACCTGAAATGTGATTATAAAAGTGCATATAATTATTTTAACGGAGCAACGTCGCCGCCTGTAGATTTTTCGTTCTTGTATACATGAAACACACCCCCATCCAGGTATCATCACTCGCGAAACCTCGGGCCAAACTAATAAACTTTTCGTTGGAGGTCTAGAGTGCGTCGTCGTATTGTGAACACAAACAATTAGCTTCGACTTGTCTGATATTCCTCCGGTTTTTTGAGGGAAAAGAAAAGTCTGGATGAGTGACCGTTCGGACCTTGAAAGGGTCAAGTGCCTCTTTACCTCAGAAAGAGAGGGAGCGAAGGAGATAGAGAAATTTCAAGAGCAAAATATAGAAGAAAAAATGGAGGGAGGAAAGAAAACATAAGAAAACGACATAAACTTTTTTTTTTTGGCAAAAAGTTAAAAGATATCTATGCACAACGCTGTTCCTTTGGTTGCAGTATTTAGTATTGACGACCAGGAAAAAACCCCCCACATTTTTAGAAGTTTTAGGCAAAAAAGATTTTTAAAATATTTTTTATTTAATGGTGTTAAGTATCAAAAGAGAGAGAGAGAGAAGAGAAATGGTGTACGGTGTCTGTGGCGTGTGTGTGCGTGTGTGTGTGCGTGTGTGTGTGTGTGTGTGTGTGTGTGTGGGTGTGTGTGTGTGTGTGTGTGTACGTGTGTTAAAATTAAGAGAGAGAAGAGGGAAGAGAAAGAGACGAAAAAGACGTGAGGTAGACGCGCTGGTAATTCTGACTAGTTGAAGAGGTCAGTGCGATTTAGACCGTTGATGGCGCTATGTCGCTATACTGCCATGTCGAGATAAACAAGGGGAATAGAATTTGCCTACAGAGGATAGCTGTGTATTTCACATTCAGAGCTAGGTGCAGGGAAGGACTTGCAGGGGCTAAATTCTAAATTGCATAGGCCCTCTTTGCATTCTTTGTCTTCCTCAAGTTATGTAAAAGTGAGAATCGAATTTATTCCACTAGCTGTTAACTTCAGCTTCGTTTTTTCTTTCTATTTTTTATTTTTATTTTTATTTATTGATTTTTTTTTTTGTGGGGGATGGTTTGGTGGGGGTCTGTTACTCCGGAAGCAACTCATTCATTCTTTTTAAGCTACATTGATGTTTTTCAAGGTTTTTACAATTCTATAACGGAGAAAATATTGTATTTTTCTTCTTCAAAATCAATTTTCTACAATATCATGTTTAGTTTGTTATAACGTGTAGAAACTATTGTTTGTTTCTTTGTTCGTTCGTTCATTCGTTATTTTAGGGGTACATGTATAACATTTGATTCATACATTATCTTGTCCTTTAATATCTCCTCAATGAGATATATATGTATGACTTGCCTACCTGTGGTCAAATGTAATTTTGGTAAAATACTTGCCTGTCAACTTGAGGTCAAACTCTGTTTGGAAAAATAGTAGATTTCAAATCCAACTGCGGTAAATGTTAATTGAATTTCATGTTGCTGTTGTTGTCGTCGTTTTGTTTTTGCTTCTTTTTTTTTATATGGTTTGGTTTGATTTGGTTTTGGTCTATGTGTGGGTGTAGACACTCGCGCATGTGTAGAGCACTCATGTCTGGGTGATGCAAATAGGTATTACATGAACTCTCATTAAAGACTATTTCATAACTTATTTGTTCTGCTGTATATGAGCTCCCACGTGGAGACTTCTTTCTTCTTTTTTCTTCTTCTTCTTCTTCTTCTTCTTCTTCTTCTTACTATGAGCTCCTCAATGGAGGTAGTTATAAGTACGACCTCGCTCATGGAGACATTTTATTAGCGTAGGTTTAAAAAAAATTATATTTTCTGATCTGTTTATAATATCGTTTCAATAAAGCAAATTTGAATTGGAGCAAATCATTTTCAATAGGGTTCCCATTTTTCCATAAACAGCAAAAACAACAAGATGTTTTGCTAATGCAATTGGTTCACAGAAATACAGCATAATAAAAAACAGTATTTTATAGAACAACAAAATTGGTTTTGTCCTGAATGTGGTTCATCTGAATGGTGATTTCATAGAAATATGTTCTCCTTCAGCTTCCACAATCACGAACATTATTTTGTACCTTAGTGAGTACTTTCGTGAGATCATAACACAACTGTAGTACACGTCCAGCGTCATACCGCCATCTACGACGCAGTCTGAAGAAGCCACCAGTAGGAGGCAAAAATAATTTTCGTGATTGTGAAAGAATAACATAATAATATTTCTACAAAAAAGACTAGTTTTGATTTAGGGATGAATTGTGTTGAGAGGGCTATCGATAAGCCTTTTAAAATAATGTGACGTCATCACCACATTGTAGTTGAATGGCGTCCTTCACTGTGACCCTCAGTCACTTGCATGTAGGATGGGATTCGGCTCAGTGCCGTATTTTAGAAATATGTTATTTGTATAAGACACTGATTCGGTTTCTGGACAAGCGCCATCTACGGTACTTACGATAATTATCGCATTATCGAGCCAGATTGAATGTCTCACTCTCTCACCTGTTTACATAGACACACGTGTTAAAGATACAATATTAAATAATCATATGAAATGAACGAAAATTCAATGTCTTTCGTGTTTTATATCGAAATACACCAACTAAATTTCACTTCTTCTTTGGAATTTGCAAAAGGATTTATCCGCTCAAACTCCACCCCTCAAAAATGTCACTTGGAGGCATTGATGACAGCTTTTAGCTAACTCCCTCTACGGTAGAAAATAAACACGATTCGTAGCGCGAACAAAGCAATCAGTGACGTTCTGCAACACAGCTGAAACGTCTTCCTATAACATGTCCGCTGATAGTAATTGTTATAATTTAGTAATAATATGTGCACAATAAGTGTAAAACTCTGAGTGATTTCAATCTAATTGTGATGGTTTATCTAAGAGCAAGTGTATTTGTTTCATTGAATGATTTCAAGTGTTACCATTAATCTAGTAATCTAACAAACGCAAACAGGGAAACTGGTCAGTTTCCCTCTGTTTGCGTTCGTTATGCCCCAGTCACATAGACATCCCGGATCACCCCGGACCACCCCGGATCTGATCCGGGGAGAGATCCGTGTTGACGCCGGGAGGCCAACACGGCAACTTTTGACGGTCAAAAACATCCGGTGTCATCCGGGGATTGCCGTGTTGGCAGAGCAATCCGGAGTGATCCGTGTGGCTGCCGTGTAGCTGCCGTGTTGATCCGTGTAGATGCCGTGTTTGTCCGTGTAGACGCCGCGCTCTTCCGGCCTTATCCGTGTAGCTGCCGTGTTGATACCGTGTGTACAATCATACCAAAATCCCGGATGTCCCCGGATCTCCCCGGACGTCCCCGGATCTCCCCGGATCACCTTGTAGATTCTTGAGCATCCGTGTTTATATGTGACTGGGGCATTTCATACTCAAAAGCTGCATCACTTCGGTGATCCCTCGCATTTTCCCCAAGTTGAATTATCCTTCGGGTTTATGCCAGGTTCAAGTGTGTGCGTGTGTGTCATACCCACACACACACACACAAACACGCGCGCACACACACACACACACACACACGTACACACATGCACACAAACACAAACACACACAAACTGCTATAGCTTCCGACCACACGAGCATTGAGAATTAAGGGTTTCTGGAACGAACACTGCTAGGCCTTTCTATAGCTCAGTCCGTAGAGCACCGAGCTAGCAATCCGGAAGTCTCGGGTTCGAATCCCGATGGATCCCAAATTCTCTGCTCATTTTTCCATTTCGTAATCTATCTACGAAAAGTGAACAGCTACAATATTGGCCATAACGGTCTCTTGTGAGTAATATTAATCTAATAATTGCACTGATAAATCAATAGAAAGAAAATCAATTGTATTATTGAATTGAATTGAATTGAATTGAAATGAATTGAAATGAATTGAATTGAATTGATTGAATGGTTGTAACTGTTATCACTTAATATTATCTTTACAATAAGTGTTACAAACAGCCACAATGGTCTCATGAGATTAACATCAATCTGGTTTATTGAAAAACAGTCGTAATCGTTTAATCGAATGATTGTAATAGCACATTAAGTCACATCTGTCTATGATAAGTGTTAAATTGGCTACAACGGTCTCGGGTGAGTGATCTCGATCTGACTTCCATTTCTCTTTATCTGGCGATTGGTTCGATCAGGGAGGTGGGAAGAGATGATAGGAAACTCAGACAGATTGATTCTTTTGAAGGAGACTTCGTGTGCATAGCAATCAATTCATGCGGGTTAACAAGTACGGTTAGTTAGAATGCCAGTAACAGGGACTACCGTTAACGAACTAGATCGCGGAGGGGTTTTCATCCAAGACCATATACAGGCAGTGATGTCCGTGTCATAATCTATAAACCTGATAAAAGATATCTCGCTCCATTTTCCATACCTAATGGGATCTAAAATATCGAAAGACATTTTGAATAGTCTGTGATATATCATGTATGGTAGTGGAGGTTAGAACTGAAATGGACAAAAGTAACTAAGAAAGAAAAGGAGGAATATGATCCAATTGAATAATCATAGATTCGGTACTGAAAGTCTATAGCAGCCACTAAAGACCCATAGCAAAAAAGTAAACCGATGTTGTATTTAATTAAATATATTCATATTATAATAGATAAATATTCAAAGTCTCTCATCCAATGTCCTCGTAATTCGAATTTAATGTCTATCTTTTTTAAAAGAAAAAAGGGGATAGGAAGAAAAATATTGCATGATTTCACTTAAAGGAATTTACCCTGAATTTATATGTGGATCCGGTGAATGCAGAAATATCACTGATAGTACACATTAATGAATCCGGTCAAAATAATCTGTTCAAAAGCTATTAATATTTAACATTTTCGTTAAGTCCATTTGTCGTGACATGAAGACTACATCAATTCATCATGTTAGAATGGGGCAACAGCAGAAACAAAATGTACAAAGAATTAAGTCAGATTCGTCGAAAAAGTTAACATTTCTTCGACCTGCATGTTACCGACATAGGTTATGGATAATATTAATCAACTCGAGTCGGACATTTTTCAATGTACTAGATATATGAAATATGCAATAAGCGGATAGATAGATAGTAAAAGAATGCGAAGTGTAAAAGGATTGAATGTAAACTATGGATAGTGCAGCCTTTGTGTGACGAAAGTAGTTGTCATCATTTCAATAACACTCATTTGTGAATGCTGATTTTTTGATTTTTTTTTGTAAGTAAATGATACCGAACAGTATACTTTGATTAATCTCGATTTTTTCTTTTATAATTATTTCCATTTGCTTTATTTTTGTCTTTATTTTTTTATCGTTTGGATATGTTTTGAGTTTATTCATTTTTGTTTTGTTGTTGTTTTTGCCATCATTTCAGAAACGTGGGATCACTTTACTTCAAACAACAGTGATCAAATTCTCAAATGCACACTGGGATTAGAACAAAAAGTTGGTGGTGACGTAAGACTTTTGTTTCAAAGAGGTCGTTTAGTCAAAGTAAAGAGAGTTTCATGTTGAATCTTTTCAGACAATTACGAAGTACACACGTTTTTGGTTTTAGTTTTCGGCATAAATCACAAATCACAGCAATTTAGCGTAGGGGTAAATCTTTGTCATGGATTTTCATGCCGACACCTTAAGTAAAGGGGAAAATACAGAACATGTCTTGCTCAGAAGATGAATGGAATTTTCGCATGGCTGCCCAGGCGTAAGTTCGTAAGTCTGCGCGTGCTAACATTTCGCGCGGCGCTGAGTGAAACTTTTTTTTACCCGCTGCTCTTAAAATCTCGTGCTGCAGACGACAGTGACAGACGCGCCGCTATTAGTAAGCACGAGGCCAGAGCCCGCCTTTTCTTCGCCCAGAGCTTTGGCTGATTGTTTTTCACGACTTCGATTGACGACAGAGCAGTGAAAACAGACGATTCGTTGAACTGGGAATTATGGAAGAAACGGACTTCTCACCCTGTTTTATCTCCCCATTTGTCGGGGCCAGAGGGTGGAAAAAACGCGTTGAGTGGTTATAGCGGCGTAACCATGCGAGACTGTATGAATATCATATGAGGCATGATAGGGCGGTAATTGGTTGGTTTTTAAGCGAAAATACGATCGTTGTTTTCATGAGGAGGGCACGGGTAGGATCACCCTCCTTTTGTCGCATTGGGTGGGTTGATAGATTTTCATGAGGGAGGGGAAAAACAACTTGCTAAACAATCTGTTGTTGAAACACAAACGGATCTGTGACATACGTGATTTAGTGAATCCCCGACGGGTTCGCCCTCGGGAATCATACACCACATGATCCGCATTGCTGCCCAGCTCATTATAAATGACCGAGGACTTTTATTGGTAGCTTTTGGGGAATAGACTCAAGCAGTGACAGCAGTTGCTGTCATAGATAACAAAGCAGCCTTGTGTATGCCCTTTAAATGTTCAAAATTCGACGCATGTCTCTGCTGTGAAGTGTATGAATTGAGACGAATTCCCCCATCTCTGTCAGTTGACAGAATGCAGAAAAGCCCACTCTTTTGGTTTTACTCTGACAACAGAGAAAAACAACTCAACACCTCCCATTAGCTCGTTAATTTGAACGTCATGTGCAGCTTAGTACATGACACTTGCATGAGTAGGAAGGCCAGACATCCCCCTTGATATATGGACAGCGAGATGGAAACAGTTCACCGTTTTAGATGTTGCTGATATTAATCATGTACGCAGTTACTAATAGTAAGTAACAGTCTTATCCACTGCAAATTCTATGCCGTCTGCAATGCCATCGGCAGTTGCCCATAAGTAAAAGAGACCATACTTGTACTCCAAAGTAGGCTACCACTCCCCTTGCGTGTAAAAGGACTTTTAGAACGGAATGAGAATCAGCACTTTGTATTGTTCGTGCTTTTTCTCAAATAGTTGAGTGTCTGTATAAGGTACTGATGTTCGTTTTGAATTGTTATTAAGTTGTTGCCGCTGCGGCTGTCCAGATCTGAGCTTCGTTCATTCAAAAAGGAAGCCAGGGCACCAACCTGTCTTCAACTTTTGACACCATTAGTCCGCAGTTGGTTCTCAGAGGTTCTCAAAGGGTTTCCTGAAATTTATTCCTTACTGAAGTGTCCCTCTTCCTATTGGTGATCGGTTTTGGTAGGATAAAAGATTTCGATGCTATATTGAAACCCTTTGCTTTGATTTTGATTTTGATTTTATTTTGCTTTGCTTTTGTCTTTTATTGGTCGTTCTCCGATTGGTCGCCAGCTTTTTCAGGACTGAGGTTCTGTGATGGCTGGCCATAGACAAAAAATAGTTTTGATCGGCTACCAAATGAGAGCAATCAAGCATTATTTACCAAGCGGTCGCCGAACGAATTAAACAAACGATGTAGTCTTCTTTTGCACAAAAAGTTGATGTTTACCGCAGTCCACAATCATTCAACCGCCGTTTCCCAACCAAGGATTCCAACTTTATTGCATTGTGATTTTTGTGTCGAACGATGCAGTCTATTCTATGCCCATCGAACCGTCATTGTGTCAATGTGGCAGTTTTCGACTAGAAATGTTCCAAACGACAAACTTGCCCTGCAAGATGTTTTCTACAAATTATGGAGCACTGGTAATGGAGCAGCTTGTACTGATTCAATTTATGGATGACACGCTCAATCAACTCTCTTCTTCGAATGTTGGATTTGAATGAAGCAAGGGCGTACCGGGGGGGGGGGGTGTTTTGGGTGTTCAAACACCCCCCTTTGCCAAAATGGGGGTGTTTGAGGTGTTCAAACACCTCCCTTGGGCAAAAGGGAGGTGTTTGAGCTATTCAACACCCCTCTTCAGCAATGTTTAGATGTTGACAAATGAAACAAAAGCTGTCTTTACCGCTTTTATTTCCGTTTTGAATTCCGCCTTTCCTTTCTTTTGCGTTCATTTTCTCTCTCTCTTCCTTGTTTTATCTTAATGTTTGTGTGGATGATGATACATTATGGAGTTACATAATATTAAAGAACTCGTATACACTACGTGTTAATACTACGTTACTGCACCGCGCGCGAAGCTGACGCGCAAACAGTAGACATTCCCGATCCCTGCTTTGCTTTCTGGCCGAATCGCGAAGATACATTGCGCATAATGTTCACCGTTTACCGGTATCATACCGTATAAGCGGTATACCGTAAATTGTGTATGATGCATAATATTATGTGTGTACAATGCATGCTGCGCTGCAGCCTATTATAGACACATTGCATGCTAAGTTAGTAGTATCTACTACCACCAGTGGCGTATCGGGGGGGGGGGGGGGGGCAAGAGGGGCACGTGGAAAAAAAAACGAGAAAAAAGAAGAAGAAGAAGAAAAAAAAACCGACGAAGAAAAAGAAGAAAAAGAAGAAGAAGAAGAAGAAGAAGAAGAAAAAAAAAACCCTCGCCCGGACGGGGGGAAGGAGAATGGAGGGGGGGGGGGGGGGGGGGGGACCAAATCAAACAAGATAAAAACAAAACATGAATTCCATATTTTGTAACGCTGAAATATAAAGATTTTCGGCTCGCTCGCTGCGCCCGCTCGCCAAGATTTATCAAAAAAAAAAAAAAGAAGAACAAAACGTAATGATGACGTGGAAATATAAAAATGTCGGCTCACTCACTCGTAGTAATTTAGAGTATTTTTCCAAGTCCTTAGTTTGTTGGCATAAATCGTTATCTATGAAGCCGTCACTATATCTTGATTAGAATTGTAAGATTTAATAACCAAAAAAATGACAAGAATTCCATGTTTTGTAAGGTAAAATACAAAAATTGTCGGCTCGCTCGCTGCGCTCGCTCGCCAAAATTTATCAAAATTTATCAGATTTTATATCACCCTCAAAAAACCCTTTTAAGTGCTCGAAAAAGCATATCAAGTGGACCTTTTTTAAGTCCCTACCGGGATGGGATTGGGGTTGAACACTGTCGGTATAAATCGTTATCTATAAGACCGTCACTATATCTTGATTAGAATTGTCATTCGAAGATTTAATAACCAAAAATGACAAGAATTCCATGTTATGTATAAAGCTGAAATATAGAAATTTTCGGCTCGCTCGCTGCGCTCACTCGCCAAAATATATCAAAATTTAGGGTTGCCTATTACATTTAAATCACCCTCAAAAGACCCCTCTTAAGTGTTTCAAAAAGCATATCATGGGGACTTCTTTAAAGTCCCTACCGGGATGGGGTTGGGGTTGAACACTTTTTCAGAAATTAGGGGCGCAATTTTCGCGCTTGATATGCCCCGGGCGCCGTTTTCCCTAGATACGCCACTGACAGTGGCGTAACTACGGGGGCATGGGGGGCACGTGCCCCCCCCCCCCCCCCAATCCGCTGGTTAAAAAAAAAAGAAAACAAAAAGGAAAAAAAGGGGGAAAAAGAAAAAAAAACCTACGAAAATGGTAATTCAAGGGTTAGTAAACTGCTTTTGAAATCGACATGAAAGGATGATCAAGAAAAAAAGATATTTTTCTAAGATTTCTTTTAACCATATGATCAAAGCGGTATAACATTGTTCAAAAAGCCCGGAGACGACAACAGATTGTGATTCAGCGTGATTCCTTGTTGGCATTTTGAATACAAGCAGGATGTGCGCAGTGTACTCAGAATATCGGAATGGCAAAGAGAGTCGCTGCAATGTTGCGCAATGTGATGTTTGATAGGCACGACAAACCTGACCCGTTTAATCGCTCAAGGTCCACGGTCGTGGGATTCATTTTTTCTCCCGAGGTTCGAAGATGCAAAGCTGGTTATCTGTCAAAGTACGTCACGTATTCACCCAGCGTCATGTTTCCGCGGATAGCTAGCAAGCAAACTTTAGGATCCGTATGCAGTGGCGGATCCAGAGGGGGCGCATCGGGCGCGTGCGCCCCGAGTATTTTTTTGATAAAAGCAAACGAAATAAAAAGAAAAGGGGGCAGGCGCCCCCTTTAATTTTGTAAAGGCACCTCACCTTTACGGTATTTTGGATCCGCCCCTGCTTATAGTAGGTGTAACTAGCTAATAACAAAAACTAAAGTCCGAATGAAGAGATGAATTCAGATAAACATTATTTCCACCATTGACGACATCATTACACTCACGAGTCGGTTTTATTCGGACGTTCGGGACATGACGTAAATGTCAGTCGAGGCAACAACACCCTCTTGAATGCTGGGCCGGTTCTCTTCAACATCTGGAACGCTTCAGAGCAGCCCTACATTATTTTGACCCAATATGGTTGCCGAACCCCCCTGTGAACACAACTAATCGACGGCAAACTCTAATGGGTCCTCCTAATTGTCATATAGCCAATTTATCGTTGTAGTATTCTTGATTAGAAAGGTCTCAGGGTAATCTGATTGAGCGACGATCAAAGTTCTAGAGACGGCGCCTCTGTTTTGTAGGTGCCCGGTGTTTATTGCCACTTGGTCTAATAGCAGATGATCTACTTCCCAGTTCAGCTTACACCACTACTGCTGAACTCATTTGGTCTACTATCAATTTCGTCTAATGCCCGTTTGGTCTAATCCTCACTTGGTGTAATCTCAAGTTTCGCTAATTCATTTCGTCTAATGACCAGACGGTCTACATGGTCTAATTGCAATTTTGACTCCTTGGATTTTTTTTTCCATTTTGTCTAGTAAACTGTGGGTATTAGACGAAATGGGCATAGCCCATCTGGAAATAGACCGACTGGTAATGAGGCTAAGTGGCAAATCGACTAAATGGCCATTAGACGAACTGTGGTTGTAGACGAAACGGGATTAGACCATGTGGGTTGAGACTAATGTCTATTAGACGAAGTGGGAATAGACCAAGTGATAGATCACCGCCTCTTATTCCGTCATAGGCCTTCAATGAAATTATTATTCTCGTACGGTCGGTTAGTGTGAGAAGCAAGAAAGTAACCTGCTTGGTTACTGCAGCGGCAACTGAAAAAAAATGTCAAATAGCACAAGGAGATGCGTAGACTCACCACCAAATTTGCCCTTTTTAAAAATTTGGTGGCCCGACTTTCATTTTTGGTGGCCCCGGGCCACCGGGCCACCGTTAGTGTCGAGCCCTGGCTAGGGTAATAATAATGGCAGGGTCCTGTGGTGGAACAGTGTCAATACTGAAGTATCTCATTTTATCAAAGTATTGGAGGGGGAAATGAGTTTCATTTTAAGCATGAAATTTCACACTAACAAATGATGTCAAAATATGAGTTTTTGCACAAAGTACCTCAGAAATCATTACATGGGACTACAAGAACATTGATTGTGACATGACTCACAATCTTCCAAATATCTTAGCGTTGAAAAGAGATAGATATATAGACATTTCTGTATTTACTATGAATCTACAAATTAGGTAAAAACATGTTTTAGAATTAAAAAGAAAATAACACATTTTTTAGCTAGACTTAAAGCAAATAAAATGCATCAGAAGTCAGTACTCAAGTAGTATGTTCTACCAGGGGGGAGGGGGAAGAGGGAGCATAGCACCGGACAATAACCAGAGGGAGGGTTTTGGAGGAGGTATATCCCCCCCCCCCCCCCTTCAACGTGATATTCAACGTCCTGGTGCACATTTTGGATGGCATATTGGGAAAATTTTTGATTAAAGTCGTAACGATAGGCTTGTTATTCATTTACCTTGGGTGGCATATTGGCGAAATTTTCGATTGAAATAGTAACGATACGCTTGTTATTCATTTTTTTCCTACAAAGACCCGTAACATACTAAGATGTGTAGTATTTGCGGGATTGATTAATTCACTGAACAAATAAAAAAACAAACAAACAACGTAGTGAAGGAGGGAGCCCTTGCATAGGTGGAATTGAAATTCAACGATCTGGTGCACACCTTTTAATATGTGGAATTTTTCGAAAGTTTCACATCAAAATAGTAAGACCCTACCTGTCAAAATTACAATAAAACAAATAAGGGGCGAAAGCAAACGAAATTCTTTAATTGTTAAATGACTCTCCCATTTAGGCCTACCCTTATGGAAAGAACACAGTTTTACCACACTATGTAACACAGTGTGCAACACAGTGTGGAACACAATGTGTAACACAGTGTTGAACACATGTGTTCAATATGTGTTTAATATGTGATTTTGGGGAGTGTGGTAACACTGTGTATTTACCCACAGTGTGAAACACAGCGTCACGACACCGTGCAACGTAGCGTTACTACATGGTCCAAAACACATATTAAATACACTGTCAATCAAACCACAGTCTCACACACTGTGACCACAGGGTTATAACCACATAGTCCATTACACTGTGGTAGTCACCACATAATCCACCACACTATGGTATTCACCGCATAGTCTACCACTCTGTGGTAGTCACCACATAGTCCACCACACTATGGTATTCAACACACAGTCTACCACTCTGTGGTAGTCACCACATAGTCTACCACACTGTGATAGTCATCACATAGTCCACCACACTGTGGTAGTCAACACATAGTCATCAGGTGTATCAATACATATGTCACCACATGGTCTTCTGGTGTACCAATACATACATATATATAGGTCATTGTCGTTGTAATGCATGAAGCCACGGTTACTGACTAGATAACACTGATATCAAGATATTAAATTACCTTTTCATAACAAAATTCATGACATTGGGTACAACATAACATTAGTAAACAATATTTCAAAGGAAATCCAATCATAAATACTTCAATTTTAGAAATATTTTATGAACTTTCTAAAATTTAGGTTGGTTTTTATGAATATTCATGAGCTATGCAAAAATCTGTACCACAGGACTACCACAGGAATATCACAGGAATACCACAGAAATACCACATGAAGTATCACATGCTGTACCTCAGAACTCCCACTTAATAGGTAATACTGTAGGAGTATAGGACAGGTTAAGTACTGCTTAAATCAATTGTCATAATTCACAGCATAACTCACCCATTAATGAGATTCTGGAATATGCGTTTTGTTTTGTTTGTTTTTATTCCACTTGGTAATACTGTGTGGTAGTGCTGTGTGGTATCGTCCCGTGATAGTTTTGAGGTATAGCATGCCAAGAAAAAAAAAAACCACTAGAATATCCTGTGGCATTTTTCTGTAGTAGGCCCTGCTCTCTATTGTGTTTTGTGTGGTTTTGCCTGGTGGTATTGCTATGTGGTACTGCTGCGCGATATACTGTGTGGTTTTGCTGTGTGGTACTCCTGTGCGGTACTGCTGTTTGGTATTGTCCTGTGGTAGTCCTGTGGTATATGTGACAAACCACCACAGGAATATCCTGCGATATTTTCTCTGGTTTTATCGTGTGGTACGTTATCATGTATTGCAGTGTGGCACTGCTGTGCGATACTATGTGGTTTTGCTGTATGGTACTCCTGTGTGGTACTGAAGTGCGGTATTGTCCTGTGATATGTGTCCCAAAATACCACATGAATATCTCGTGCCCCATGTAAATTGTGAATGAATGTTTTTCCCCAGCCATACAATTATTATGATTATGACGTACATTGTACCCCCTCTCCATTCACTTTTGGGTCGGTGTACTGTGACAAATCTGCAACACAACATTCAAACATGCTGCAACATGTGAAAGGTTCTGTGGTTATTTTGTGGTAAGCTGTGGTGACGAGCCACTGTGTGACTTTTAGGTGAGAAGCCACATAATCTAAAATTTAACGCTGTTACAATTCGGCGGACACAATATTCCCACATACTGCAATATGTGACACAATTGTGGTTTTTGTGTGGCAAGCTGTGGTAGCTGTGATTACTATGTCACTTTCGGTGAAGAACCACATAGACTAGAATACCACACTGTGGCAACTCTGTGGAAACACAAATTTCACACATTACAGATTGTGACACACTGTGGTCATTATATGGTAAGTTGTGGTAACTGTGATTTCTATGAGATTAGCATGCGATGAACGTCACATAGTCTTAAATACACACTGTGCACTTACGTGAACACATCTTCCCCACAGACTGAAATATGTAGCACACTGTGACTATTACGTGGTAGCTGTGGTAACTGCATGCTACTATTTGCCTAGTAGGAGATAAACCACATAGTCCATCGTTTCGCACTGTGATATCTCTGTGGAGACACTATTCCCATAGACTGCAATACTGTATGTGACACACTGTGGATGTGTAACTGCATGTCACATATGATAAGTATGCGGTTAACCACATAGTCTGAAAATCCATACGATGACAGCTCTATGAACACACCATGCCCACATACTCCAGCATGTGACACACTGTGACCATTCTGTGGTAACCTGTGGTAACTGTGTATGACTGTATGGGTTGTATGTGAACCACATAGTTTGTAATTTCACATTGTGACAACACAGTGAACACTTGATTATTCACACATTTTACACATGGTTCACTATGTGAACACAGTGTGGTAACAGTGTGTTTGTTTCATAAAGGGTACTGCTTGGATAATTTGAAAATCTAGTATCCACGTGCAGGGGCAGGGTTATGGGAGGGTGTTGAAGCAGTATACCCATGCCGCATGAGAGAACCTTTTCAATTTTAGTGTACTTCACATTGGAAACTCAGCGATCCATTAGTTTCTGGTGCTTTCTTGTAAGGTGAAATATTAGGAAAATGTTCGAAAAAAAAATAGATGCAATGGTTAATTCATCTACAACAAAACAAGCTATTATATTGTTGCGTGATATATATATATGTAATCATAATCTTTTGTTCAAGCGGATTCTGCTCACCAATGGAGGAAGGCGCGCTGGGGTTCGTTGGCACCCCCTGCAGCTGCGAGCCCCCCCCCCCCCCCCCCCCCCCCCCCCCCCGTTTGGGGTTGGTGTGTAGGCCTATGTATGTTTGATATCAGATCTATTTAAAAAAATCTATATTACGTTGTTGATTTTTTTAGACGCTGATGTATTTTGAGGAATATCTTGACAGATGTGGTACAATTTTATGGAGTGAGTAGGTTTTCGTTCCTTTTTTTTTTATTTCTCTGCTGATGCCTCTTAAGCCTTATAAGATTTGATTGTTGTAAAATTGTACTTTTTATCTTGTTAGAAAATAATATCAAAATTTTTGATATCATTAAGGCAGAAAGAATGATATTACAAGGGAATTGTAGAATGGAATGATGTCAGGAAACACAAATAACTTTTTTATTTAAATTTCTGTACTATCGGCACTGGGTTCAAAACTAGATGCTCACTGTAGTATAATGTGTCTTATTTGTCTACCATGGCATCTGGTCATTGGACTCAAAAGTGCCTTCCTTTTCCAGTTATATTGGACTTTTGCATGGTCACATTTGTGGATTTGAATTCATTAGTCCAAATGACCCGTCCGGGTTCGGCTGAGTCTTGTTATCGGCAGCAGTCTGGTAGATTATATGGTTTCCATATAGACCGCACGGCATTCTCGTAATTCGTCTGTTAGTGGTCACATGACATGAGTACTCGTGATCGCCGTAGTCTTGGAAAGCACGTTCCTTCTCTTCACGTGCAAGCTGGCGGACACACTACGCAGAGGCAAGCGACCCTCGGCCACACGGTACCGCGGTATAAAGCAGGCTGCTGCGCTCCGTGAGAAGGTGGGCTTTTTTCTGCTGCTCCCTTTGTCTTCGCGTCCGGTCAAAAAACAAAAGCCCTTGGTGTCATAAAAAGAGAAAATGAGTGCAGTCTGCACTTTCACCTCCTGGCCTGTTGAAACGGAAAAACGTGGATGCTTTAGTGCGTGAAAGGGGCTCAAAGTTATCAGTGAGTCCCAAAATTATAATTAAAACTAGCATTTGAAGGGCACAGCTTCATTGGCAGTTCATACAAGAAATTTGGAGTTATAAATGTTCCTATCTCCGACTCAACGTCGCAGTTGTTACTTTTTCTGTGATTTGAAGTGGCTCTGGTTCCACTTTTTGTTTCCATCTATAATTCCTGTTGTTTACGAGATGTTTTCCACGGCAAGAGCAGAGCACCATCTTGGGTCGTTAATCTATTTTGTAATCATGGAGATGTTTGCGACCTCGGAATAACAGCAAAACGACCTCAATTATTTTTTCTGCAGAAAAAAAAAGAAAGTTGCTTTAGAGGCGTATCATAGAAAATTAATAATGTATCTATACTTTCTGTGGAAAGGGCGACTGCATGTATTTGACCTTTCTGCTGTGCAAAGGGTGGCCGAATAGACAGACCAATGATGTGGAAGTTTAATGTGATCTAAAAATAAAAGTGATAACATTTTACTGAATCATCTAAACAGAAG
Organism: Diadema antillarum; assembly: GCF_040938485.1. NCBI lineage: Eukaryota > Metazoa > Echinodermata > Echinoidea > Diadematoida > Diadematidae > Diadema > Diadema antillarum. Next base: position 476,373 of record NW_027271217.1, read on the forward strand.
ATGAGACATTTATTTCTTCATTCAGAATTTATACTTTATATACTTTATACTAATTAAAATCATAATGTTATATACATGTATATATGTATATATATATATAGGTTTGGAAGTCTGATTGTGATCAATAGCTGCTGCTCTCTTGAATTCCATGGATCTTCATCTTTATAGTGCAAGGTTGTATATATATATATATATATATATATATATGTGTGTGTGTGTGTGTGTGTAGGTCCCTATTATTCATACTGAACAGCTGTAATTTACATCGGGTATTATAGTAATACCTCATTATATTTGTAACACAAAAGCCAACGTCTTTTAGCCATTGGTCTACGCAAGATCAAACAACCATGTCTCACTGACTTTGTTTTGACCAAAGTTTATACCACAGAGAAATTGCTCACTTTCATCTGATATGGGTGAAATAACATAGGTATATGTGCAAATATTTAAATGAGGTCTGACGGACGTACTCAATAGACAGCAACATTCATTGCTACAGGTGATAAGTAAGTTTTGGTGTGACTGTAACTGATGTGGAGATAATATATTGGTATAACTACAAGTGTTTTTATTCACGCGCTTTAATCACTTGCTCAGTTTGGGCACAAAGATCATTGTGAAACAAGAAAAGCAAAGTATTATAAATAGACATGACACACAACTGAAAACCCACACATACACATCGTTATATAGAAATACAAAATGAGAGATCAGTCAAGTCCAAAAAGGGGATATAGGGACATGATTGTACACTGCATCCGATGTCGACATCAAACGGCAAACTGCAGACCGACTACAAGCATCTTCGTCCAAAGAGGAAAGCTGAATCACTCGAAAGCCAGGAACTTGTTGAGTTTTGAAACGGCAAGTAGGTGTAGCGATGTAGATTCGATTGCAAGTTGTCGGAACACTTCGACCAGATCACATGCGGTTCCTGTGAATTAAGGGATGGAACAATTGCGTGTATGATTTTGAATTTGTTATCGGACTTCAAAACGACAAACAGGCATGAGAGTTACAGGCACGAGAGTTATAGGCTGGAAAAGACCAACACAAATCACTGAGAAAATTTCGAAAAAGGAACAGAAACTTAGACTTCACTTTAACTGCTTCTTTTTACCTTTAGGGGTACAGTCCCTTGAAGAAAAAATACGATAAAGCCTGAAGTATGATGTATAGAGCTTATAGTTCCTGATACAACATATTATTCGTATTTTCAAGATGTCTTGAAAGTCTTTGCTTAAAGGAAAAATGTGTTTGCCCTCCAAAGGCACAATACAATCTTTGTTTACAAAGATGGTGAAAGGATACAAGTTCTTCTAACAAAGACATACAGCGCTGACTTCTCGAAGACTTTCCGACGCACGTGTTTACCAAGTCATGCATGATTACTATGTAATCAGTGAGACAATATTGTGTTTTCCCTAAAAATAAATGCAACGTGACCGTTCACTTTGTTCGTCTGTGGGAGAAGAAGGATTTATATCTTCCTCATCCACGTTTCCCATACCCTGATAAACACGCATCATCTTTCTGTTTTCAATATACCTCGTAAACAAAACAATAACAGTCGATGCAATAATATTAAGATGTGAGCGGTCTCATTGTTACACGCCCCATAATACACTGGACCACTACGGAGCGGATTAGGCTCTCGGTTCATGAATAAGAGAGAGAGAGCTCTAATTTCCAGCGAAAGCTACTTTCCTCTCTTACTTCCGTTAACAATTCAGTCAACAGGGAAACATATTGCTTTGTCTGCACATCATGTCGAATCAAAATCAGCCATCAAAGATTTTAAAGAAATATCTCCACAGGATCAAGCCGCAGTATAATACTTTTAACTCATGGTACATTCGTGTCAGGGCAATTACCGCCAGATGGCAATTACCCTCCCCCCCCCCTCCCCGGCTAAACACTGGTTAGTGATAAGGTTAGATTAAAGATTAGGTTATAGGGTTAGCTTTAGGCTTAGAGCTTGGGTTATGGTTAGGATTAGTTTCAGGATTAGGATTAGGGTTAGGGTCAGGGGAAGGGTCTGGGATAATTGCCCAGGGGGTAATTGCCCTATATAGACCCGGTACATCATTGGTTGCCGATTGCTCGAAATCACTTACAGAAGGGAACTGTCATATCTCAAAACGATTTACTACAAAAGCGTGCATTTATTGATATCACTGGTATTTATGTTTCTTTATCATAGACTGAATATCTATGTAATGATTGAAAGGCAGAGAGCGTAAGAGTCAATTCAATTGACCTATCATTAATTTCCATTCAAGACAAGGGTGAGACAATATTCAGAGCACACATCGCACAAATCGTATTATGCTATCAATTCATAAGAAATACACAATGCACGGTGGATCATGAAGTATATCATAAAATATATTTGCAATTCAGTAAAATAACATGAAGAACAATTCATACTTTGCCAGGTTGATAGAAAAGTAAGTACATGTATAATGATAGAAAAGAGTGGTCCACTGAAAAGCAGGACTCAATATGGAATATGCAAATAAATATTAGCCAGAAACTTTTCATGTAAAGCTAAAATATAACAGTAAAATGTGATACAGAGACTAAGAACAACATCATTGTAAGCAGTAATTACCTTAAAATACAAAGAAATACAATTAAAGAACTAAGCAATCAATGTTACAATCTCAGACAGTATTCATGAACTGTGTGTACCCGAAAGATATACTGTAATGAGAAAAATCAATAATACATGCATACACACACACACACACACACACACAACACACATACACATGCACTTGCCCACACACGTACGTATAAAAACACATACATAATTATACGCACAAAAGGCGCGACATCGTACACAAGAAGAAGGAAGAGAGTGCACAATGACGTCATAAAACAACAAAGAACAGGAAGAAAGAGGACAGAAGAAAGGAAAAGCAGCAGAGAAGAAAGAAGAGAGGTCTGCATAACACAATACACCACTCCTAGGACAGGTGAAAAAAAAAACCCACTCATGTTATCTGTCAAGAGCAATAGTGTTTTGTTGGTTTTGATTAAAATGTAACGGATTTAGAAGATTCTTTTGTTTTGTTAGTTTGTAATTACAATTTGATTAATTAAGAAGATTCTTTGAAAAAAGATTTGGCCCAATATAAACAAAATATATCTTGCGTATACTGTATACGGTTCTCAATAAGGGAAGATGAAATTCATTATATATTTTCGCATGGGATAGTTATTTACTTGACTATTTCGATGAAATATTTTGGGGAGGGAATTGCTGTTTTAATCACACTTGAACTGGTTAAGTTGAAATGCGTACAAATCATTTACTTTTATTTTTTTTATGATCTGAGAACAGAACATCGTATGTATTCGGAGACGGAGGGAAGGGGGATGTTTGGAGTATACTCAAGCGGGCTCGGTGTGATATGATTGTTGAAGATGTTCGGTATATTACTGAGAGACATGTTTATAGTTGTATAGGCTTCTAAATATTGGGCCCCTTTGACGAATAGATGTAGATAGATCTGAAACGGGCTTTCCACCTATCGTTACATATCTTATCATTGCCACATGTCAATTTGTTTTCATTGTGCTTTGATATTCGCCTTTGATTCACTTCTTAATTATGTCATGTTCAACACTGTTTAATTTTATATATGATTTTACTGCTTCTGAAATAAAAACAAACAACAAACAAGACAAAAACCTCAAAATCTAATAGCAGCAAATACTTCTAGGGGGTAGCATCAAAATTGATGTCGCGTAGAAGGCCATATCTAAGGAGTTGCTATTAAAAAAAAATCGCTTCCTTGATGTTAAGTTATGACTTATTTACAAAGATTTATTGTGAAATCTTTTTTCGATTCAGCTTTTACTGTTTTTCATCAAAATATTGGGATTAGGATGGGAATAAAAAAGGTTAGAATCATCTGCAAAAAGTATAAATGAGAGTTTGTTCAAACAGGCTTCCTTGTGGAACTCCACATTCGATTGATTTCATTAATATTGGTAGTCAGAGTGAGCGCACTAGCTTTGAGAATCCATTGGGATCAGTCGCAACATTTCAATTTAAACCTACAGTTGTATCTGATACTTCATGTATGTATAATACAATCTCATGAGAAACGTTCGCCACTCACGTTTCGCTTGAAGATCGCGACTACACACGAGTTCGATACGCGCGGCACCCGTAGTGCAATTAAGTGGCATTTAATCATAACACGGTAAGCCCTTCATCATTAATTAATACAACTTATGGACGATGGCTAAACGTGACTCACAAGCGCGTGTAGCGCGCACGCTGACAGTGCACACACGCTCGCGTGTTGCACGACCATTAGGACACGCATGCCCGTCACACTCCGAAGAAACCCTATCGCGACGGTCATTTCACACAGGAAAAGACAAATAAAATAAAAATAGATATGAACATTGGAGGAACCCAGGGTAGGTACGGTAGAATGGAAGACCTCAGCATACAAATTACACACAAAAAAGAGAAGAATATCACTTTGATGCTATACGTCGTTTTTGTTGTGTTTGTGGTTGTTTTTAATAGCATCACATTGTATAATACCAATAATCTTCTATATGGTATTGGATTTATAACACATGTACTGTAATTATGTCACAGATATTATTTTGTGTAATGAAAATTGTTGAAATTGTAGGAACTAGCTATAATGAGTATCATATTTGCATATATTATGTTTGATTATATTGCTAAAAATGTAAATGTTGCCGTACAGAGAATAAATAAATCAAACCAAATCAAATCAAATTAAAGATTCCCCATCATTAGCTCTATATTTTGCAATCATATAAATGAAATACATGAGTGTAATTTCATGGATTAGTATAATCATCATTTATTATAATAAAAAGAAGATTGTACGAGTATTTTATTTTTATATCATGTTGTTCTTCTTATTCCAAAAGGCTAAGCTGTGCAAATAAAAGCGGAATTTCATCGCAAGTTAGTCCGCAATTTCAAATTGAACATGAGTCTTAATTGGTGTTATTTATATAATATTGTTTGACATGTTTATTTTAGATCCATATTGCTATTTGACTAAAGAACAGCTTTTGCAGTATTTCGTATGAGATTTCATCAGTAAATTGGCATGTGTAGTTTGTCTTGCCAAAGTCGGAGTTTTGCACCTGTGACGTACGCCAAATTGTGTGGATCGTTCTATCACTTGCTCGTTTTCATTTTTTTTTCAAAAAAAATCATTACAGGCATATTCTGGGTTTTAAAATCCTCTCTTTCCAGTCGTAAGCATTAAGAAATGCAGATAGGAATTATAGACAATTAGAAAATGTCAATGCAGTCTTATTTTAAGCCATTATAGCCTGTTCCGTGCATTTGGATGCCTCTGCCACATGTCTTTCCTCTCTCCCTTTCTTCTTTCTTTAAAATTTTCTCCTTGGAGAATTAGATTTCCAGATAAAAAATATTATACATGGCGACAACCTACCCCGTTTAAACAGAGTAGATTAGATTTCTTTTTGATATCCTCAGAACTTCTTTCATTAGTGCATAAGGTTGATATTCTTCCAGGTTATCGAACAGATCATTCTTTAATTCTTTTAAGTCTCAGTTTGAATCAGTTACAACGAGGCCCTGGCTTTTGGAAATTTAATAATTCTTTGTTAAAAAACGAAGCTTTCGTTTCACACATTAAGAAAAAAATAAAAGATACTATTCTGTTTTATGCAAAAGACGGAGTACAGTTTGATCAAAATGATTGCATAGTGGGTGACTGTGAATTCATTGTAAATGATCAGTTATTTTTTGAAACTTTAATGATGATAATACGGGGAGAAGCAATATCATATGCTTCTTTCGTTAAAAAACAAAGTGTGAATAGTGAAAAGGATTTAGAAAAGAAAATTGAAGAGTTAGAAAGAAAATTGACAATTTTAAATGATAAGAATTCCATATTAGAGGAAATTGATAAATTGAAATTAGAACTGGAAGCTTTCCGTTTAAAATCAAATGAAGGAAGTGCGATTAGATCTCGGATAAAGTGAATGGAGTTTGGAGAAAAACCTTCTAAATTCTTTTTAAATTTGGAAAAGCAAAATAATATCAATAAAGAAATACGTCAGTTATCGACTGAAAATGGTGATATTTTAGATAAACAAAATGACATACTTAAGGAAGTGTTTGATTTTTACTCTAATCTTTATGCAGAAAAAGAAACTGATGAAATTAATTTGGAAATGTTATTAAATCATCCTGACATTCCTAAGTTGTCTTCACAATTGTCCTCTTTATTGGAAGGTCCACTTAGTGTTGATGAGGTTTATTCCACTTTAAAACTCATGAAAAATAATAAATCTCCCGGACAGGATGGTTTTACTGTAGAATTTTATCGTTACTTTTGGGAAGATATTAAATACTTTCTGGTAAGATCACTGAATTATGCGTATTTCTCAGGACAATTGTCAAACTCACAAAAAATGGGAATAATAACCTTGATTCCTAAAGGAAATAAACCTAGATATTTGTTAAAAAATTGGCGCCCGATCACTTTACTGAATGTAGTTTACAAATTGGCATCCGGTTGTATTGCAAATAGACTCAGGGGCGTTTTGTCTTTTTTAATACATGAAAATCAAACAGGATTTTTGAGTGGTCGCTTCATTGGCGAAAATATACGTCTATTATATGACACGCTACTTTATACTGAATTAAATGATATAGCAGGCATGCTTCTTGTTGTCGATTTCGAAAAAGCTTTCGACTCCGTATCGCATACTTTTCTATTCAAGGTCCTGGATTTTTTTCACTTCGGTCCATCTGTAAAGAAATGGATCAAGTTATTTTATGCAAATGCATCCTCTTGTGTATTAGTTAACGGATACTGTACAGATAGATTTGAAATAGGACGAGGGTGTCGCCAGGGAGATCCTTTGTCCCCCTACCTCTTTTTGTTAGTCAGTGAAATACTTGGTATCCTAATACGACACTCGGATTCTTTAGTTGGATTGCATATGAATGGAAAATCGCTTAAACTTTTGCAATATGCAGATGATACCCTTTTGACACTCAACGGTTCAACCCAGGATTTACAAAGTGCTCTTACAATACTTAATGAATTTGCAAATATGTCCAACCTCAAAATTAACGTAACTAAAACTCAAGTAATATGGATTGGGAAGAACAGAACTTTCAAAAAAGAGATTTTACACGAGTACAAATTAAACTGGATATCTGAAGGATATTTCAGGTACCTGGGCATTGATTTTTCAGTTAAATTATCTGAAATGGTTAATCACAATTATCAAGAAAAGGTTAAAGAGATAAAACGTCAGATAGCGATATGGCTGAAAAGAACATTGACTCCCTTAGGGAGAGTAACGATAGTAAAATCTTTATTGATACCCAAACTGAATTATTTGCTTTTATCTCTTCCAGAACCAAAACTAGAAATTATGAATGATGTTAACCGATTTTTTTATAAATTTATATGGCACGATAAACCTGATAAAATAAGTAGGAAACAAATGTGCCAATTATACAGTGATGGTGGGGTTAAAATGACAGATATTTTTATACATTCTAAATCACTCAGAATATCATGGATAAGAAGATTCTTTTGTTATCCAAGTAACGAAAATTTCACTTTACATATGTTCCAATCATTCTTGCCTCCATCATACACATCTCTCCACTTATTCATGGGGGCTGAACAATACAAAGAATTAGCCATTTCAATGCGTAACCCATTTTGGAAAGAGGTATTATTAGCCTTTTCAGATTTAACTCAGTCCATTGTAGATAATATCGCATGTCAACCCCTTTGGAACAATCCTAGAATACAAGTTAATAATAATGTAATTTATTATAAGTCATGGAGTGCTAAGGGGGTACGTTTTGTTAACGATGTTCTAGAAACAGATGGAAAATTTCTTTCATATTTTGATTTTCAACGTAAATACAATGTACAAGTAAACTTTCTTCAATATTATGGTTTGTGTAATGCTATTCGATTTGGTTATAATAAAAATGTCATACCTAAGATTATGGAACCTACATGTATTATCCCTGAAACATTGTTTTTAATACTGAAAGTGAAAAAAGGTTGTGCACATATCTACCAGGCTTTCTTGTAACATAAGACAAAGGAATGTAAAAGTCTTATAAAATGGAAACAGGAGTTTGATTTTGACAATATCATTTGGAGTTTTTATTACCAAATTCCCTTTTATTCAACTGTCGATGTAAACATGAGATGGTTTCAGTTCAAGATGCTAAATAGAATTCTTTATATGAAAGACGCTTTATTGAGATTTAAATTAGTAACAGATAACTTATGTACTTTTTGTAATAACAGCGAAGAAACAATTATGCATATATTTTGTTCTTGTATATATTCAAACGAGATATGGTCAAAACTTGAGCTTTGGCTGTCCCATAATGCTATTCATATTAAGCTTACAAATCAAAATAAATTATTTGGTTTTTATGGACGTAATAACAGTGCCCTCAATTGCATTATGATTATAGTAAGGAAAGAAATTTTTACAGCCAAATGCAAAAATTGTTTGCCAGTTTTTGAACAAATCATGTCAGCGATAAAAAGTTATTATGATATGGAAAAGTATATATGTAAAACAAATCTGAAAGAAAAGAAATTTATAAAAAAGTGGTTACATTTTACTAAATGTTTCTGATTGTGTTTTCTTATGAAATGATTTGTCAGGTAATTTTCTGACACTTTGAAAAGAATTTGCAATTTATATTTGATTTTTGTAACTGTTTGCTGTTCTTATTGTATTTAGAATGGCCAAGAATATCATGTGTTAAATCTGCATGTACATACATATCTCTTTTTGTATATATTTGTGTGTATGATATTATTCAATAAAGGAACCCTGTGGAAGGGGGAAAAAATGTAAAAAAAAAAATTGTTGCCTTTGTGGTGTTCTTGTTCGTAGGATGGACGTACTTGTCTTGTATCTTGCTTGTTTGTGCTGTTAGTCTCATCTCTGCTGGATTTCTACGCTTCATTTAGCGTGTTTAGTGTATCAGTCCTATAATGAAATAATACAAGCTTATGTGTGCATTCATGTAATGCTATTTACTCTTCGTTGTTTTATTTCACAGGATCATAATAGATTCTGGTTCTCAGATTATGTCCGATATTCCACGTGATAAACTAATAAATGACACCAACTTAACAATATTGTAAGCGGAGGAAACCACAGCTAAATCTCGAGCAATGCAGTTTAGATTTAGCTCCTACTCCCATTCGTGTCGTGTTTTATTATAATCTTATTTCACTATCATTGATCTTTACGATGGAACCTTGACACACAAGTGTAGGTTGATAAATCATGATTACAATAATGTCTTGAAACGTTGGGGCTTTTTTTTTTCTTTTTGCAGAGTAAATATTATTTGCTCAAAATTATAACAGCAAAATTTAGTTCGCAGCTGTCGTATTTTTCTTTGGGGGATGTAAAGACATTGATTCGCAGTGGTTTAGGAGAGGCTGTGAGTGTAGATATACTACATTGTGACCGTGCATCACGAAACCAACAAAAAGTCGCTCTCACTGATTTTGTGTGCGGACTCAAAATAGGTAAATCTGGTCAACCTATATAGTTAATCTTGAGTTGTTAATATTTGCTGAAAGAGCAATACTTCTACATAAAAGTATAAAGTATGTGTTTTTAGCAGTTTTTCTATAATTTTTTTTTAGAATAGTGTTATTAGGTGTATCTTAGAGTCCCATTTTCATTTCTCAAAAACCCTTTACACACTCTTCACTTTCAACAGTAACTTTGGAAAAGATGATGCTACTGTTATGAAAGTTTGTACAAGTCAAAGATAGAATGTATCGATAGAGCATGATCACTTTCAGCTCAATCTGATAATGTGTTCAATGTGTTACTATGAAGTGATATATCCTGTATTTCTTTTTGTCCCATTCATTGCACGGAGCAGTGCTCTGTAGAAGATTAAGTGCTTGAATAGACCCTACATTTCAGAGCCTCTTTTCTCAGTTCACACTTTTCCAGAACGTGCGCTTTCTTTATATAGGTTTAATAGAAGAGTCCATTACAGTTGAGTTATGTGTCAATATCAAGCTTAAAACCCACTCTATAGAATCTGCTCTTAACTGAAAATCCATGTCCGCCGACTTTTTGTTGGTTTTTGTGATGCAGGGTCACATAAAATTATAAGGTTAAAGAAAAGTCACAGGAAAATAAATGCGACAAATTATAACAGATACAGTACCAGCGAAATATTAACATTGTATTTAAGCATTTGTATTCTTGTCAAATGTAGCTATCGATAATAACCAATACTAAGTAAATGAGGGGTATCCACCTCCTTGATTAACCACGCCCAAAACACTTAGATAGTAGACCGAAGCCTTCTAAAGAAATCGGGGTGGGGGGGGGGGAGGAAACCTACCGCTAAAATGCCCTGAATGTACGGCACTATAAAAAAAAAAAACACCTCGACTTTCCATTGTTCATACAGTCGTGCCTGGCGCATCTGCTGTTAACTGAACTGCTTTTCTTTCTCGTAATATGTCTAGAAATAAAGATAGTATGCAAGCACGTCGTTTGCTCATGGTTTTGAAGCTGCTTAGTATTTGTTCTTAATGTTCTTGATTCTGGCACACTCTGCTTATGTTCAAAGAATAATTTCTATATATTTATAGACAATTTCATTCTCGGGTTTAGAGATAAAGGAAAGATAAAAAGATATAGCATCAGGTTCTACATTCAGCATAATTGATAAATATTACTATGTTTGTACTAGCTATTTCAATGATCACGTGGACTCTACCCAGCTATACATAATCATTGCCTTGATTGCATTAGTGTGTTTTTATCATCTTCTTTTTTTTAGCTGTTGATGTTGTTTTATTGTTCCTTTCGTCCTTTCTATTGCTATTTCCCCTTTCTTTGTATTGTTTTATTTAGGTGTGGTTTATGTTGAAACATTGTAAGGAATAATCAAAGTGAAGTGAATCATATGCAATGTACGAAAAATGGAGGGACCCATTGAAAAGACCAGGCTTGTATAAGTATCTGCGTCACGATGACGTCGATAACATTTCACAAATCCTTTCCAGATAGCCTGTATTATCTAGTCCAGCAGTATACTCAAGAACAATAGTTATAATATATATATATATATATATATATATACGTATGTATTTTTTTTGTGTGTGGAATAAACCGTCTACAGCTATGGATATTTGAGAAATTAGTTATATCTCCTTATATTTGAGGGGTTTTATGTGAAATTTGTGTATGGTAGGATGTTTTGTTACATAACTGACTTACAAATTACATGCATTAAAATGTGATACCTGGAACATTGTTTGTTTGTTTTTTAATCACTGCTCCTAATGATAAACAATGCCTTTTACACCATTTCGGTATGTTGACTATTCAGAGAGTTCTGTCTGCATAAGTTATCATTGCTATCATGTTGTAACCATGAATATATATATGTATATTATATATTATATATACGTGTATGTATATATATATATATATATATATATATATATATAGTGAGTGTGAAAGGTGTGTTTTCAGTTGTTAAACCCCTGGGCCGTCTTGTCCTGATCTTGTCTTGTCTTGAGCATTATTATTTTTTGTATACAATATCTACATCATGTTCTGTACCCATCATCATTGTTTTGTCCGATTTCTTTGATCCTCACTCATGATAAAGGGCAGGGCCCGAAAGCTCGAGAATAAAATCAAACTGTGAGGATTCAAGCTACGTCTATCGTCTCATCCCTACTCTCACCTATATATATATTAGATGGCTTAGACAGTTTCTGGTATGTGATTGGTCGAGAGCTCGTCACATGATATTGTTTGCGAGGATCGCAAATGTTATATTTTCCCAGCTCGTTATATTGACCAACTGGTCAAATAAATATATTTTTTCATGTGTGTCGCCCTCTTACGGTTGAAATACGAACAATTACACCAATATAAGGGTGTGGGACCACGTCGGTAACTGGGAGGAGCAAACGATTACTATCGATAACTACAGTCTGGATCGATATAATCCGTTCCCACTCCCCCACCCCTCCCCCCACGATACGTGAGAGAGTAGACGGCACGGCGCGGTGCGAAGTAGCGTCGCTAGGCCTGCCTAGCCTGCGCCTGGGTGGAATTCGTGAAGCTAAACGTTGGAGATTACGTACCGTTTACGTATAGGCCTACACGTATCATTCGGCCCGCGAAGTTTGGATTTCACACTTCAAAATGGAACTCCATTTTGTCTACAATAAACGACGACGAGTTCGATAAGATTTTGGAGGATAAGGATTCTTTCTCCACTAAACATGGCCTAAAACAAGCGAGTTAATAGTCGAGAGAAATTTTGATCTGTTCAGTTCTTAGAACGAGGGCAATTCATTCATCTTTATTGACGTAATTGTTTTTTAGAGACTAGAATCTAGTCTAGATCCAGGCCTAACGTCACATCGAACAAGTGGAGGACTACGACACCGAGCAGACTGGTTTGCAAATAACTGTGCATTAAATTTTCTGATATCTTTATCAATTCTTTCTTCTTCTGGTTTAGCCCATGTCCTTTACTTTTGAAGGTTATTATAGTATTTGAATACTACATCAACTTGCGTCAGTTGAAATGGTGTGCATGCGATAACTGTGGAATTTAGCAGAAACCCACTCGATGTCGTATCATAGGTTAAGCATTCGCCCACAATTCCGACTGACGCACTCAGACACGTGCATCATTTGTAGCCTGATACAAAGCTGAAGAATAAAAAACAACTCAGAGATAAATGCGTGGGATCATTGAAGTGATGCAGCTTCTTGTGCAATGTGTATATGTAAAAAAATTCAAACAAAAAGGAAAATTGACCATAAATGAATAGTACAAGGGACAATGTTGTATAAAGATAGCAATGGCAATAACAAAATGCATATATTTCACGACTGATGTCTAACGCATTCATTAACTATATGATTCGGAGAAGGTACTCTTACTTAGACTTTGCCTAAACTTAGACTCATATTTCATGTCATTCCATAAATAAGTTTTCTACTTTGAAGTCTGCGTCACCAACGTTGTAGGATGCATATGTATACAATAATTTCCCCAGTGATTAATATACTAGATAGCCAAGTAATTAATTGCCTATTTTCCTACTTATTCTTTGTCTTTACTGGACTCCTCCCAGATGTATTTTGCGTAGCCTGCAGTGGCAATGTGTGCTCCAAAACCCAGCAAATGGACAATAAACTTGAGACAATTTTTAGTCTTCAAGAGCAGACCACCTCATATATTCCAAGCGTTCATTAAAACTGCATGGAATCATGTCTGGTTCCTCAGTTCAATGCCTTCATAAACGTGTCTGTTTTGTTGTTCTTTAATGTCACCGCCCCCGCATGGTGCCAGATAGAAGCATAATGTTTTTCTTTGGGTTGTATGATTCGCCCAATTCCGTTCATCCCCGATCTTGTCATCCCAGTGTGATAAGAAATGGTTGGTAGATTTTCTTGGTGCCTTGATCCATGTATGCTACAGGAGGTTCAAATGACCTTTGTAAATCTGGGGCAAAATCCCACAAGGTCAAAAGCCAAAGGTTACTGTCTGAACTGTGGCTACAGCTGTCTTTTTTTTTTAATTCTATCACATAGGAATATCAATGATATAACATTTGATGAGAAATATAGAAATGATAGACTATTCCAGGGGTATTCAGGGGTGGCGCAGCCGTGGGGGCCGTGGGGGCTCGGGCCCCCACACTTTTTGTGCACCATACAAAGGAATACATAAGGTGTCATCACTTTGGGCCCCCACACTTTTTTCAACCCGGAAGTACGTAAGAGGCACTACAACGGGAGGGGAGAGAATGAGCTGAGGACCTTTTTTTTTTTTTTTTTTTTTTTGCTTGTCAGCTGAAGAAACCCGGAAGTGGACGGGTAGACATGAGCGGAGCACCTTTTCTTTTTTCTTTTCTTTTTTTTGCTTGTCAGCTGAAGAAACCAGGAAGTGGACGGGGACGGGGACGGGGAGAGATGAGCTGAGGACCTTTTTTTTTTTTTTTTTTTTTTTTTGCTTGTTAGCTCATGAAACCCGGAAGTGGGCCCCCACACTTTTGAAAACAGTGCGCCGGCCCTGGTATTGTCAGTTGGTGGACATGGGAGAAACAGATTGACAAATTTTTGCACGAACATGATAGGGCAAAGGTCAAAGTCACAGATCACTGTACTTTGGTTTAAAAAAAGAAAAGAGAAGAAATCTGCCCTAAAGAGGGTATCTCATTGCCCTGGAGACTAGACAGCAACCTGGTGGCCATTCGAGTCTCCACTGGTTGCAGGGACATCTCCACAACATCGTCTCCTAAAGACTTGTCGGTCTATTGCGGAATCACTGGAAAACCAAACCTGAAATCAAGAGAATATTAATCGGGAGGGGTGAAGGTTGATGTGTGAATTTTCTTCAGTTTGTCTCCCTCTACAAATGAATTTGTAAGATTGCAATTTCTGATCTGTAATTTAACAAACATGTCAAAAAAAAAGAACCACGGGACTCAAACCTGTCATCTACTGCTTTCCGGGAAGCGGCACTACTTCCACCAGGCTATCCCTAGTTGCCGGCAGTGACACGATAAACTTGGAACAAATACCCAAGCTCCGAAATTCCGACATTATTCAGTTAAGTAGTCCAAAGCGGACAAGGCATTCGTGAAAGCAAGAGAATATTAATCAGAGGGGAGAAAACCAAACTTGTTTGATTCTTTTTTTAAAGGCTTTTTCCAGTCTCCAGCAAGTCTCACCGACATCTGTGCGCCACCTCCAAAAGCATCTTCAAGATGTGCCGTAGTCCAAGGAGACTGAAGAGGCATGTTGCATCGACGATGTGGTGACATCTCAGCAATGCTGCTTGAACCGCTTTAGAGACCACGCGATGACTGAGTGCTTTGCTGGCATTGTTGAGTCACTGTCACTCCCATTTGTCCCAAGTCAGATACATCTTGGTCAAGGTCTTCATCATTAACCCGTTGAGGACAGACTCATTTTGCTACAACATGCATTTCCCATAGACGCCTGCCCAAGTATACTCAGGACTCGTCCTCAACGGGTTCCCGTGCTATACTGGTGCTTCTCCTTGCACTATCTTGTGTTGCAAGGGGACAGCTCCAATTGAGACACGAGTAGAACTGTCCCTCCGCCATGCCAACCAAGGGCCCTTTGAGGCCTGAAGGGCAGGAAGAAGATGGCCGAAGCAGTTGAAGCAGCTTCGTCAGAGCGGTTTGTGATGGCTGGAGGCAGCACTTGATGCTAGAGAAGAATTAAGGGAGATGGTTCCATTGGCCATCCTGCTAGAAAGCATTGTGGTCACCACATTGTCGGGAGACATCTCAGACATGGCCCTGAAGTCACCTTGATGAGAGCATAAGCATTTTCTTTTCTTTCTTTTTTTTTTAGTCTCTTGAGCTGAGTACCTGTAACTGATCGGTGTGAAAATAACACCAACAAGACCCATTACTTCCATGGGTCATGCCATGAGATTCTTCACGCCAACGTGGGGAGGAGGTACCATTGACTGCCCTTGATGCTTTGCGCATTGGGTTTATAAGTTGCATTGGATTCATCCAATACTGTAAAAGTGGATATTTTTGCGTGACTAATTTTACGCACTCGACCTGGTAAGAAGAGTTTCGAGTGTTTTTCATTCTGCGGAATCAAGGCAGTAAGTACGTGAACATATGGCAAGCAAAAATATTCGCGTGCTTTTATTTTCGCGCTAGTTTCTGGTTGCGCGATATGTACGAAAATTTCCACTTTTACAATAGTTCCCAAATAAGCCCTGCCTACTTACACGACATATGGATATAAGATCTTTCAGGCATGAATACATTATGTCGTTTGAATATTTGATAATCAGATGAACTGATGCTTAAACCATTATTTTGATAGATGATAATTCAAACAACTCATCATATGACCATTCAGACACATAAAAACATCCCTTGTGTGTCATATATTCCTGTGAAAATTTTCTAGTCTGAAAGGGGGTATTTGTAGAACCCAGTGTGTAGTAATTTTGTATGCTGTTGATGTTGTTTTATTGTTCCTTTCGTCCTTTCTATTGCTATTTCCTCTTTCTTTGTATTGTTTTATTTAGGTGTGGTTTATGTTGAAACATTGTAAGGAATAATCAAAGTGAAGTGAATCATATGCAATGTACGAAAAATGGAGGGACCCATTGAAAAGACCAGGCTTGTATAAGTATCTGCGTCACGATGACGTCGATAACATTTCACAAATCCGTTCCAGATAGCCTGTATTATCTAGTCCAGCAGTATACTCAAGAACAATATTTATAATATATATATATATATATATATATATATATATATACGTATGTATTTTTTTTGTGTGTGTGGAATAAACCGTCTACAGCTATGGATATTTGAGAAATTAGTTATATCTCCTTATATTTGAGGGGTTTTATGTGAAATTTGTGTATGGTAGGATGTTTTGTTACATAACTGACTTACAAATTACATGCATTAAAATGTGATACCTGGAACATTGTTTGTTTGTTTGTTTGTTTTTTAATCACTGCTCCTAATGATAAACAATGCCTTTTACACCATTTCGGTATGTTGACTATTCAGAGAGTTCTGTCTGCATAAGTTATCATTGCTATCATGTTGTAACCATGAATATATATATGTATATTATATATTATATATACTGTATGTATATATATATATATATATATATATATATATAGTGAGTGTGAAAGGTGTGTTTTCAGTTGTTAAACCCCTGGGCCGTCTTGTCCTGATCTTGTCTTGTCTTGAGCATTATTATTTTTTGTATACAATATCTGCATCATGTTCTGTACCCATCATCATTGTTTTGTCCGATTTCTTTGATCCTCACTCATGATAAAGGGCAGGGCCCGAAAGCTCGAGAATAAAATCAAACTGTGAGGATTCAAGCTACGTCTATCGTCTCATCCCTACTCTCACCTATATATATATTAGATGGCTTAGACAGTTTCTGGTATGTGATTGGTCGAGAGCTCGTCACATGATATTGTTTGCGAGGATCGCAAATGTTATATTTTCCCAGCTCGTTATATTGACCAACTGGTCAAATAAATATATTTTTTCATGTGTGTCGCCCTCTTACGGTTGAAATACGAACAATTACACCAATATAAGGGTGTGGGACCACGTCGGTAACTGGGAGGAGCAAACGATTACTATCGATAACTACAGTCTGGATCGATATAATCCGTTCCCACTCCCCCACCCCTCCCCCCACGATACGTGAGAGAGTAGACGGCACGGCGCGGTGCGAAGTAGCGTCGCTAGGCCTGCCTAGCCTGCGCCTGGGTGGAATTCGTGAAGCTAAACGTTGGAGATTACGTACCGTTTACGTATAGGCCTACACGTATCATTCGGCCCGCGAAGTTTGGATTTCACACTTCAAAATGGAACTCCATTTTGTCTACAATAAACGACGACGAGTTCGATAAGATTTTGGAGGATAAGGATTCTTTCTCCACTAAACATGGCCTAAAACAAGCGAGTTAATAGTCGAGAGAAATTTTGATCTGTTCAGTTCTTAGAACGAGGGCAATTCATTCATCTTTATTGACGTAATTGTTTTTTAGAGACTAGAATCTAGTCTAGATCCAGGCCTAACGTCACATCGAACAAGTGGAGGACTACGACACCGAGCAGACTGGTTTGCAAATCACTGTGTTTCTACAACGTTCATCTCTGCAACAGAGAAAAAATAAGACTGATTTTGAAATTGCTGCAGATTCCTGATGACAGAAGGTAGGCCTATGTCTATACCGGTTCTGGCACAAGACAAATTGACTAAAAATCACAGGTAGAAAATCTGAAAAACATGATGCACTGGGGAGCCAATTTGGACGCATGTGATAGTTCTATATAGACAATAACTCTCGAGTCTAGACTTTATAGACGCTAGACTTACGTAACGTTAGACCGTGTACATTCTAGATCTAAATAAGGCCTAACGTTAGGTCTAGGCCTACTACGTAATGAGGCCTAGAATATAACATTTAACAAACATTAGAATCTACCTAGACACTGCACTGGGTCTAGATGTCAAATGATAAAAATTGCCCACTAGGCCATAACGTTAGGCCTAAAGTTAGAATTGTTTTGTGAGTAGACCCTAGAACATCTGCAGATCTTTTGGACCTGAGCCTAAATTTACCTATAAAGGCAAAGCGTCGTTACTTGACTTGAGCCTAACGTTAACATTAGTAGGGCCTACTGTCGTGAGAGGACATGAGCCCAACTAACGTTACACAACTAGTCGCCGCTGTACAACAACAAAATCGCGACAGCGCGCACACACGGCGTCTGGTCGGGCTAACATGAGCGTATAAAGCGCTTAGGCTATGAGTCGTTAGTGTAGGCTCTTCTGTAAAGTATAATCAAGGGCAAGGCCAATACAGATATCGACTGGTAGGGGGTGGAATGTAACAATCTTTGGAACGCCAGGAAGTTGTATTTTCCCTCGTGATCATATTTTCCCTTGGGAAAATATAACTCCCTGGCGGTCCAAAGAACGTTATATTCCACCCCGTACCAGTCAATATCTGAATAATATAAATATATGTATACATTATGGAGAAAGATATGTAATCATTAGAAAGAGAGACAATGTATTGATGTAATACTTTTGTGTGTATTTCTATTGTAACGTTGCTTCTTTAAAGTGTTTTCCGTTGTTGTAATAATAATTATATTGAGAGAGAGAGAGAGAGAGAGAGTACAGCGTGACTCAGTACTACAGGATTAAGACTAGCAGCTAAGGATTCTGGGGTATGCTAATCATCATTTCAACGTCACCGTATTAGCTTGTTACGTCAAGGAAGATGGCTCAAACTCGTTGCATTTGAGTTCATCACATTGAATTATGGGCTATATAGTGTGCACTACAATTAGATGGGTCATTGTTAGCCTAGATTGGTATATGCTGGAAGACCTTGATGTAAAACAGAATGGACATGAACTGGTATAGGAAGGAGGCCATAGAGCATGCAGTGGCGGATCCAGAGAGAGGCGCATCGGACGCGCGCCATCTCTTTATTTTTGATAAAAACAAAACAAATACAAAGATAAAAATCGGGTGGGGTGCATGCGCTCCCCTTTACTTTTGCAAAGGCGCCTCCCCTTTAAGGAAATCCTATATCCGCCCCTGATAGAATAAGATAATGTTTACTGTTTAAATCGAAAATCCCAATGTCAAATACAAAGAGAATAACACAAATAGGGCTAAGTTTTATTGACTGAAACCAGTCTGTATTGTAAAGAGAACAGTGCGTAGACAGTATTCAAAGTGGTATAGAGGTTTCAGAACCCCCCCCCCCCCCCCAAAAAAAAAAAAAAAAAAAAAAAGGAGAGAGAACATACTCTACGTAATACGCACATTATCTTCCTTCAATGGCGTGCGTTCGTGTCATTCTGCCGGGCACACGATTACGCTTCTATCGGTATTTGTAAACAAAAACAAACCTTTGTTAATCATGTACAAGGACTTTATGAGTTGGCGGCTACGACCATTCTGACCTTAGAAGTCATCATTGTCAGATTCATTAGAAGACCACAGTAAATTGACGTGAATGATAAATCTTATTAGAGTCCATTCTGACTGATTTCTCGTCAAAAAAAAAGTTACTGTTAAATAGGAGACTTGTGATGTCAATGATAATATCAAATCAGCCAATTTGAGGAGGTGGTTCCAGCTATTATCACTAATTTATTCATGTCAGCACAGGAAATATCGAATTCCATCAATTTCTAATGGAGATCTGATTTTGACGAAACCATTTAATGTTGTTTTACTATGTGATAACATCATGTGAGTTTACTTTGTTTATCAAAGTTAACCCGGACGCGGTCGTAAATTACACTTATGATAAGGGGGTCGGATTGTGTGCCTATGAATCGCTCCTGGTAAACGGACGAATGATACCGACCCTTATTGGTTTGCCCCGTTATAACGGGCAAAGAGAACAAAACAACCGGGCACATCGTGTCATGTCATTGTTATATTTTATTCAAATTCCAACAACTCAATTACTTTGCTCAATTGACTTTTGGTTATATTCTCCAGTGTTTTGGTATGGAATATAGCTATAGGGATGCAAATTTAAAATCAAATCAAACCAAATGGGAAAGAGAAAGGAATGAGAATGAAAAGAAGAAGACTTCACACACATACTATTTTGTTTCTCTCCTCTCTTTTCCGGCATGACAGCGACTTAGTGCACTGTAAAAACGTCGGTGTTAGATTTAACACCACTGGTGTTAAATCTAACACCGATAAAACTTCAATAAAGGACCACACCCACAGGTGTTAAAAATGCACTGTGATGGTGTTGAAAAGCGTTCACCTGACACTTCGTGGTGTTAATTTGACACTGTACCTGGTGTTATTTTGACACTGTACTGGTGTTAATTCAAAAATGACACCACATGGTGTTGATTTGATATTTGCTGGTGTTAATATCAATGGTTTAACACCCGTCCAGCTTCAATAAGGGACCACACCAGCTGGTGTTACTTTGGTGTAAATTTATTTTCACATTTTTTCAAAAATCTAGTATTTTACTGTAAAATTCTTGATCGTCTTGTTTAGATTAAAAATCAACAAGAAGTGCAGTTACTAAGAAACTCTTCAAAAAACAGTTTAAAATTTGGAAATGACACCCGTAGGTGTTAATTTAACACCATAAATGAGCACCGAAAATTTAACACCAGCTCGGTGTTCACTATTTAACACCGGACTTTTTGCAGTGTGTAGTGTAGGGATTTGTTCAGGGTTTTTGTTTCGGATAAGTTAGGTTATAGGTCTTTTTGTCTTAGTTTCTTTGTTTCATCCATTTTCAATGCTTATCAGTCTATCGATCATATAATTTCTTGTATTACGTGTGGGGGGAATGCAGCCTACAAGCTCAGCTTTTTAGCATTCCTCCCCATTTCCAACATTTTCCTATACCTACAAGTTTTCTGTAAATTTATCCTTTACTTTGTATGATGAAATTTATGCACTGTATTCAATTTTTGTAATATATTTATATGTTTTTGTTGGAAATGAAAAATAAATGAATGAATGAATGAATGAATGAGTTACACACAATGTCGACAGATTTACATAATGCTTGTTTCCATAAATTGTCTTTTGTTGATTTTGATTGTCTGCAGTATGGATGCATGCTCATTTAATGGGAAGTTACATTTCAATGTCTGTTATTGATCAAGTTAGTTATCTTGCAGTGATTAACAGATGATATCATCCATATTTTGTTGGGGGGTTGCGTGTAAAAGTAAGAAATAGAAGAAAGAAAAAGTATTATCAAATGTAATCATGGTACCCAACATATTATAAGTGCAGATCAGGGTATCATAAATCAACACAATCAACATGCCTTCTCATTGCTCAAATTGTGCAGGGTGAATCAATCTTTGATTCATTAGAGAACAGCTATCAATCACTTACCTATTTAAGCATTTCATTGTCCCGCAAAGAGCCCATTTTAGTACCCGCTGATATCCAAAATATCATTATTTCATAGGCCGCTATTTTGCTTGTCATCAGAAAAATAATCACCTGACATGTAAAATTTCAGAATTGATCTCAGTGCTAGGAGTTTCATTAATTGTAGATTTGCGTGCTTTGAACATCAATCT
This sequence comes from Diadema antillarum, assembly GCF_040938485.1. NCBI lineage: Eukaryota > Metazoa > Echinodermata > Echinoidea > Diadematoida > Diadematidae > Diadema > Diadema antillarum. The sequence goes on from NW_027271217.1 coordinate 498,095, forward strand.
CTATTAAACAATCATGGCCGAACATGCACATTGTTCAATATAGTTATACTGTATACATTATGCTAGACATTACTCGACCTGCATGCGCTTGATCACCAAGTTTGAGGGCTTTTTTGCAGATCAATTCACGCCAACACAGATGCCGTACATTTTCACGTGTGAAGCCATATAACAGATTTCTGAAATACGAAACTTTAACATCAGCAGTACATATCATACTTACAGTTATTTGGCTGCACGTGCAACAAAAATGCGACGTCGTTGTTGACAAATTGAAGGGTATGTCGTATAAACGGACGTGTGTTGGCAAGGGTACCGATCGATGTACGTAAGAAGGCCAGTGCTGTATGTAAAGACGCCCTCTATTGGTGGGGTGGCTTTTCAAAAGTATGCCCGCTTGTAGGCAAATCATCAGTCGTGTGGATGTCTCTACTTAGCGTTGGTATTAAAGACGAACAAAAAAAGTTGAGACCGGAGAAAGGAGGTATCAATATCAAATATTTAAATATATGATTTACCTTAGATACATTAATTTTATACGGTAAACCAGATACATTAATTTTATACGGTAAACCGGAATCTGTAGAGTCATGAAATATTGTCAAGATACAAAGACGAATTGCTTTTATCATGACGTCAACATATTTCATTTTATTTCATTTTGTTTCATTTCCGACAAAAGTACAGAATACAATATCACATTTGCATATGCAAACAAGAAATAGAGTGCAAAGTGACTTTTGCATATTCAAGCGAAATTGATGCAGGTCATTTTTTTAAACAATAGAACAAAATGTAGTATAAGTAAATGCATAGGCAAACTGTATCTGAATTGTATCAAGGAAAAGATGTCGGAAATGGAGGGAAGTGTAAAAGGCCTAGCTTGTAGAATGCAGTCCCCTCGTGAGCAGTAAGTCGTAGTACTGTAATAGTCAAACGAAACGATGAGACAAATTGTCTGAGAAACATATGGGACATAAAACAAATCATACCCATACAATCGCACACACATTTTTTTTTTTACATTAATACTCTCATAAAAAGCTTGCTAAGGAAAAATATAGTAGGAATGTGTCATGTCACAAATTAATCATAAAGGATGAATTTTCTCTATATCTATTGCTTCTCTCTTGCTTTGTACATTTCTATCACATTTTAATTACATAGTGCTTCTTCAAATTTGATGCATGGAAAGACTCAGCAGTGTTACTTTTTATGACAGTAAATTTGGCAATATTTAAACGGAATAGAACTTCGTTGAAACGGCCCTGCTACTTCATTTTGTTTCACAAATTTGTTTATGTATGATACAACTAGAAAATTACACACCCACTTACATATTAATGATATATATATATATATATATATATATATATATATATATATATATAATATATATTACATATCAAAATAAATAACCGAGGGAAACTTGATATCTTTTCACTCCATGACCTGTCCCACGGCACTAAACCTATTTGAAAATGTACCCGTGTGACTTCCTTTCGCTATTCTACAGATAATTGTTTCAGCTTTGCTGACCAATGGCGACTTCAATAAACTATAGGATATATTTTCATACTAGCTGATGATTTCCAGAAATTGAAAGTGAAGATGACATTTTAGTATGAGATGCAACTCTCTCCATCACCCCCCCCCCCTCTCTCTCTCTCTCTCTACGAAGAAGAAGAAGAAAAAAAAGTATCGCCATTTTTTTTTTGTCTAATTAATCCTTTTGGTGCATTATCTACACATTCTAAACATCAGAGCAAAACATCAAAAGAAAAAGTCTGCAAATAAGTAGGTTAAAAATTCCCTTTATTCATGTCAGTATCGAACTCTTTCAAAAGCCCAACGCTAGCATTTTCAGTACCAGGTCATACATAATTTTTTTGCCTTATGGTTGGTTTCTTTCTTTCTATATTGTTTGGTATTCTTTCTACGCATAATCCAATTCGTAGCTTCCGAGTACTTTTTCATCAGCGTTAGAAAAGAAAGAACTACTATCTCATTTTAATTCGCCTAGCATCAGTGGTTTGCAACTAGTCCAGTCAAGCCCTGTGTGTGTGTGTGTGTGTGTGTGTGCGCGCGCGCGAGGGAGGGAGAATAGCAGAGATATAGAGTATATGTGTAAGTGTACGTGCGAGTGATTGTGTTTGCCTGTGTGTTCGTGCGTGCAAGATTTTGTAGGTGAGAGGGATGAGTGTGTGTGTGCGGGTGTGTGTGTGTGTGTGTGTGTGTGTGTGTGCGTGTCCGTGTGTGTATGTGTGTCCAAACCAGATGAGTATCAGATCGACACCAATGCCTATCTGAGGGCGCGAAAGTCAACCATCACTAGGTAATTAATGACAAGCCTAATCACCGTGTAATGAATGAGATGAGGCCAGCATTAGACATTGACAGCGCTTTTACCGCATTTAGAGGTAACAACACGAAAGCCAATTAATCTATCTCGCAACATCTTTCATTACCATAATGGCCCATAATAGCAGAATGATAGAGTAAATGCTCATCAAAGTATTACGTAACAGCCTCTCAGCTGGAGGGGAAAGAAACCGCGTGAAATCTTATTCCTTCAAACGGTGAGGCATTTAATATGCGATGAACGGTAAGAGGACGATAACGACCCTACTAGACTCGCAACCGACGCGAGGACAACCTTGCAATTTGTCGCCGACTTGAAAGAGCTCAATTCAAAAAAGCTATTAGCTAGACGAGTAATTGGTAACAGTCGGCTTTGCCATGAGATGATTGTAGCCACTACAAGCTTGTATAAAAATCTCCAGAACACACGTGATTAAAGTCAACCCTCTTCGGATCTTGATACTTTAAACGATATGTCATTATTTTTAGGTGAAGCATTAGAGCTGGCATTTTCTTTTATTTTTAGCGTATACGATGGTGACGATGATGAAGATGATGAACAACATTTATAAAACGCCATTAATCTTTCAGAACATGTGTAATAAATATTTTTGTGCCTATTTGTGCATATGTTAATGTTAAAAATGACTGTGGAAGGAAGAAAATGACAAACACTGCTAATCAAACAATGTATAAAAGCTTGAAAATTTGCAATATGACATCCTTGTATACCATTGTTTGATATTCGAACCGGATATCATAAAAAAAAATATGGATAACCACACGACAACAATGTCCATGTCAAAGCAACAATGCTACCATAAAAATGTTGAATGGTGTCTGCTTGGTAATAAGAATGAAATAATTTATTGCTGTAGCACATATAGTATAATTGTAAACACTTTTGCAAATTATTTGACCTTACGTAATCGTGAATATCTTCAGTCTTTGGAAGATGTTCGAGTTTGTCTGTGTTGACATAATATACTAGAAATATCGATCACGGGACCGTCAGATGCCCTACGTGAATTGTGGTACGACACTGGTCGGTCAAGAAGAGAGCTCGAAGTTTCTTCAGTGAAGTTCGGAAACAATCAAATAAATGTGGGGAAAGCATCGGAAAACGAAATCTGAGAAAGGAGGAGAGAAAAGAGAGAGAACTTGAGAGATTTGGAGAAAAAGATAGAGAGAGAGAAAGAACGATATCGGGAAAGCAATAGAAAGACAGAAAAGAAAAAGAGAAGGAGTCCACTCATCTCAGTCGGTGGATATTGTAGGATTTCAATGTCAACATTAAGTAGATAGAAGAAATGACCATGGGTGTTTGGCTTCGTAAACCTATAAATGTGGAACATAACAACTTTAATGATAAACAAAAGACCTATTATACTATACACAATCATGTATTCTTCGTCCAGCCGTGAGAGTAACTTTAATTCCGTCCACTACTGCATATGAAACGTGCGTTCTTTTTTTTTTTAATTGAACGTCAGTTATATTTTAATGACAAAGATATTCAGTGATTCATGTAAATAATGCTTAAAATTTTCCACGCTTTCTGAGGATATTGTTTTATATTTTATACATTCTTCGTTAAAGAAAAAGATTAAACCGTTATTAATCTTTCAGAGTCGATATGCAGCATAAATGACATACGGGCTTCTGTTCTGTTATGGATAAGTATAAGAATAGTCCGAAGGGCCGTGTAAATGATTTTGCTGTTTTCTTGTTTTTAACTTAAACGCTTGCTTCCAAGCCAGATTTTTTTTAATGCATCATAATGTAGAACCACACTTGTGATACAAGTTGGGGAAATCTTTTGGGTTGCTGTTGTTGTTGTTGTTTTTTTTTTTAGTTCATTAGAATGTGAAATCGATCTTCATCAAATGTAAATACATGTATATGCGCTGTAAAGGATTTTCATATCTTCAATAGATGAAGTTCTTAAGATTTAGTTTGCCTCTTACGGATGGAACTATGAAGTGTTCAGAAAAAAAAAATGCTGAAAGATCCAACCACTCCGAGCATTCCCGATGACACAGGACAGAGTGACTCTGATTTAGAGTTAATTGACAATCACTTAACATGGAAATGCCGTGCTAATGAAATAACATAATCCTGTAAAGTCTCAAGAGCGATGTAAAATATGGATGCAATCATACACACGATCATATCTATTAAGGTTCATGTGAGGTTATTTTCTATTTTGATAACACCTCATTATGTGTTGGGAAATTGTACGAAGTATATCCTTTGGGTGCTTTGCAATTTGCGAAAATGTGCAATTCGTACGATTAGAAATAGACCGTTTTTAGTCACATAGGTCCATTATTCAAGGAACATAATAGTTTGACTGTTTTCGGTACTAACATTTCCTCGCTATATCATTGTATAGACACGCACATCAAATAAACAAACAAAGGGGAAACTGACCAGGAATAAATGATAAATAGTGAAAACTTTGAGCAAAGAAAATGTATTTCCAACAGGATTCGAATTCGAGACCTCCAGATTGTTAGACCGGTGCTCTACCGACTGAGCTACAGTCGGTTTATGTCAGGTTGTGTATGTGTGTGTGTGGCGCACATATACACACTATAGCTTCTGACCACACGAGCAAAGAAAATATGGGACGGACATCTATACTTCATTTAGAATACTAGTAAACATTATGAGAATGTCCTGAAAATGGAAACATTAAAAGAGGCTACTTAGAATCCCACTCTAAAATTAGAAGTTGGAAATACTTTGACCGCAGCGCCATTAATATAGGTTTTCCCGGCCAATTTCACACTTTTGTCAGTCCATTTGATAAAAGGTTCATTAAATTAGCGAAAATCCTCGTCACTGCACATTCTGTCATTCAAAATTGCAAGCTGTTCTTTCAATTTAGCATTTCGATCAATGAAATTTGCACATGTGCCTTTCGAATTCGTAAAATGGGCATTCAAATTGGCACGTGCTCTTCATTCAAATTCCTCAGCACTGGCCAAAAAGGGTATTTCAGTCATTCAATTTCGCGTTTGGGCAGTCAAATTCCAAACATGTTCATTCAAATTAACGTGATGTTATTTCTCTATAGAAAAGGTGAGAACATTTAAACGCGTATTTCTTTGTGACTTTTTGTTTCATCCACGCACTGTTAAGCTGTAAAAGTATCATATTTTTGACCCTATATAACTCGAGTTTGTTGTCTGTAACGCCCCTTTTTTCATACAAAGAGTCATGTCATTTAAGGCCTACATGTATACCTACAAATTAACTTCATCTTCTTACAGTCATGACCGCACAAGTTAGATACGGACGTATTTCTCAAGAAGACAGAAAAAGAATTATAGGAACATTTGATGATCATAACCTTGACTTCCTAGAACTTGCCCACACACTCGGAGTAAAGAGCTCAACGGCCAGATAAGTTGTAGCCACATGCACTATCTTCGTATTGGACTCAGTAAGCACATTGAAGAAAAAAAACCGTTGCCAAAATCTCTATAATTGATACGAAAATATGAAATGTAATGACGCTTGCAAAACAATAACTGTGTTGACAAAATAAAGAAAGAACCAAAGCATAAACATTGCGTGCTAAATTGACTGCAAAAGATGTTAAATTGGATGCCCAAAAATGAATTCGAATGAACGAGAGCATGCAGCATGTCCGTGATCACGTGACTATATCATTCTAAGTTGAATGAACGAATAACGAAATGGTGCTTGTTTTACGAATTTCAATTGAAAAAGTGTTAATTAGAATGAGGCTAAAGGTTATTTGAATGCTCCAAAGTGAATTTGAATGAAGAGATCATAAAATTAAAATACCGAACGTGTCATCTACGCTAAATATTGCTAAATCGAATGCAGCAATTCGGAATTTGACTGACAAAAGTGCGAAATTGGCCGGGAAAACCTATATTACATGTCGAGCTATCTGAAATAAAAACACCGCGGTCATTAAAACACAATAGAATTGTACTGATTACTTTTGATCACATTTTCATTTTCATTACATTAAATGTAACCACCTTCTGATGGCAACACAGGCCCGCCTGCCCTTGCGGGATATCACCTCCAACGTACAGAATGTCGCCAAACAGATATCAATACAACGCTTCTTTGCACGCGATTGGTCACAAGTGCAATACAAGTGCGCCGTCTACCGGCGCACACTCTAGTTGAACGTACGTACAGAACCCCCTTGCCAATGATAAGCATTATTCAGCAATTCTCAAGATCTACGCGCACTCCCTGCTTCGGTTGAAGGGAGAGATATAAGAGAACGTATTGTAGATCATAATATGGCTCAAAGTACATGGAAAAAAAATTGGTAATCTTGCGAATATAGGGCAGTAGCACAGCAGACTTTAATAGACGGCTGTTTCAAATAAGTAAAAACAGAGAGTTTGTATTCTACAACATGTTAACAGCAGTACAAACTCGCAAAATCGATAACTCTATATTCTATAAGATTTGTTTATTCATTCAATTTATTTGAAAATTATGCAACAAAGGTGTCATTTAAACAGTACAAAAGTGTGGGGTACCAATTGAAACACATCATGCTTGTTTGTGAAAGGCCCCATATGACATAATGTATGACAGCCACAAATAAAACAAGGAACACAGAATGCATAAAGATAGAAAGAGACAAAGGGAGGATGAAAAATAAACAGGGCTTAAGATGGAAATATAAAACAAATCGAATCTAGAAATATCGATTACTTTTGTACGTTTCACTAAATCGTTTCAATATTTTAACATTTTTTCCAATCATCAGAAAGAATTTTCCAAAGCAATGGTCCTTGATAAAATTGTGGATTTCTGTTTGTGCTAAATATGGGTGATAATCTTTCCTTTTTTTCTAATTATTACATAAGTTATGAGTAGACGAATTCAAATGAACATAAACCTTATAAAAAATTTGAATATTATCATTGTAACAATCATGCATACTAATGTTTGTTTGTATTACAAACAAGAATTCTTATAGATAACTTATTTTGAATGGGTAGTACCTTCATTCGTGAAAAAAAAATGGCACTGGTGGTGCTAAATAATTAGAGTGCCTTAATAAACATATTTTTTAAACAACAAAGGGCAATTAAAGATTATACTTCAATCAAAATCCCAGATTGAAAAAAAATTAACGAGTAATGCAATAATTTCAGTACATTCACAGATAAAAATTGTTATTTTCCGAGTATTCCAGTATTTTTTGATATTGTATTGCACAACTGCCCTGTAATATGATAATTCTATGACAGTTTCTCATCTAACATATATAAAAAATCTAATATTGGGTGCACGATCAATAATTCTGTTATCATAACATAAAGATAATGTATCATATACAGAACGTTTACTAAATATAAAATTTGCTTACACTAAATGTAATATCAATTTATTTGCTTGCATCCAGTAATGCAATTTTTCCATCTGATAATTTACTTCATTATACAAGATGTGCTAAATCGGGATTTCACTGGAGTACACTGTTATCATCAGCGAATAAAACATTATCAAGCATATCTGAACATTTCGACAAATCATTTACATAAAACCAAAGGAAGAGGGGTCCAAGAATAGACCCTTGGGGCACTCCATAACTAACTAAATCTTAATTGGATTGAACACAATCAATGATAGTGTATTGTTTTCGATTGTTTGAATAACTTTCGGATCACTTTAAAGCTACTCCTCTTTTGCCATGAAAATGTAATTTGTTGAGTAAAATGGAATAGTATATAATGTCAAAAGTCTTTGAAATATTAATAAATACAGCTATTGCATATTCTTTTCTTTCTACTGCATGAGTTAATCTTATGAATCAATTATAAACTTACAGTAGATGTGAAGTGCGCTCGTCTAAATCCACAATGATTTGCGAAAAACACTTTCAATGAATTTTGAAAATCAACAACTCAACGACTCTTTTAAAAAAATATACATCGTTCAGGTTTTCTTGCAAATATCTATTATACATGCGATAACTATTCAATGCTTTTGATCGCCATTTTATATGGGTTACGTTAGCTGTTGCCATCTGATCAGGACAGTAATGAACCAGTCAACATACTACAATTAAATATTTTAGACTAAAATTATTAGATATTTTCAACCACTTTGATACTTACAAAATCAAAGCCTGAACTTGTATTATTTTCATTTTTACTACAATGTCTATAAAATCCTTTGGTTTGACAGATTTCAAAAATATCGATTGAGAAAGAAAAAATGATAATTGAAATTAATTCTACAGGTATCTGTTTATAATGAGATAATTCTATTCTCAATAGTTGTAGAGAAGTCATTAAAAGTATTTACAATTAATCCTTTATCTGTTACAACTTCACCATCACGTTTTATTGCATGGCTTTACTTTATTTTTTCAAACTAATTCATTAGTTTGTTGCCAAGTTTCTCTTGGACTGTCTGTAATATCATCAAATTGACTATAAATAACATTCTGATTTTGCTTGTTTGAGTCTACAAGACCTCCAACACTAGAATTCTGAGAATCACACAGTGGAATTAATGATGAAATCCTTAAACAAGGGGTCTTAAATTTCCTGCCTCTTGTACTTTCAACATCTTATTCCTTCCGAGATAGTCATAAACTGGAGTAAAATGAGAATTTTGTTAGTTTCTACAAGTGATGAATTAGATATTTTTGAACCTATCTATTGATATTCATAAATAGCCACAGTGTGGGAAGCAAGGTGTCTTATATAACTGTAGTTATGAATGCAAAAATCTTTACGCAAGAAGAAAAACAGAATTGTTTCGTGCCTTTCTAGTTAATGGACTTTAACAAAATTCCTTACAAATATGCAAAGTGATATTTTCTGTATCAAGCACTATGGAATGTAATCATAAATGTATGTGTATATATATCAGAGAGAGAGAGAGAGACTGAGAGAGGAAAGGAGAGAGAAAGGTTAACGAGCCTGATTAAAATGGATAGTTGACGAATTTTCATCCAAGGGCTTTGTGAAGTTATTTTCTTTTCAGTTTTTTTATGAACGTATCACTGGAAAATCGTTCTTTTGTCGTCCTTTGTTGTGTAAGTCCAATTATTATACATTTAACGAATACATTCTATTCTTTCTTAGTACCATGGAGTATAGGAATATTATGAATACAAATATGTCAATATATATCTTTTTTTCATGTAATCATATCTCTCTCTCTCTCTCTCTCTCTCTCTCTCTATATATATATATATATATATATATGCATACATGTATGTCGCTACAGTGGTTTATTCCATAATCACATTCTTAGTATCTGTAAAGCAGCGTATCCGGAAGCCCTGCAAGAAGCTTTGACGAGCCTGACGAAATATAATGCACGTGTTGTTTTCTTTTCCTTTTTTTCGGGGGGGGGGGGGAGGGGGCAGGGTTGCACTAGATTCACATTTCCGCACTTATCCAAGACACGTGGCTGATGAGTTTAACAACGTATCATATACTTCTATTCTTTGCCCGTTCTAGTTCTGTAAATAAAAATGAATGAAATTCAAGTGGGGCACAGTTTAATCTTTCGTCCAAAAGCCGTACATAGATATGTTTGATCTTCAGGGTATTAGTGTAGAATATGATATTCACAAGAAAAGCTAAAGTGGGAAAAAATGGAAGATGATGAATTGTCGGTAACGGCTATTACTGGCACGGCTTTTGTTTGTGGTAGCTTAACGTCCATGCATAACTTATTTTTATTTTCCCGCCGTTCCAAAGCATAAAAAATCTTATAAGTAAAGTATATTGTCTATAGAGCAGGTACAGAAAAAAAGAGTCACCTAAGCGACCAATGTCGACGCTTGCTGAGTGCTCCGAGTAGCTTAGGATGTATACTGGACTATCGAGACTGTCCCTCTATACGGGTGAATTTATAAGAGTGTTTTTTTTTTTTAACTGTTAACATGCGCAATGATAAATCAAATAAAAATCTTGCTAGTATTAATACCCCTGCTTCATGATATCACTCAAAACATTTCACATACATATATATATATATATATATATATATATATATGCCATTTGATTAGGGGTTGTTACTTTTTTGTTGTTGTTCTTGTTCTTGTGTGTGTAGTTTCATATGGAAATTAATGGGAATTTTTACCTGGCTTGATATTTGAGGCCGTGCTTTTCTAATGTATAAAGTTGATTTTGTCTATACGTAAACGAAAGGAAATAGAAAATCTGGAAAACGTCATTTCATACATTTCCAATATACGTGTAGCTACATTAACGTACATATCATTAAACTATCAAAATGACAGTATCATTTCAACTGTATATGCTATAACATGAATTCGAATTTTCTTATACAGATGTAAAATTACAAAATGACTTATGTATTTTGTTTCAGCAGATTTGCTCTTCGAATTAGCAGTGCACTTATTCATTCAGGTATGTTATATTGATGGTTATCATCACGAATGTGTGTGTACATTTTATTTCTATCAGAAATTAACGTAATTCGAATCGTTTTTTAATCAATGGATTGTGTCTATATTATATTCTAGTTTATTAATATGTGATAGTGTGTTCTCATGTACAACAGCATTAGTAAAAACGGAAAAATAGGTAAGTAAACAAATGTGTGGGAAAATTAATTGATTGATCAATGATGTAAAACTTCGTTTTCACTGAGTTGGTGTTCATATTCCAAAACCTGTGAAAACTAGTTGAGCTAAAAGGGCACATGAACATTGTAGCAACGATATTCTTTTTTTTCCTTTTTGTGGAAAGATCTCAGTATTTGCTTCTCCGTTTAAAGAATGAAACACAATGAAATTGCACCACCTTAATGGAGGTGTATATGCGTTCGTTTCAATCTCAGATATTATTACTTGGTCTAATCTCGATATTTTACCACTAGACAAGTTGAAGATTCTAGGCGCTCTTGCCCAGATTTATTCGTAACCTTTTAATTAAAATTGAATCCAGATTCTCTTCAGCTTCTACTCTTGTAATAAGTGTACATCACATTGCTTGCGTTTTCTCTTTTGTCTCTGCAAATATATTTTATAAACACATAGATCGTAATCAAGATAAAGCTTAGCAATACCGAAATACGTATCGTACAATGGTTATTAGCGGAAATTAGTCATTACCATTCACTGCATTGACAGTTTCATTGAACATTAGGTTATATCGGGTTATGTTATGATTATGTTATGTTATGTTGTGTTATGTTATGTTATGTTGTGTTATTTTCTGTTCTGTTATGTATTGTAATGTAATGTTACATTATGTTATGTCACTTTGTCGAATATAGACCCTTATTATGCATCAAAAATGCGAAAGCACTTGAAAAGCATATTGCGGAATATCACACAATCTCATCGAAAGTATCATCGTTGCTGAAGAGATATGGGTATACTCTGAATCTCCCACCATGTCAAAGAGGTTACATCACACTGAAAATAATCGTCATAAAGATGAGATGTCAAAACAAAACAAAAACGTCATAGAGTACATCACTGTGGATACCTTCTCAACAGCTTTTATCGTCATCTGCGCTCGTCAATTCCCTCTTAATTCTTTGTTTATGCACGTTTAACAGATTTTGCCCCCGCAATTGTGTCACCCGTAGTGATCAACTCCTCGTGCGATAAATCCTTAACGAAGTTCGTACGAAATGGGCCGTGCTCACGACGTCAAGTGAATCGGGGTCGAGAGCGAGGATGAAAGCTCCCATTCCGTTGCCCCCGTCCCCTCCTCCATCCCCACTCACCTGCGACAGCTGACTACTATAGGAGGGTCGAGAACGCGCGCCCACGCACGTAATCCGCCCTACTGATGCGGACAAATCCAACTGTTATTTTCTGCTCACAACTCCCCCTCTCCATCTGTGCGCTTACTTCTCTCCCTCTCTCTCCGTCGCTCTCTCTGTCTATCCGTCTCTTTAAACACACACACACATGCACGCGTTGTACGCGCATACACACACATACAGACACCCGCACACAAGAATACTCATTCATAATCCATCTCAGAGGCTTTTTTTTTCCTCAAGTGTATTTTTCTTCTCGTCGTGTTTGCCAATGCAGTTCGATGCGTTTACACCCTGTCATGACTTTTAAAGCGTAATAAATAAGGATTTGTTCCTTTTATGTTTCATAGCGACAAATCCCTCATTGCTATTTAGCTGTGATGGGATATCGCCAGAGTGAAACGATGGATATGGTAATATGAATATCTCATCTTCATTTCCCCCCTTCTTCTATTTCTATCTTTCTGTCTCGTGTGTTTTCTCGGATTTGATATTTCCGGTTATTTCGACTTCACCCACCCTTTTCTTCCTCTTCTTCAGCCGTGTCTGTGTGACGTAATATATGTCATTATGTGATCACACACTCTGCTCTTTCTACACCGGGCATCACAGATAGTCAACTGGCTGTCGACGTATTCTTCACGTCGTATATTGTACAGTCATTGCAGCTGGGTTGAATTAAAACGCATTATTTTCGATGCTTGGATCGGCTACACACTACAAGTCTCCTAGAACTCAGATAACTGTGAATTGGTGGTAAAACATGATGAACATTCATCCGATCTGTCTGTGTCTGTTTGTTTGTATGTCTGTTTGTCTGTCTGTCTGTCTCTCTCTCTCTCTCTTTTTCTAGGTTTATGCCAAATCATCATTAGGCCCTATACACAGTGTTGCATTCAAACAAACAGAACATTGTGCTTTTTTTTCTGTTCATGAGAATATTCCGAAACAAAAAAGAATTTGTTGATCCTTTATAAACTATATAGTTGGAAACCAAGAGTAACACCTGGGATAGACTGTAGCTCGCCATTCCTTATGAATTCCCTTCTTTCTTGTCTGTTGCCATGACAACACTTAGCAGAGTGCAACAATTTACCAAGAAGGGAATCAACGGCATGGAGATGTTTGAATAATTATGTAAGTATGACACTATAAACGCGTCATACGCCGTACTCCTGAGTGTCTCCTTAATTCCCCCTTCTTCCGTCACAGTTTTTGCTAGACAGAGTTTTGTCGTGAAAAATAATGTTTTTGACAAATTTCTTTGTTGCTACATTTATCTGATTCGTTCAGCTATTGCGTTTATAGCAAATCTTACAAATCTTCTATCCATAAGTTTCTAAAGTCAAGGAGAGGTATTATGTGCTTTACTAACAAACAAACAAACAAAAAGACGTGCGGAAATTACATTTCTCATTCAAGATTCGAATTATGGTGTGTCCCTTGAGCAGATTGTTAGTGTAGCTTGGTACAGAACACATAATTATGCAACTCTCTTTCATCCGTCTTCATCTCCTCCCCACACACACACATATACCTTTCAATGCATGGAATAACATGACGCGAACACATACTGAGACATAGTCAGAAAGCAAATACACAATGCCACAATGCACACCGACATAAGCATACAAACTCACTGGTACGCAATGGATTACTATAGTAATGAATAGTAGTTTTCGGACAAATTAGAAACAACTAAAACCACTGTTAAATTGAGTTTTATGTTTGTGCTTTTTTTAATCAAGCTGCGTGGTTCTACACGTTGCAAGTGTCTCTGATTATGTAAGAAGATATTAGAACATTTCTCTTTTAATGTGATTTGTTCAATCCTTCAAGAGTTAAAACCTGTGAGTTACTGAATTTACAAGACTCGTGTTCAGTGTTATACATTAGAGAAATGACGTAATAGTGACACTTATTCATAAATCATCTGAAAAGTACAGCACAATTTGTCATACAGCTCAGTAGAAAAAAAAAGAAAATCACAACTTCAAAAATCGCACCATCGACGACAGTGTTAAACAGTGTTATTAACACAAAATGATTTCAAATATGCACTACTTTCGTATTTAGATTACATTTATCAAAACATAAAACCTTGCGAGCATTGACGCAAACTTCGTTACAAGAGCAAAGATAACCAAGATATCAGTAATTACATCGAACAGCTATAATGAAATATCCACATTGCATCTGTCGTATAACTATCAGAACAGGTATCATAAATATACATATTATGTTCATCAAATTGCCTTTTCCCCGTAAAAACGAAGTGATACATTTTACAAATCTTTATCTATACCACCCTTTTCCCCATGCAATGAAAAGGTTGCAAAAAGAAGATGAAAGCATTGATTGACGTTATTGAAAGATGAACCGAAATCCAGTTTTGGTCATTTAAAGTCATTTTCCCCCACAAAAAGAAAAAAACAAGAAGGTGCAGTACTTTAATTGTACAGCTTGGGATATTACATTCACATTCCATGAGTCTTATCTCACCTTTTACTAATGTACATCTCTCAGTTGGTAATGGGTTTTCCTTTTTATACAGGGGTCTAAAACGTACTCACAGAGACAATATTCAAATTGGCACCTAGAGTTCGTGATATTCAAGATTCTGTGCTTTTCAGTAATATGCCCCACTTTATTAAATACACACACGCGATGACCCACATACACACACACGCACATATTTAAGGATATCTATTCTTAAGTTCAGTAAAGTGAGAATTGAATGAAAATTACACATCCGAAGGCCAATTCCTATAACGCCATTTATAGCAAGATAAACTCTACAATCAAATATGAAAGGAGACCTTAGGATGATTTACAGACTTTTACATTTGAACAACTATAAGTTAGTTATACTGAATACAGAGTTTCGGAATTTATTGTGATTGGGGTGAGGAATAAGAATGTTTTCAAAATCTGTACCAAATTGCAAATAAATAAACAAATAAAATAGAAAAATAACAAATAAACAAGGATGATGACAGTCATGGCAGCCTCTTCATGAGAATGCATGAGTGGGGGCTCAAGAAAGCAGAACAAAAGGCATGCATAGGTTTAACAAAGGTGAACTTGTTAAGCAAAAGGTATTGTAATGCAATTACACTGCTACATTTCTGAAATATGTGAGGCTCTATGTCATCAACACTCTTCAGTGTAATTTGTTTAAGATTTTTCAGAGTATTGATTTCTCTGCTCAAGGACCACAATAAATTACACAAATCTATAATAGGAGCTGTTGATTTATGTACTACATGATGTGAAATTTTATGAAAATTGTCTCGAATGCCCCTTTTAAGTCGATATTTAGTCATTCCTACACTATGACACTGGAGGTGATGAAAATACCAAACCTGGCGTTTGGACATTTATCAAATTTATCATTTTTAATCAAATACCATAGTTCGCGATTGTAATGTCTATAACGACATTACATTATATGTATATATATATATATATATATATATATATATATTGACATCCGACATGGAAATTCCCGAGAGAGATTATTTACTCTTTTATAATGGCAAGCTGGGGGTCGTCAAATCAAGAATATACACCTACCTTTTGTAGCACAGAATCCCTATGATAGCTGGTGATATCTTAACAGAGGAACCGAGGCTTTCTAGCACACTATTTTGGGACCTTTCACTTGAATATTGAAAGTCTTTTACATGTACTTGTAAGCTGGTATGTAAGGAAATAAGTATCAAATTCAGTGAATAAAGGGCGGTGATTACAGGAAAGTTCATGATAGTTTGAATACAGGTACCGTGGTGAACAATATTGTTGTACAAATGTATTTTTACAAATTGTATTTGTTACCCCACATTATGCCGTTAACGTGACATTCCTACAGAAATATACCATGAAGCAAAAAGTGCAATTCAAAATATACTGATTTCAGTCGTCATGATTCGCAAGAAATGACAAGTACATTATTGTTCATGCATGCCGACGTGACAAAGAAAGATTCATTCGATAGAGTATGGAATGAGTGACATGTCATGTAAACAATAAGAAATCAAATGGTTTATATGTGGTCCCCAGGGGGTAGTCAAGTCCTTCTTACCCTAAAAAGAATCAGGCTAACATGATATCACGTTTTATCTCGTCCAGCTTTTGTCACCTAAAATCTCTCGTGTTTTTCTTTTCTTTTCTTTTCTTTTCTTTTCAGCGATCTCAACTTATTTGAAAGTTAGCGTTTCTATAGGTCTGTTATGGTTTGAAATATTGATGAATTCAAGAGTAAGCATTGTAAATAATTTATCGAGATTAGAGAGATAAATGGGGAAGAGATGAAAAAAAAAATTAAACCTTGTGAGATGTACATTTAAGTGTGGCCATCTTCAAGCCAGAATAGCAACATAACATGCATCAAAAAAAAAAAAAAAAAAAGATGGCTCGGAGAGTACGCACAATGCGCATCATCCCTCATAAATGAGTTGCACTTCTGTTAGTGGGCTGAGAGAATTACTTGCCAACATATGCCTATAACAAGAATTCGGTGTACATCAGAGCATTCTATGCATCATTACTAAAGATCGAAAAATTATCAGAAAAGCAGAAAAAAAATCAATAAAGGAGACAAAAACTAATGAAATTTAGTTAATAGGTCAAGAAAACACATATGACTTGTCGTCAAATTATTAGAATCTTTATCCTTATATTATGCTTTTGCTTATTCAAATACGCCTGTGATGAACAGGAGATTATTTTTGACATATCAAACTTTAAGCGGTTTTTTTTTTCTTTTGTAGGCTATTAGAATCAACAAAGTAACGAAACTGCACGGCTTGGGATTTGTAAGACTGACATGCCGTAGAAAAATGAATTTCTATTCACATTTACCATTTTTTTTTTTTGTACACGATTCATCAAAACCTTATTACATGGCAAATGCAATAAACAGTAGAAAAAGCATAACTGTAATCGGTGAGAATACATCATATAATGCAGTTATTTTATTCTGCAGGGTTGCTTTATCCGAATATGTAATAAGTATTCTTATCTGTGGTCAGTGGATAAGATATAATATTCATTGGTTTGTGCTCCTTTTTTGTATTAAGAAATGCAGGCGTGTGCCTTTTTTACTACTTGGTTTATTCGATGTATTTACAACATTTCGCTGTGTGCGTCCACATGGACATCAAACTGGTATTAATAAGGAGTGAATTTGTGAGTAACTAGATTATACATTGACAATTTAATAAACCAAAACACATCAACACACGAAACAAACTGAAAACCACATAAGGTACCAGGCCATTTTTTATGTATGACACAGATAGCACTTGTGAAATAACCGCACATCACCATTAATCATGTGCTTTACAATGATGTTGACGTTGATATCTAGCGACGTCGACACATGTATACCATACAAAATTGTGCTGGCTGAAACAGTTGTTTCTTTTCTTTCTTTTTTTCTTTTTTGAAAAATGAGAGGCAAAGTCACGGTGTAGACTTATCTCTGAGGAGTTTCGGAAAGTAATCGGAAAGTGCGTCCCAAAACTATCTGCTCGCTTCCTCGATACGTGCATTCACCTGGGATTATCAAATTAACCATCTTAGGGACGGGAATAGTCGATTACAAAAGTTCTCGGGACAATGGGCTTCAAACATGTTAATGTTATAATGCCAGTACCTCCTACACATTCTTACTCCTATACGGAAAGGTAGAAATTCAAATGATTTAAATTTCTTCCGAATGGAATGGAATCCAAGACATAATCCAAGTAGCAGCTTCGACGTAAGCACAAATTTGCAACACGACATTGTGTAATCTGGCATGATGAATTGACATACATATACCAATCATACAGTAATGCCTGCGAAATAGTTAAACAAGACTATCTTCCTTTTACGAGTAAAAGAATAACAAGAGCCAGACTACTATGTAATAATTCTGATCGGACATAATATGTGGCACCGCAAAGGAACGCCTTCTATTAAAGATACATGTGGCACAGGTAAGTTTATGCGCGTAGTAGGTAAGCGTGAAGCCGCACCTTTTCTCGAACCCAGAGCGTGATGCTACATGAGCCTCAGCGCATGCGCCCCGTCGTCCTTCTCCTCCGTCAGCTTTCGTCCTACTTAGATCTCACTCTTTGTGTTTGAGATCTACTGACGAGTAAGGCAATTTTGTGCCAGACGACTTTATCAGTGACCCATGCAGCAGTTTGAAAAGTTTTGATGACGAAAATTCAACCAAACGATATGATTTGACGAAATATAAATGTGTACTATCTAGGGCGTGATAAAAAAAAAAAAAAAAAAAAAAGCATTGACGCTGCATGTTCTTCCCCAACTTAGCTTACACTAGGAAGAGACTATCCCTGGTAACCAGTCCATTGTGCGACATTAGGTACATCAAATGCCTAAATATGACTGTACAGTGGCGAAATCAGAGAAGTGTGATCAGAACCCTTCGAATGAAAGAAACTCTCGTTTGATACCACAGCCCTTTCAATCAGTCTCATAGAACTGTGAGCGTCCTTCGTCGTCTTGATCGTGAGGAGTGCTATCGGCGGAAATACCGCACATCTCTTCCGCGTAACACTCCTCTCCACTCCGCTGAATGGACACGCCAAGTTCCTCGGCAGAGACACAGTTCCCGGTGCTCCACCGTCTGTTCAGAGGGACTTCTTGTTCGAACTCTTCCTCGTCGGTCTTGTAGCACGCGCTGGCCCGGCCAGATCCGCTCGGTGAGTGGCTAGATTGCGGACTCATGCCCTGACTTGGCAGAGTGCCAAATGAGGTGGACGTGCTGCTACGCGTCATTGCAATGGCGGTGCTGATGGTGGCAGTGTCTGTGGCGCTGTCTGTGCAGGTTGGTGCTGGTACGGCTACGGTGGAGGGAGATAGCACCATAGTGGAAGATGCGCTGCCCATTGTGGTGCTCCGGACAAGGTTGTCTGCCCAAGGTTGAAGCTTCTGCAAGGCGTTCAGCGAGGCGTTATGAAGGCAAAGCGGATCAGCTGGCCGGGGGTCCTGTAAGTTCTTCATCATGACTTCATGCTGCAGTGAGAACATAAAACGCGCCGCCGCCTGTCTCTCTGCTTCGCGCTCTTCCGCTGTCTGTCGCCTTTTATAGGAAAGAAGAAGAAGAAATGAAAACACATAGATAGTTAAAACACTTTACAGTGTAAAATGAGAGCAAATCAAGTCTGAACTAGAATCAATGGTCCACATTACCATGACCAGAAAATGCTGTAGAGTCCAGCTATAGTCCACTTTTAATCATATTGTACCATAATACCTACGCACGAACACAAACAAGCCCACAAATTTAAAAGAAATCATGCAAAATGGTAGTATCAAAAATTGCATTTCATGGACTCCTCATATCACCGAAGTTTAAACCATAATAACTTCAGTCTGTTCTCTTTTTGAACCTACAGTACATACATACAAGTTTCACACGTCATTTCTATCACGTAAATAAGTTAAGAATAACGAATAAGCAATAAAAATGAAATACCAATGTCATGGAAATATTTGGAGAGTGTTCTTTATTTCATTATTGCTCATTAATAGTTTGTTTGTATGTACGTCACTTAAACAGGGTTTATGAGCATTTTAGCATAAATGTCCTAATCAGTTGGATTGCATAGACTATCCTTGTTAAAGTCTGTCATACTAGCGTATATACTAACAATTACAAAAAGAGTTGATCGCTTAGTCCGGTTTTGATGGAAATCATATTCCTAGTCATGTTTTGTGCAAAAACAAGTTTCTACGAAAAGGGTATATAGGAACATATACATTATGCCTTGATAGAACGTCATCCAGAAACCATGGATTTCGTTTCATAATTGGAAATAAGTAATAGTCACGCACAAATACCCCTACGATCGAATTCGACTATAAGTGTCAGACAGAGTTCATTCAGCTGTAAACAAACAAACCCCGTTTCTGAAATCATAGATCTTTGCAAAGAATTAGGCATACATGGGTTAGATGTAAACATGCTGTGCTCGATCAGTGGAAGAGATTCAACTCCGCTTTCTCCTTTATGAAGCATGTCCAAATTCTATCAGCTACTCCAATGTTATTCCAGCCCACACTTAGTAATGTTGAAAGATATTTTCACATCCTCATTACCCGTTTTTAAAAGATTCCATGAGCATTTTACAATATAATTTCACTACTAAAAGTTACTAAAACGTGCTACGAATCCCCTACTTATTTTGGTCTCGGTAGATGCTAGTTCTTCCATGATAAAAATCCAAATGCTTTCCCTTTCAGTGTACAATCTGTTCTGTTTAAACTTATTGTCATAGATGCATTAATATAATATCTTTTATTACACATGGACCATGTCTAAACTGTACTTCGTATTGTGTTTCCGTACATTGCCAATGTATATCTTACTGAACATTGAAAGAAAACATAAAACTTATGATGGAAACAAATCAAGATCTAATGGGATTCACCAGACAAAGAGTAGATTCCACTACTAAGTACTTTCTAAATGTTTTTGTGTAGGTATTATAGATATTCGCTGGTTATTGTTTTTGTTGTTGTTTTCTTTACTTCGACGCGTTTTTTGTAAGCTTTAATCTGCACATGCACATATACAGTTAACAACAAAATTATTCATACCCCTGAGAAATTATTAGTTTTGAGCAGATTTTTTACAAGTGAAGGATGGAGTGATGGTGATTGGGTGTTAACTTTTTACTCTTATTCGTCCTCTATAAATTGACATTAATTCCAGTTTCACCTCATTTTGCATAACAATAGAAATGTTGAGATATAACTCCCAATCACTGTCACTCCATCCTTAAATACTTGTAAGAAATCTGCTCAAAACAAAAAAATTCCCAGGGGTATGAATAATTTTGTTGTTAACTGTATATATGGATATATATATATATATATAAAGAGTTTATTGCAATATGAGGTAAGCGCCATTTTGATCCCCTTTTTTTGTCCATCATCATAAAGAGCAAAATTAAACGTTTCCAGTAATACCTCACTTGTGACACATTGAGGAATATTCTAGAAGTTATGATTTAAAATATCGTGTATTTTCTTACTATTTTCTGTTTTAGCACCTTCAATCACAAATATCTCAACTTAACAAGAATGGAGTTAGATCGTTTTGCCATAAAACTCTCCAAATATATATACATATATATATATATATATATATACTGACAGATTGCTCAAATAAATGAAAGAAAATCAAAAGAAATAAAGATGACAGTAAATAGACGATGATCGACTATTTTCTCCTCATGATCTAAAACAAGGGCTTTAATATTTTAGTCGTTACACGTGTGCAACATTTTCAAAGTAGGGCCTATCAAGATGATCCCTAAATGAATGGGGTTACTCTTCTTCAAATTTATACAAAATAGATAGCATAATAATATGAATAAAGGAATAAATGCAAAGATGAAATGTTGACAGTTCAATGATTGTGTTGAGGACCTACGTTGAAAAGAAAAAAATGCTTTGAGACAATTCCCTTCCCAAAACACCAAGGCATTTATCATGATGCCGAAGCACTTGCGTTACAGTGTTCATATTTCTACGTTACAAGTCACTTTAACCCATTTTTCCCTGTGTATTTCTAAGCCCCACGCTCTACCGATTGTTCACGCGGGCGTGTTTATAAACAGCTCGCCTCCGATGCCCAGGAATCAATCATGTTATCTCAACTAGACAGACGACCACTGATGAGACAAGTTCAACGTTACCCATCCTAAAAGGAGAAAGAGGAGAGGGAAGGAGAGAAGCATGGCCCCCAGAGCTTCCTGGGTGGCCATGTCTTCAACCATCCTCCCTATCTCTCTTCCTCACCACGTTATAGCACTTTATCGAGAGTGCTATTTCCCTCTTTTAAAGAACCGTTATCTTCTCGGGCGTGATGTGCGCACGCCCGGCGAACTCTCGCCTCCGACGCGGCACTAAGAAGATTAAGGCGGCCACGACCTCATTTTAGGTCAATGTGAGCTTGACCTTTGACCTGCAGTCATCATTCGTGCGTCAGACGTGGCGACGGGAAGGTGATATCACCTGTCGTACCACACGCGAGCCTAATGAGATCATAGGACTAACAGTTCACCAGCATCTTTGTCACTGTCATCACTCCTAGACAATGGAGGCCGTCATTCCGCTGAAGCCATATACACTGCATGGCCGAAGAGCGATTTCATCTAGCCGAGCAAAGCCTCCGATTCAAGACAACGGGGCTGAATCATTTTGTCAAACGATCACAGTGTTTCAAAAGAGCATCTCCAGAGACTGTCGTTCTTGTCTGAAGCAAAATCAAACGTGCTAAATGTCGCAGAGAATTCACTGTTTATCTACGTATGATCAGGGTGCACGGTGTCTCGTACGCTGACTCACAAAGGGTCTTCGCTGTATGTCTGGCTATTTTTGTTACACTTTAATACATACCTACACACAAGCACATAGCATTGCACGAAAGGTCAATAAACCTACGAAGGTAATATCCTTTGCATACCAAAATCCCTTTCTAATACATATTCTGAGTTCTTTTTTTTCAACCTATAGTGATTAAACTTCTTACTTTCGAGAACATCAGGATTTAAATTGTTGATAAAAGAATAGAGGATTACATACCCCATTTTCTTCTGTTAATTTTTGTTGAGCAATCAGCGAAAGGAAACAAAATAAAAAGGTGCTTTCTTCAAATAAGGTTATTTGGGAAATCTAAGATATAATGCGTACATGTATTTGATGCATACGTTATATGTTGTGTAGGTGTGCTTGTGTATTAGTTTGTATCTTTGTTTCTTTGGCAAAAAAAAAACCAACAAAACGAATTTATGTTTTAAGATCCCCAGTGACGTTTTCAATTTTTCCCCATGTGCAGGGATCGTCGAGGCATTTCATGTTTAATGTAAAGCAGCTTGGTTGATATCTCTCTCCGCTCCTCCCATGAATGTTATCAGAGACAATTAATCTCGAAAGAAGCAGCATGCATATCATTTTCTCTATATGTAGTGAAAAAAAAAATGAACGTTGATATTATGAATCATTGTACCGTGCATTTTGAAGGCATTGTATAGTATATTGGTTGAGGTGTGGATTCAACTTCTAGAGTTTTTGCGAGATATTACGAAGCCACTCTATGAAATGTTAAAGAGCATATACAACTCTAAGGGAAATTGAAAGTTTATTTGATGAAATCGGTTTTGAAATGACTTAGATATCCAAAACAAGGTAAAACAAAGATGATTGTCTGATCGTTTTCTTTCCGATATCTCAGCTATCTTAAGACCAGACCAATTTTCATCAAATAAACTGTGAATTCCTCTAAGAATTACATGTTCTTTAATATTTCATTTGAGGTTTCTCATTATCTCACACACACACACACACACACACACACACACACACACACATACACAAAGGTTGGAAACCTGCAGCTCCATCCCTTCACACCTTAACCCTGCTGTGGGATATCGATGTGTAGCGTTTAAGGCGGTAAAAACCACGGCGAATGGACACTTTTTTGCCAAGACGACACGTAACTGACGGTCAAGGGTGTAAAGATTTACTATTAAACCCAAGGAAGTGCATATTTACCACGGAACACAGCCATTTCGAAACGGGATACGCATATACGTAGAATTTTGTCCACTCTAGGCATGGGGCTATTAAATCTGTTAGATTATGATTTGCTATTTTATAACTTGAAAAAAAAATCACTCTTCACAATGCTATGGTATCCATGAGAAAGGTTCCGTCGGCCGTTTCTAACTTCGAATAGGTCTCAGATTAAAGGACTCGATCTTTCATAGCTAGCAGTGTAAATAACGTATATTTTGGCTCATACTTAAAAGTTTCGGAAGCTTTATCCTTGAGGAACAGAAATGGTTGGAAATACATGGTAAACGTATGGACCAGAATACATTTCACCGAATATCCAACGAACTGAACACAAATTCACTACCAGACATGAAAGATACCACGTGTAAAAACTAAGGCTGGTGAGCGTATAAAGGAAGTTTCTTATTTTGTGGGCCAAAGGCATGGATTATCTTGCCAAAGGAACTCCGCTTATCACCCTCGATTTTGATATCCAAAAAGAATTTGAAAAAAGTTATTAAATCCTTTTTGACTTTGTCACTGGGACGAATCCGGATGTAAAGCTTATTGATCAGTTTACTGGAAATGCGCTATATAGAAAGACTATTTATTATTTCTTATCATCATTTCAGTTTGTTAAAGTTGATAACATGGGTCAAACTGTTCTTCCGCAAATCAGTGAACAACATAAAAGGAACAATAAATATTAAATGGCATAGCTTAAAACATTGAATCATACAACAAAAAACATATTTTTAAAGTAAGATTTAATCAGATCAAAGAAAAAACAGAAACAGCTTCCCGGGCAGTTGTTTAAACTAGCCCTTTTCACTAGCTATATAGTTTAAACTACCTCGTTGGAAACTGAACAAAGAAAACTTACATTTCAAATCAAGAGTCAGGACTCTGCCTGTCTGGATGCCTCGAAAAGAAAGAATTCTTCTCAGCGAAATTTGTAAGTGCGTATATGTTTGTGAGAGAGAGGGAGGGGGAAGATGTGAATAGAATGTGAGGAAAGGAAGTAACTGCATGGGTCCCTTTTATTCAGTTTATTCGTCACGTACAGTGTGTTGAATGTAGTGAATGTAATAGATTTTATAATGAATAATGTTGTAAATGATGTCAATTGTTATTTTTTCAATATTGATGAATGATTTGAATATTGTAAATACTTTCTTTTTTAATCAAATTTGTATTGTAGCAATATGTCTTTGTGAACAAATGTTGCAATTCAGCTTTTTGGCTGCGAGAACATTTTATCTAATAAACCATACCATACCATACCATACGGCCGACCGTTATGCGTGGTAGAAATGAATTAGATCAGTAAGCTTTTGGGGGGGATGTACATAAGAAATAATTCTGCACTGATATGCGACTTTATTTTGGAACTGCAATTTGATTAAGCCACAGGTTTCAATATGGAGGTTGAAAAAAAGCTCTATAAATATCAATTTATGCCAGCAATTTCCTCCAACTGTAAATGATCTAGCCCTTCTCATTTTGATATAGCAGTAATCATGTTTGACACTTCCCCCATTTTCGTTTGCTCACGTAAAAAGCAAGCGACCTATTGTCTTTGAGTATATCGACGATGTCAAAGGGCATGTTCATGTCTCAAATCTGCAAGCAGAGTAACGCGAATGTCATTCATTCATCTTTCCTGTACGCGTCCTTTCACATTTACTACACATGTCGTCCTGCAATGTATAAACCTCAAGAGTCTATCAAAATTATGACGTCCATTCTTCATAGACATGAGTGTTTTCCGAGAGTTACTTTCTTGAATAACTTTTCCCCCATGCTTTTCAGGACGGATGCCACACACACTTGCTACAATGTAACAATCATTCATTATATCTGATCATTTTGTGACATTAGCCCTTTTTTGGTTGCTATTTGAATACAAGCGTTTGGTAAAGAAGTTAAAACAGTCGTTAAATTTGGGGACTCAACCACAGGGTAAATAACGCTGTAAACTTTTCGCAAACAATTAAACGAACTTTGCTCTTATCCACTCGTAGAAAAGACTGAAAGAGAATTAAAACTAAACGAGAGCCTTTCTATAGGTAAGAATACTCATCATATCTTCTGTTAATCATCTGTTTACTGAATTTTGCCTTGTCTAGGTTAGCCCGAACATTTCTGTCATTATGTATTTTCAGTTTAGTCCAGGGCACTCTGAAATGTGCAAATGTGCTTATCAATTTGTGTAGATTTATTTTGAAACACTGTCATTTAATTTCGTCCTTGTCACACTCTTTGTGAATTGCAATTCACATTAGTCGGTCACAGCAGCTCAGCACGAAAAATCATTTTCGTCCATTGGCTATTTGGCATTCATTTTGGTCTAAATTCTACTCCAAATTGTCTCCAAAACATAAGATACAATGCGCATCATTGTCTTAATCGAACCATTAACTAATCACATTTCAATAATTATATAAAACACATTTCCCTTTCACAGCACCCACTCACTTGCTAACACCAATATCCATCCAACTAACAATTTGACGTTTTCTGAACGTTCTTGAAACGTTCCGAGTTCGTTATTTGGACGTTTTGTCAAAACGTCTTCAGAACGTCTTTTTGTGGAAGGTTTTCGACGTATTTAAACCTTTTTTAAACTTTAAAAAACAATAAAAACAACTTTCAAAATTTTAAAGGACCTGCTGAAAACCTTTTGGACGTTATAGACGTCAGAAAACCTTTTAAGAATATTGAAAAACGTTCTGCGGACGTCCAGAAAACCTTTAAAAACCGTCTAGAATGTTCAAAAAACTTGTTAAAAACGTCTAAAAATGTCTTATGACCCTTTCCAGAACGTTTAGAGATTTTTTTTCATATCCGTCTGGAACGTTCGGAAAAGAACATCGAATGTGTATTTTTTTTTGATTGGGCATTAAAATAAAGTATAGTTATGAGATCATACAGGCACAATCTGAGATTAATGTACCCTAATCTTAATCCTATATGATCCTATTGTAATCTGTTCCTAATGTCCTACCACCTATAGGCCTACCTACTACATCCTACTCCCAGTTAATCTGACTGTATCACATTCTTTTATATACCGGCAAAAATTGTAATGCATGAAGATATAGTTACTAGAATTAAATCACGCATACCTTAATTAGGCCTATTAAAAAATGAAAATAGGCCTACCTCTTCATAACACAATTTCAAATTGTGAATAACTGAAAAATAACGTAAGTACAACTTTTAACACAGTTAAAAAGTTTGAACTCACCACAAATACTTAAGATTTCAGTGGCTTCCATCTATTTCCACTAGTTTTCTAATTGTTATATTTTCTAATTTGAATATTCATAAAAAGGCCTGAATATTCATAATAAAGAAACCAATGACGTAGCGGACCAAATAAAAACGTTTTCTAAACGTTCATTAAAGACGACGTCGACGTTGCAGACCTAATTAGAACGTTTCGTGGACGCTATAAATGACGACGTATAGCGGACATAATGAAAAAACCTTTTTTAAAACGTTTTCCAAAAAAAAAAAAAAATCTGAGCTTTGCGGTAAATGCTAAGTCTAAACTTTGACGTTGTGCTACGTCCGTTTTATACGAAAACGTATGGAACCTCATTAAAAAATGAATGTTCTCACAACGTTATGTGCTTGCTGGTCACTTAAAACGTTGAGGGAACGTTCTCAAAACGTTATGTGTTTGCTGGGCACTTGACCAAAAGATATTCTTACACAAACGTGCACACTTACACAATGATATGTAGGTTTTCCTTCCCATTTTCATCACCATTTCATTAAATTTGTAAAAATTTGTTTCCATTTTCGTCCAGGAGGCTTCAGAATTATGCAAATGCGCGTCTCATATTCTTCTTTTGAATCTTTAAATGTTGAAATATTGTTATTCAATTTTGTCAATTGTCAAGCGTCTATGTCATGAACTGTGTCGGTAACAGTAAATCTGAGCCAGAAACAGCAAAAGTTGTAGGTGGGTGCTATGAGAGAAAATGTATCTTTATCTCTAAATAAAGCGACGTAAATTCAAGTCTCTTTAATCATAGATTAGTAAACCATTCATTTAAGACAATAAATGCATCATTATTTTATACCGTATATCTGGGAGACGATGACATAACTGTCATTATATTGCTCGGCTTTTAGAAAATTAAATTTCTTTAACATCTCTTCAATAATTATTGTTTATAGATCAAATTATTCGATACATAGCTGTATGTTCACGATATTTACTTCTCTTGTCATACTTCCTCTACTGCTTCAAAGTATATATGCAATTCCACGGCCATTATGTGTGTACTTAGACATATATCATTATTTTGATGATCATTATGTCATTAGCACACTTACAAAATACTTTTTTGTAGAGCACCACAGTGATGAATGTATTCTTGGCAAACCTTAAACAGGCCTCAGGGCTTTTCCATTGCACCACTTTCTTTACCTATTACAGTACAATAACTAACGACCAAATGATCACTCTTTTTAATCCGTAAGGCTTTCGAGAGATACCACCTACATACTTATGTCGATTCTTTCCACTTTCCCAGTGCAGAGACGTTTGTTTGTTGGTGTGGTTTGTTGCTGTTGTTCTTCTTCTTTTTTCTTTTTCAATCGTTTTCTCTGAATGGATTTGAATGATTAATAAGAAACTAATGGAGTAGGATGACAGAGTTGAGTAAAATTCTAGAGAAGGGAGGCAGGATATCCTCATGTCGTCTCAATCATGTCAATATAACTGAATGCAAGGAAAGCACATTCTGTGGCGGCCACCTGTGTATTGTGCATTTCCCTGCAACAGATCATGTTATAAGAAGGCGACCCGAAGCAAAATCAGTGCTGCAGACGATTATGACATCTATCTATTCATAATACCATATTTGTCCTCTGAAACGGCTATATGGTACGCAAGAATATATCAATTTATCAATGTCCTTCATTAACGTTAAAAAAAGGTGTCTTTCGATATCTGTTCTTGTGGCACACGAGTGTCTCAAGACATTCTTTTTTGAGATAATACATCTGCTTGTACCACACGTCTTCTTTTAGAATACATATAGTCATTTGCATTTGCCTCGTGCGCAAGTAAGCAGAGCGTTAGTTTTCATCCATAGAGTTGCAATATATTAAAAAGTGAAGAGAGTATCGTGTGTAAAAGCTGTGCTCAGTATGTTGAGGGAGAAGGGATTAATGAAATCTGTCACATGTGCGAGCCCGAAAGCGTGGATCAGTATCATGCATCAAGTATTCATGCTTTTAATCAAGATTGTGTCCATCAAAAAGTCGTTAAAGAGGCGCGGGGTCTGCCTCATATTGTAGTGCCATGCGTTTACTTTTTGCTTGCCATCAAAAACATCCATGTAGAACATCATCACACAGGAATGGTTGGGCAAAACATTTCTATACTAATTAGCTCGTTCGCAAATGAATTTTGTGTCTTTATGTGCTTGTGTGTGTGTGTGTGTGTGTGTGTGTGTGTTCGTGCAGTAATTGTTGTACATGATTGTGCGCATTGGAAGTATTGTATTACGTTCAATGCGTACGTTTAAAGGGACATTCCAGACGATTTTTATAATTTCACATCATGTAGCACATAACTCGACAACTCCATGTATAGATTTGCGGAATTTATTGTGGTTCTTGATCAAAGAAACAATACTTTGAAAAACCTTAGATAAATTACACTGAACAAGGATGATGACATAGGAGGTTCACATATTTCAGAAATGTAGCAGTGTAATTCCATTACAATACCACTTGTTTGCGAGTTCACGTGTGTATAATCTATGCATGCCTTGATTCTTCTTTTGTTCTGCTTCCTTGAGCCCCAACTCATGCATTCTTATGGTGACTCTGCCATGTCATCATCCTTGTTCATTTTAATTTGTTCTAAATTTTGAAATATTCTTATTCTTCATCCCAGTTATCATAAATTCTGAAACTCTGTCTTCTGTATAACTAATTTATAGTTGTTCAAATGTAAAAATCTGAAAATCATCCGGAGGTCTCCTTTAATATGCGTTTTTATTCGTGCGAATGTATGTGCGTTTGTGTGCATAAAAATTCTGTGCTGTTCCAGAAATCAAGTCTGCACACAGTTCTTATCAACTGCCTGTTTCAGTCCAGATCTCAGTTCTTTTTGTTTCTTTATTTATCTAAACTACTTCATAAAACAATGATGAAATTTGCAACTATGTTCGTCATATTAAAGCACTTTAACACACGAAATTATGCCATCCAGAGTAGTAGCAGATTTGTGTTTGATAATATTGTAGTGCAAGTCAGCAGGGATTTTCAACAAAACACTAGGCAAGGGTACCTTTTACTTTCATGATAACATGACTATGTATTCAACATGTTGCATAATTATGTGTAATAATTCTGCATGCATGTTTGTTGTAAGAAAATAATAAAAACAGGATAAGAGTAACTTTTGTGGCTTTGTTCATTTTGTTCTTTGAGGGTTTTTTGCAATATCGGAACATTCATCCGTTATGCTATACAGTATAGCAACGCATCTGTCTTCATCATTGAGTGAACACTCAGTTTTGTAAAACATATTTGAGATGCTAGTAGGGAGACATCGCCAATACCATTATAATTTTTGGAGGAAGACAACACATAGCAAATCATTGAACATTCAATGATTGCAATTAGTTGGAAAATCAGATGAAATTAAATGAAATCCGGCATGTTTTGTTCATTTTTATGAGATTTTTTCTCAAAATAACGTTTTACAGGGAGAAGAAAGCCAAAATCCTGTAAGTAAATGACGCCGTTAATCATGGCTTTTAATTTCTTGCAATACTGGGTGTAGAAGGGTTAATGTCATTAAATGGCAGTTACTTAATTATGACTCAAATTCCAGGCGATTCCAACCAATCTTTGGGTCACATTTCTGCAAGGTATCTGCTCGCCTGTCCTCTTATATTTCCTATTTTTCTGCTGTTGTGAAGACGCATCAAAATTTTATTTGAATATTAATAGATCTTAAAGAATAGAACCTCAACACAACAAAGTTTATGGGTAAAAAAAAAGAAGAAGAAGAAGCTTATGCATCAACGCCCAATTCAGTTGAACAAGCAAACACTTTGAAGACTTAGGAAAAATGGAGAAAATATTTTGTACTGCGACTGAAACACCTTTCTAGAAGTCTTCGGTTGCAAATTAATCAACCCATTACAATTTTGTCAGCCGTACCTCTCGGTAAGTTGAAAATAGAATAGAAATTGTCTACACCTTGTTACTTCTGTTGAAGGCAATCAACAAAAATGATTAACAGTGACAGATCGAGATTCGAATTTACATAACTTAAACGGTTAAAGTATAAAAAAAAATGGTGATGTATACTTAGAATTTGGTGCGGTTCCAATGGTTGAGTGACTTGGCGTAATAGCAGTTGTTTCTACGGTTATACAACCGGTAACATTCACAAAACTCGCACAGTGTTTGCAGTGTTTTGCGTAAATCATTTCATTTTCGGTGAATGACAGAACATGTTAGGTAACAGCCCCAAATGAGTGGAGTTTGTTTGTTTTTTGACGGTTAAATGTTTATGGTGTTCGTTGGCTACAGAGCCTCTCCTAGTTGTCATATATTCACTCTTGGAAAACTCCCGTCTCCGCATAAATGTCGCCTGGATTTTTCATGGTTTTGCTGATGAATATCACGGAGTACCATAGAATGCTGGCATGATTTCTTTATTATAAGTGTTTGTTTCTTGTTGTAGCAAGGGAAACACTGGAGGTATCATGGGAAAAAAAAAAAACCTGCTCATTTATGAACACACAAAAAAGGAATCATCAACAAAGAGTTCGCATCTTTTTTTTTCCTTAATATTTTTTTAGCCGATGTTAGTATGTAACTCAGGCTTGAACTGAGTCTTTGATAAAAATGCAAACATTTAGGGTGTTATTGTCCAGTGGTATTTTCTAACCAATCTGACGCTGATACTTCTCAAGCAATGTATGGGCAATCTGAACAATACTCTGTAACTGAGGGCATCCTGATAATTGGATGGTGGAATTATTAAGTCTCATCGGGTTTCATCAAGTTCAGTGATTGCTGAGAATGCAGTCTATGCTTTTATTACATGTGGAAGGTGCACATGTATGATCAAAATTGATTAATACAGTGATCGGTTAAATGCACTTTAGGATTCGAAATTTTGAGCAAGAACGAACAGACTCAAATTTCCTTTGAGACCTCGATTCGACAAGGGTAAGCAGTAAGTTGTAATGATCATGTAAAAAGAAAAGAGCAAGCATTGCACCTTTGTTAAGAAAAATATATATACATATGAAGACCTTGCTTCGAAAATGCGCTAAATCCATAATTTTTCAATGGATTTAGCGCCTTTTGGAAGCAAGCTCTTTGAATATTAATATATATGTATATACCATTTCATACTAGCTTGTATCAGCTCGTTTTGGTTACTCATTTCTCTTTACATATCTGCACTCAAGTAGGAAAAATTGGCATTAGGAATGCATCATCTCTGTAACAAATGCTAGAGGGATAGAGGATTCATCTCATACTCTTACAGACGTTTTTTAAAAGATTATGCCAAATATCCCCTTATTCTATCAAACCACAATGTCTTTCATTTCCAGGACGCGTGCACATGACTGTATGTAGATATAGAAGAGCAGTGACATGGATTTAAGGTCGTCACACCTGCCCAACCTACTGTTTTTCGCTCTGCAATTTATGTGCGGATGCTTTGCTTCGTTGATGGGCGCACAGGTATACCGTGTTTTAGATTCGTGGAGCCAAATTTTACTGCCCTGCTTTGAAAAAGTGAAGGAAATCTGCATAAAAGCCTTTCTTTTTTCACATCTGGAAAAAATGCATCTGCTATTTGCAATGCCAGTAGAGCCACGTGAAGGCGCCGTTAACTGAACTGAATATCTCTCTAAAATAAAACAAGTGTCTCTGCTAAACAAGGGATGCCAAGTGCATAAAAAAAAGATGAATAGTACTCGGATTTAGATGATTTTGTCACCTGTTTATCTTGGCAAAAGCAAGGCAGTATAAGTTCAGGGTATAACACATATAATATGAATAGGTATATCAGACTGTCGCATAATTTTGTCTTATTTTACTGACTGGCTGAATTGAATTTCAACTTTGATATGTTTCCTTGTTGTTGTTGTTTTTACTGAGGATGATAATTAGTAGCTGCACTGACAGTTTCAGAGGGGGGAGGGAGAGAGTGTCAAGTAAGGCCATTTCTACTCACCTCCATTTGGTACGGCGGTTTTGAAACCATGTCTTCACCTGTGCGTCCGTCATCTTCAGGGCGCGAGCGAGGCTGGCTCGTTCGGCTGAGGCCAGGTACTTCTGCCGGTGAAACCGCTTCTCCAGCTCACAGATCTGCAGACGGGTGAACGAGGTGCGTGGCTTCTTGCGTTTTGGCGGCGTGCGGTTCTGGTACGGATGCCCGATGCGGCGTGTCACTGAATGCGAAGAGTTCAAACAACGGCCGAGTGACTACTAGAACAGTGAAGCGGTGGAAATCTAATCATTTGTAATAAAATATATCTACGTGGTAAATTGTTTTCTATATCAAAGCAAAAACGGAGAAAATATATCGACACGCGTATATATATATCACAACCAGAGAAATAGTAGAACCGGTTTCTCAGCCATGGACATCAACAAAGAAGACTCAGGTGGCTATGATAATGTATTCTGAAAAGGTGACAAAAACTTGAATCGATTGAATATGTTGCATGCAACTTACATATTGTGAAGCGAATTCTATATTGTATTAATGATCTAGGGGAGTAGCTACATCAATCATTGACAGTACATAGGAGGAACTGCGGTATACCGCACTATGCTGTCGAATGAATTCAAAGTAAATACCGGCTTCAATTTCAAGCACAACTTAAACTCGAACGCATTCTATCTTTTTTTTCCCCTTTGTTTTTTGAAACAGTTATCTTCCTTTCGTGGTCTTCATGCCTCACTAGTGGACAATAAAGTTCTTGTCTGCTTCTCCTATTCTTTCTGTTTGAGCATTTTGATGGGTGTGTCATTAAAATGATGTATTACGATTTAAGCTTGATGGTGATGGTGGCATACAGCTCGAGCTCGATTGGGTAAATTCGTCAATAATATGTGCTGGTTTTGGCTCATACATGTTATTTTGGATTTCTCCATGTTCATGAAGAGTGGTTGGGCGAATCATCAAAGATCATCAAAATAAATACTATACTAAAAAAAAAATGAGTGTCTCCTCACGACAGTCCTCTCTTCATCTCATCTCTTCAAGCACGCTTGTTCGCGTTCTGTAATCATGAATAAAAAGGTAGGCCCTATCGATCAATTACAGGAAATAATATTCCCCAGCAGCACCGATAAAAATGGAAAAATCACAGTAACATTGTCGATAGGTGTTAATATGTTGTATTGCACAAAATGTGTGTCGGAGATTTAATGTTTTAGTGCCTAGAGTCGATCTATCAAAATTCACCTTTGAGATACAATGCATAGTTTTATCAATAACATCGATACACAATGCATGCAAGGTGAAGTCCTTAAACCACGGTTAAAGCATTAAATTTGCCAGTGGATATTAATCATCTTATGACAACGGGAGTCGAACTTTACAATTCCCAATTTTCATGCAGAGATACCCATTTACTACAGGTTGACTTTTATAGCAGCGGTGTAGAATAATGTTTTCGTTGGCAAGCACTGCAAGTGCGGCTATTATTCATTTACTACTTAAAGCCAGAATACGTGTAGTGAAATGTCATGTGTATTTTAGAAACTGTGCTATGAATATCTGTTTTTGTTTTTGTTTTTCTAATACGTTTAATCAACGTGTGTTGCAGTGACGGTATAAACTCGGATGTACACAGCGTGGTGGTATGAATTGTAAATATAAATCAATCATCACTAGAGCGTCATGCAAATTCCAAAGTTCTTGTAGCATCAGTATGTGTGTATATATTATATTATATTATATTATATTATATTATATTATATTATATTATATTATATCATATTATATAATATTACATCATATTATACTATATTATATTATATTATATCATATCATATTATATCATACTATATTATTAAACATATATACATATATATAGATATATAGATAGATAGATAGAGATATATGTAATGCATATATTTGATTGACTGGGGATCATTGGATTCTTTCATGAGTAAATCAAATAAACCAATGTGCATAATCAATAACATGACCCTGATTTCAAAGAATGTGATATCGCTTCATGATGCAATGAGCTCAGTTCCGTCCAAGAAAAACATCTGGTACAAATCTGAATTCATTTCTGATGAAAAATTAAATACTCAGTCGTCCAGATGATATCGCATACTGGAGAATTTTTCACAGTCAAAATTTCACTTACTAAAGCAGTTGCAAATCAGCATTTTTTCTTGAATCTACCTAAATATGGTGAAAGTTAGAAATTGTACATTATGATGATATCAATGATAATAGTTACGATACTAATAACAATGATTTATCTAATTCAACTGATGATAAAACTGTGAAAGCAAAAGTTTAGCAGCAGTGCTACCAACGATGGTAACCATAACCATGGCCGTTTCTGTTTTCTAAAAGCTGTGATATGTTTACGGGCATGAAACCTTCATAAAGCGCATGACATATAATATACACACAAGCTTATCCCCACCAAGATACAGAAAGCCCCACTCAATTATTCTACGGTACAATATAGAACTAGTAGAAAGCAGTAATGAACATTTATAATTTTTCTTATAATGTCACGTAAGTGTTCGGTGTCAACCTGCTTCTGGCCGTAAGATAATGTCTTCCTAATTTCTGACAACTTCTGGTGTCACAATGCGCGATATGCTCGAGACAGCAGGTGCTATGTCTCAAAATAAAATCAAAATACGTGTCTTTGTCTAATTCAAACGGAAAAGCCTTTCATTTGTCACATGAAATTTGGTGGGGATTCGTGGGGGTACGGAAATCACGTAACTGTACCTTCAGATTATAAAGGCGATACCTCAAAAATTTCCCTCATTGAACGATACCTCTGACGGCCGGTGCAAAATTTCGCAGATTTTGACAGAAGGGAAAAAATCCTTGTTTGCTCAATGAATGATCATAGGGTATAATCTTGTTTACAAGATATTTATTATATTCTTTTGCCATCAGGCGAGTGCGAAAAAAATAACACCTTCTCGCTCAAAGAAAATAAAAACAAGTGAAAAATTTCCTTATGAAGGAGAGTACTAGAGACTAGAGAGAGGTGAAATTCGAAGGTTCAGTGGTTTATGTTGAGGAAGATCGCAAGATTTGGAAAATGAAAACTCTGTGCCAGAAAAGCTATGAAATCACTGGAAATATTTCAAATTCTCCTTGACAACCTCCTATATATTTCAGTGATAAATTTGACCCAATCTCGTTCTAGTATACGGCATCAAATGTCTACTACAGATTTTTTTTTTTAATGGTAGATTATGAAACTAAATAAAGAAACAAAACAAGACGAATAAAAAGCGACTATCAGAAAGCTAGATACGTACATGAATTACTGATCGAGTTGTCTGAAATGATCTACTGAGATAGGGTTATCTTATCCTGTCCGAATCAAGTTCAATGACCACTAAGAAAAAAATGAATCGTTAGTTGTTCTCTCTAGAGAGCTCTCCCCACCCACCCCCTCTCTCTCTTATATATGCAAATATGTATGTTTATGCATATACATATATATACGTATACATAAGTTTCCATTACAATTTCTCATTCTTAATAGGAATATGACATGCTCTATTATAGACTGATTTGAACGCGTCCTATAACTCTGATGAATATGTATAACGATCATTCTGTTTACACGGGACTTCAACTGTAAATTTTTACGATATGTATATATATATATATATATATATATATATATATATACACATATGTATATATGATATACATATTAGAAAGATTGATTATGAATATCAATACCACCCATTTGTCGAATTGGCAATATTAGAAATCAACCGAAAAATAATAAATTGTACATAGAAACGGATTTCCATCAAGCTGCATTCTGTCGTGACGACTAGCTTTAAGGCACTGCCATTTGACCTGAACTTCCTCTTTGCTTCACAACAATAACCTAAGACTGCTAATGACTGTATGTAGCACACCTATCAAAATGGTTGGTGGCTACGTGATGTATAATACTGCTGGCTAGCATCTGCAATACACAGATACAAGGCAAGCATTCCAAATTCTTTTTTGAATCCATTTCTATGTAGATGGCTGTGATCCCATAGACGTACATAAGAAAATGTCATTTATGGAAAAAGAAAGTATATGTTACTCGGAACATGCAGGTTGAAGACGTTGTAAGTGTCAAATGAAGGGTGTGCAAACTAGCATCACAATTGGTCATATATCTAAAAACAAGTCAGATGGACTGAAGGATCGCGAAATGCCAAAACTCGAGAAT
The DNA here is from genome assembly GCF_040938485.1 of Diadema antillarum. Classification (NCBI taxonomy): domain Eukaryota; kingdom Metazoa; phylum Echinodermata; class Echinoidea; order Diadematoida; family Diadematidae; genus Diadema; species Diadema antillarum. The sequence continues at coordinate 535,285 of NW_027271217.1, forward strand.
AAGGGGGTACTGTCACTTTGACTAGAATCATTATAGATCACCACAGGTATCGAAAAAGGAACATATTCCAGCAGCTTTTGTCGACGATGAGAACACAAGGAGAACTGTGTTGTCTTCTCGGAGGAAATTTAGGTAACTTTTGAAGGAAGACAGCAGATTCCTGACGGTTGATGTTTGTACCTATGTGATTGTGGGGATACATTTAAGTATCAGGTAATATCAACGATTTTTACGTGAAGATATGCTCAAAACAAAGACGTGTTTGAGATGGAATGCCCGCATAGAATAATGACTCTCAGTGTATGTTGTGTGATATCAAGTTAGCATACTTGGATAGATTTCGTGAATAAAGACCGCGATGGCGAATAGATGAGGTTAGATTAGAGAAGATATCCCAGCTCTGAGGGTAAATTGCATGTAGTACAAATTAAAACTCCTTCTTGACTATCTAATGCTTTTTTCTACCTACTGTCATTTCTTCTTCTTTTTTTCATGGACCTTTATGGCAAGGAAAGGAATGTTGTCAAAGGTATTTATATAGATTGTTTTGTTTTGTTTGTTTGTTTGTTTTGTCTATTAATTCTCCAATTAAAAACTTTACAAAGGTACAGAGAAACATTTAAATATTCATCCTATGTGAAGACATAAAACAGATTTAAAAATTGCATGGGTTGCCCGATCTGGAGAATATTAGTTGAATCGTTGAAAGATAATCTGTTGTCTTAGTTATGTACTGAAATAACCTACACACACACACACACACACACGCAAATGCGTATATATATATATATATATATATATGTATATACGTATACATATATATATATATATATATATATATATATATATATATATATAATATGAGTGTGTGTACATACACATATATTTGTGTGCGTGGTTTATGTGTGTGTTATATGAATTATCCAAAACTAACACACTTGCCACAAGATTATTGTGGAACTCTCAGACAAAAAAAAAGAAAGAAATGCAAACTTGATGTTAACTTTATGGACTGGGGAAGAAGATTTTTCAGAGTTTGATTGATACAGAACAACGATTAGGTTAGTGGAGATTGAAACCAAACCGTTCACAGCGGCCCCTCCTAATTTTAAAAACAGTCGTACTCTTCGTTTAGACAAAGAGCTGAAACTTTGTTTGAAACAAGTTTGAGATAGGAGTGTATCACGTATACATGGGAATATCATTTAGCATTCAATGCAGCATTGAAAGTCATATGCAGTATATTGCTAGTCGATTTTGACTATATTATCACATTAACCAGTTGGTACAATAATGTTTGTTTGCAGAAGATTTTCTTTTGTGGCATACTCAATTCCACAACCATTACTGATGATACAATACTTCGAAGAGACGTGAAATTTGAGTCGGTAATGATATATCAATCCTTAACATTACAAACGCGATCCTTCCTGTAACGGGATGGTGTGGTTTTTGCTTTGACTGGTTTGAACTGGTTTTGGTAATTAAAGTGAAATAATACTCGAAAGAAATATCAACTGAAATTGGTGGTTTCTATACGTTTAAACTTTTTTTTTTTAACAAAGGAGGGGAAAGTGATGACTTTAACCTATGAGACTTTGCAACTCACCTGTGATTCTGTCACGTGCAAATCTCCTCGTTTCCATCCACGGAAATATCATCATAGACGGTAGGGGAACAGGCCGATGAGCCGGCACTCTGATGAGGGTGCCAGCCGGCTGCCCTTCAGATCTCGCGCCGTCGCACATGGGCGAGGGTCCTAGCGTCGACGGGGCGCCCAGTGTCACTCCGGGACAAGTACTGGAGGGAACCGACGAAATTGCAACGGCTCCATGACCGCGCGCGGGACAGCGAGTCGTGGCGATGCTCTCCGGGGCAACTTTCCGAGAAACCGTGTGCGGCAGGCTCAAAATCCGGTCGATGCTGAAAGCGAGAGGTCTGCTGGCCCTCTGGTTGTGGCCTCGTTCGCCCTCCTCGAGGTACATGTCGGCATGGCCGCCACTACCCTCCTCCTTATCGCTATCCGCCGTAGCATCGCTTCCCACCTCCGCAGTCTCCACTTCGTCCAGGCCAGACATCCTACGACTGCCCGCGATAAGTTTTGCAAGTACCATTTGAGGGTAAATGTACTTCGCTTCCCACCAATCACTTACTTTTATGCTTTTACATCATCCAATCACCCATCAATGAGAATACCGCGACGCCAGTGTATGCGGGGGGAGGGGTATAGTGCGAAACGCGGCGAGAGGAAAACACAGCGTATCGCGAGAGAAGAGTGACGCAAGCGCTTACCACCGAAATCCTGGTGAGTGGAGATTTTATAACCCGTGCGCCGATGGTCACGTTGTCTCGTGCGGTGCGGCGCACGGTCGAGTCTTTGCTCGGTGCAGCGTGTTTCGCGAGCATGAGGTACGTGGCGCTTTCAAGTGGGCGAGATTCACTCCGCATCCAAGCGCTAACTTGGGATGACCTCGGTATTTTTATACATCACTCGACATGAATGGTTACGCTCTTTCGCAGATATTTCTTAGACATCAGTCACGTTATAATACGTATTTTGCCTATTTGTAGACATCCGAGAAAAAAAAAACCTGATTCACAAACGGAATAATATCAATTACGATTAAAAAAAACGTCATTGTTGCTCCTGTTTCTTTACGTGAGATGAAAAATCATGATTTTGATTATTCATTTTATATTAGACGTTAGTTAGTTTGTTTGTTTGTTTGTTTTGTTCTGTTTTTTGTCAACGTAGTTTCTCATTCTGTAAACCTATGGTATGGAGTACATTGCTAAAGGAACTCCGTTCACCACCCTCAATTTTCAAAATGAATATTGAGAAGATTCTTACAGGTGGTCTTTTTGAGTTCGTTATTGTGATGATATTTGTATAGTTCGGTTTGTTTTGGCTTGGTTTATTGTTTTATTTCTGCATATTCTATAAAACATCAAATTTATACATAAAATGATACTTTTATAGCATGACATACATTATGATACATAACTGAACACAAGGTACAATCACACAATAGATTTTAACGAAATGACAAACCAACATAAATTTATTCCATATACAAGTAATGTTAATTACATTTCCAAGTATAATCATGATGTCAATCTCTAAGAAATGATAATTGAAAAATACAGAAGAACACCATCACAAGCAGTTGCTCTATTTTTATGGTAACTTCGGGAAAATGAAAGTATGGGCTTTGAGCAAAAACAAAAAGGGGAAAACAAAGTCAAGGAATAAGGAGAGAAAGATATAAAGAAGGCGACGGGAGTGCTCATGTAAAGCGCGAAGATCAAAAATACGATTATAAAGAGACTGTCTATTATCATTTACGTCGTCGCAGGATCTGATCATGAATTAAACAGCATAATGCATTAACTGATGAATTCAATTAAGATGAATTCAAACTATGAACACAAAGAAACGCTGTACTACATAACCACCATTTAGGCATGGACACATATTCATGCGCACAATACACATACACACACACACACACATACACACACCGAACAAACAAAAAAGCCTCAATCACAACATGTTTAATGAATAAAAGGACATACTTTGTTCCAGCAATGGTTTCATTTAATAAATAATTACTGCTTAAATCATAAGTATTCACTTGAATGTGTACAAAACAGGCAAACGAAAATATAAATACAATCATAAATCATCTAATAACAACTTTGCATACCTCACTATCAAAGAACCCTTTCCAGGAAATGAAATCATTCAATCGAAATATAATCGTAATCATACTTCGTCGTCAAACACCTCCCCACCATCCACTTCCACCCCATTCACATAAATACAGACTATCTAACCCTTTATACACACCTATACCTATACACATACTCACAAATACAATATGTACGCATTCCCACTCTCGTCCACGTTTGACATAAACTTTACATTATTAAAGTAAAACTTGGTTCAAGGAAGAATATAAAAGTAAATGTCACTGGTCTTCGTTCATTTCGTACTTGTATAATGTACAATTCTGTAATCTTAACAACTTGTTTTCAAATAGTTTGAATTTGATATAATATATTACATTATTCTGTATCATCTTTTGTACACTTTATTACAATAAATCATATTACATCATATTATATATTGTATTGCAAGTATATTATACTATATTATATTACATTACATTACATTGTATTATTTCATGTTATGTTATATCATATTGTATTATATTATACTATATCATATCATATTGCATTATCACACTATATCATATTATAAGATAATATAATAATGCGTTCATCATTACTGCGAGATGTCGCGTTAAACCAGCGTTCCATTATTACCTCATGAGACTCAGACATATATAGCGCCTCTGTTCCTTGAGTAGAAGTCCTTACCTGTTTGTATTAAAAAAAAAACAGCTATTGTCTTCCTTCATTAATTGTTAAAAGAAAATAAATCCTGACTGCGGTCTTTCTCATCCTCAAAGAGCTGACTGGTGTACGTGTACATAAGAATAGGGATTCGCAGGAAAGTGCTATTTTCGATCTCTCTGCAAAATAGACAGATCTCTGATCGGGTAAGTCTTTTTGTGCCAAGGTGTTGAAATTGCTTACATCAGCACACACAAGCCCTACCATTTTCCTGGCTGCGAACACAATTACAGATGAATTTAAACTCATATCGTCGCTGACCGACGTCATATCAATTTTGATGAGACTTTAATGCAGAGAGCTGATATAGTCGCCAAACCTCCCAATTTTATAAGTCCCAAGTGTGCTTGATATTCTCTTGGAATAGAGTCACCCTTAATTGCTGTCTACATCACCATAATATAAGAAAATATATTTTTTTTGTTTCAATTGGGTATACTAAATTTAACATTTCCTCGAGACCAGCATTCCTGTTGGGCTTGGCAGTTATCAATGTTTTTCAAATTAAAACGTTCGATATCATGAAAACAGCCTATACATGAAACAAGCGTATAATGACATAGTTTCCAGTATAATTCGATAACATAGAAGGTCGCAACTATACGGCTTGTATACAGTATGCTTTCAATATGATCTTCAACTGCAACTATTCGGGTCTTTTATCGTTAATTCCATGACATCTAAAATGTGTTTAGAAATGAGTGATGCATGCTGTTGAGGATGATACAAACATGACATCGACCTCAAAATAGTTACCGGTAGTGTAAGTTGAATAAATAAACAAACAAACAATACATACATACAAACAAGCAAACATGCTTTTTCATGCAACTGGCTCATATCTCTTGAATTTTTGGGTACATGCTTTTCTTTTCCAATACATTGTACCTCTCCTTTATTTGTCGAGGGTACTTCATAATGTATAGTTTTAGAAATGTTTCATTCAAACGATTGCACTACTGTCAATATTGCTATCGACAACCCTTGATTTGTCAGCCGCATGTGTTCTCCTATTTGATTTTATTTCAGAAGAGTTTTCTATACACCAGAATATCATTATTCTTTTTTTTTTATTTTTTTTAATCCTTATTTTGGTCCTAAGTTGTATTCGTGCTCCATATCTTATTCTTCGCACTACATTTCTGCTAGGGCCTATACGCTTGACAAGCTTGCTTTTCAGTAGGCTCCATCGTATTTCTCTGTTATCGATAGCCTTTTTTTTTTTACCTGAATTTCAACTTTGATACATTGACCGCTACGATCTATGTTCAATGATATACTGAGAAATAGGCAAATTAATTGAAATTGAATATTTGAATTGAAAATAAAAGGTAAATAACAACAGCGCACGACCAAAAAAAAAAAAAATACCGCGCATGACTCTGAGATTCTAAAATAATATTGGTACAAAGTACTTTGCAAAATGATCTCACCCAGTTTTCTATCAAAAGAGAAAAAAAAGACTAGAAAATGAGCGTTGTTTTCAAAAGACATCTACATATATTGTCCCTATTCAATTCAATTCAATTCAATTCAGTTCAGGTTTATTTCCAATATCACATAAACTCTTTGATACAATAATTACAAAAAGTCAATGTAACGCAAGATATATGAACATACGTTTTTAAAACATAATCTACACTTGAGAAATCGTTTCATTTATAGTAATTACGATGCTAACAATAACGTTTCCTTACAAAGAATGGAAAATTGCCAAGAGGAAAATTGTTACGTGTGTGCGAGTATCAAAATGGAAAACCTTCAAGCGAGTTGCGCAGAGTAAAAGCCTATATGCAGATTTAAAGCCAGTATGCACAAACATAAACAAGCCCTTAAACACGCACACACGCACACACACACACACACACATACACACACAGTGTCATGCACGCAAAGGTGATGGATTTAAAAGGGATAACCTGCGAGAAGAATCTGATCAAACACAAGCAAACAAGAGAATTCGTGTGAGTAATCAAGGTTGCAGCGCTTAGTGTTTCTTCACGGACAGTCATTCCTATAGCAGTATGGAGAATCTCTTGAATTGAAATATTATGCCAAGGACGATGACGACTTTGTACAAATGATAAACATTGGAATTTGTATCACTCACAATACCCTATTTATGAAAAAAAAAGAAAAATGTGTAATCCTAGAGTGCTGTTAGAATAACACCTTAATTCGCCAGCGTGTATAATGTGTGTTCATTTAAAGGTTTTACTGAAATGCAAATTCAAATTGAAATCTGTCATGCGGTCATTCTATCCCCTTTTCACAAACAATAAGTCTTACAATCGAAAAAAACAAAAACATTGATGCTGTGCATCAATAAATTTGTTCGCTCAGGTAATTACATGTGTCTGGTCAATGGTGTCGGATGAACATATTGGCAATTACGACTAAATAGTTTGGGCTGTTTAGGTGAAAGTGATTGCGATGACAAGTGGGATACGCGTATATGTTGCTATTGGGCGTGAATGGGGTATCGTGAAAACAAAGGTATTAAACTTCAATTCAATTCAATTCAATTCAATTCAATTCAATTTATTTCACACACCATTCTCATGTGTCACAAACCCCTTGTGGGGACAAGTACATTGCTTAGTATAATTACAAAAATTGAACAAGGTTGATATTTACATGGAATGTTACGTGGGGGACCTTGAGAAAGCACAGCTTGTTAAACAAGGTCCCCTCAAAAAAGGAATATTACATGCAGATGAGTGGAAGTGATATACAGTGTGTTGCAAAATGAATGAAGGGCTGAGGTGGGAAACAAAAAACAAGAGGAGGGAGGAAGAGAGGAAAAGAAGTAAAAGACGGAGAGTAGTGACATACAGTTCAAATAGGTGTAAATACACACATTGGTCATTAATTAAAAGTCATATATGATGTGCTTAATGAACACAGCAGATTGGTAGGACGTGACGGTGTGAAAATCGTGTACTTTCATTGTTTTTAGTTATTTGGATAAAGGGTTAATATAAGGTGAGCGGGCAAAATCTATACAAATTCTAATGACTATTTTCTGTAAAGGAAATAAGGAATCAAATTTGGATTTGTTACATGCACTGAACTCAAACAAAGTTACACTAGCTAACTTTGGGAAAACAAGGTCAATACTAAAAGTATTTTCTAGTTAACATAGGCTTCAACTTCCAAAGAGGTGGTAGATGTTAAAGTCGTAAATGTCGTGTACTTCCATGGTTTTTAGCTCTTTGAATAAAAGATTAATATGAGTTTAATAAACAGCTATAATGCGTACAAATTCGAATAGCTTTTTCCTGTAAAAGAAACCACGAATTTTGGATTTGATGCAGTTACCCCGTACAATGCTATAGTATAGTTAACCTGTGGTAGTATAAGAGAGTTGTACAACAGTAAAATGGTTTTCTTAGTCATTACAATGTGAATGGTTCAATATTGAGAATTAGTGAAATGCATGAAACCGGTCTTGTCTACATTCAAAGATAGTTTATTGCATATGAACTCTATGGCGATACCTTTACCAGTTCTGAATTTGGAGGGTTTATAATACGCGTTAATTGCGTGAATGAAATGCATTTGTGACGTCAGTGAAGTAATATGAAATAGAGAAGATGTGATGAATTTATAATGTCATTAATATAACAACATTACAAAAAGAACGGGTACCAGCATAGAAGCCTGTGGCACGTCATGTGGTATCAGAGCGGGAAGAAATTTTTGATTGAAATATATACATTAAACCATTCACGACTTGAACGGTAGGAAAGGACAATGCTTCTTTTTATGGAATAAAATTTGGTAATGTATTTTTTCAAAAGCTGTAGTTGAGTCGAGGAAAGTCCAATGATATGTTTTGTGTTAGACAAAGTGTAAATAATCAAGTTTCTTTTTTGATGGGTGAAGGAGATGGTGTTATACCTCTTTAGACAAGACACTGCGTGCATTTGGCATACTTGCTATCTGCAATTTTAGGCAATGAACACTAGTTTATTGTCCCCGTTATCTTTCTTAGGAATGATGTACGTGTGTGTTTGTGTGTGTGTGTGTGTGTGTCCATGTGTGCGTCTATGCGTGTTATGCGAATGGGAGCAGCTTTAAAAGTCTGGTGATCAGTAAAGGTAGGCCTATAACCATAAAACGTTTCGATGATGCAGCAGTGGAGATTTTTTTTTTTTATTTACACTGTTTTTTTAAACATGGCTTTTTTTCCTTTACACGGAGTACTTGTAACGTATTGGATAATTAAGTGGATTAAGTGTCATTGATTGCTATATTGATGTTGATTTATGCATTTACTACGGATGAATTTCTGTTAGCTAAATTATTAAATTTCTTTAAATGACTGTTTGTCAAATATCACAATCCCTTAAAGGCATAATTTACAATTTGCAGATGGAACAAAAACCCAGATTTAGTGCTTCTAAATAGTTCTAAAATGTGAGTAAGGGATAGAAACAATCAAAATAAAAATTTTAATCAGTATAATTAATGTTAAGTATTGTTGAATATACAAAATGTGAACGATAGTTATGATAGAAATGTTTCTTGACAAAACCGTCTGAACGGTTACGGTTTATTGAGAAAAATGGTGATATCTCCTCATATTTTCATTTCATTTCATTATTTTAATTTCATTTCATTTCATTCATTACGTTTCCACACAAATAATACAGTGTTGTGTTTACAACATCCATCAATGACAATGTAAAGTGACACAAAAATTATGTTATTTTAGGCTTTATTGCAAAATTTTTACATGGTAGGATGTTTTGTGATACAACTGATCTACACATATGCATTAGATGTGATATCACTGCTCCTAATGGTAAATTGTACCACTTTGCAAGTGAGAAACTTAATTATTCAACTATATGGTAACCTATACCAATCTATTGATATTGTGTATATATACACCCACAAGCACTGTGTTTGTGTATAATCATATTATTACGCGTATGTACATGTAAATCAGTTTATTTCCTATCAATATATATATATATACATATATATATATGTAAAGTGTTTGTGTATATTATATATAAATATACATATACAGCACAGTGTATATGCATATATATATATATATATATATATATATATATATACATATATAAATACATACAGTAACGTGTATATGCATATATATATATATATATATATATATATACAGTATATGCATACACGAGGACGTCAAAACGTATTAGTGAACTTTGAAGCAAGCGACAAGCTTTTATCACGAATGAAACTGCGGATTATTGATTGCTTTGAAAACTACCCCAAATCCCCCATATTATGACGAGTTGCAAACCGCCATATCTTCGGGGGGGGGGGGGGGGGGGGGAATTGATGACACCGTAGAGTTGCCGGGTCCTGTTTTCTTTTCTTTTTCCCCACTTGGTGTCTTCATTGATTTGAATATTTTTATTCTATTTCTTTTTTCTGGGAGATGCTAGCAGGAGTAAAGCGCCATATCAGCTACACATGCACTGTGCATTGCGGACCGTTAATGCCCACATTAATTCCATTATCATACACTCACGAAGATAAATGAATATTAAAAGTAAGATTACGCGGGAAGACGATCATCAAGAAAGTAACGAGGACACATGATGAATTGATTTCATGATTTTTTTTTTCTCTGCCAGCCAGAGTTTTTGGCTGGTAACTGTGAGAAATGCATTCCTTCAGGTCTCCTACCCCGTCCACCTCTCTCTCCCCATCTCTCTCTCTCTCTCTCTCTCTCTCTCTCCCTCTCTTTCTCTCTCTGAACCTACATAGCAATGTACAACTATAATAATGACAGTATTCCTAGTCACAATACCGATCATTTCTTTGCGACACAATCTTGCCTTTCACATGCGGTCCGCAGGTAAACGAAGCGTCAACCGAAATAGCAGGTATCTTTACGAAAACAGATCTCAATTTGTAGACCTTATCATACCCACGCAATCATTCATTTTTATCATGTTAATTGTTTTCTCCTTTTTTGTCATAATATTTGAGATTGAGCACTGCTCGTCCCAAATGCAAACTTTAGATTCACAATCGAGCAACTATATCAATATTCAGACATTCCTATTTTAAGTTCTCAGTAACACACTTGTAAGGCCAGGTCACACAGCCGAAAAGTCGCGTAGACGCATGAATCACGCAAGAAATTCGAGCCTTACGCGATACATGCGCATTTCATGAGTTTGTCTGACGTGGAACCTTTGTAGTTGTCCGTCGATGTGCGCCGGATCGGCGCTTTACGCGATTCCAGGTTTTGAGCAGCTCAAAACTCGGCTTCGCGTAAGAGTTTACGCAGTATTGCGCTGTTTTACGTAATTTTGCGTAGTTTGCGTACGCGGACAATGAGCGAATATGCGTGGAATGTCAGTGATCGTTCGCGAAAATGTTGCCGCTATCGCGTTCATGCGCGAATCATACGCGATTCATACGCAGTTCATTAGTAATGATGCGCAGATTATGTGTGGTTTTCTGTGGACCTCAGTCGTCGCGCACAACCACGTAATCGCCCTATTTGGGGCCTTTGCGTGCCTATGCGTTAAAAGTGGTGTGTAAGTGATTTTTGCGTGATCTTTCCGTAGTTCTTGCGCAATTTATCGGTGATTTTCACCGCGTAAATCAGAGAAAATTCTCGACGGACAAGCACCCACAACCAAATTTCATGCGTGATTCATGCGTTTACGCGAATTTTGGGCTGTGTGACCGAGCCCTTAGACGTAATGATCTAATGGCATCAAGAGTTTTCTTCCTTGGCATAATGAATACAAATTGTATTTCCCTAATGTATTGCAAAGCTAAAAACAAGACATACGTTTCTGTATATCCCCTATAATAATATCTATATTTGAGAATTTCACAGTGAAACGCACACTCAACCTCGACAAGGGGAGAATATACAATGCATAGCTAACAATTATAACAACAGACAAACATGCTGAATGCATGGCAAGAGCGTATGGAAGATTGTGTTGGGCCTAGTAAATAATCATTTCACGGAAGTAGGCCTATTGTTGTAAGAACAGTTGTAGAACACAAAGAAATTCGACCAAGGTCACATTGGTTTTCGTTTACTGAGAATTTTGAAATGAAACCCATGAGACAAAAGAGATCAACTACTTATGATCTGCGCTAATGTCTCCCAAATTCAGTCACTTTAGTTGTTGTTTGTTCGTTTGATTTATTTTTCTTCCAACACAATTTCATACATAAATCAAGATTCTTTTCAGCAATATCACATGAAATATCAGTATACAGATACAATGTACATGATTCAAAGAAGGAAAATAAATGTGTAAATTAATTCCATTAACAAAATATAAATCGTATTACCAAATTTCCAAATAATTACCTGAGAAATCATGCGGAAGAAGGACTGCCATTATAAGCAAGAGCTTGTACACGTGGCAGCCCAGGGCCCTATCTACATATGGGGAAGTACTACTGAACATAATACACTGTAAATGCATCATGTTTTATATTCTAGTGCATAAATACGAATAGAAATAAAGTGAATTATGATGATGATGATGTCAACAGGGTAATAGTGAGAAAAAAAAATGTGATAATGAAAATGAAAGCGATGGTGGTGGTGATGAAGGTAATGGGAACGAAATGAAATGATGGACACAGAAACATTGCGTATATTTATTGAAGTTTTAAATCCAATTTACAGGGGGAAAAAAAAGATGTGATCAAACAAAAGCAAAATCTTTATTCAGATTCTATGTTCATAGATTGAAATCTGACAGATTTTGATATGAAGTGTGACTGAGAAAATATACTTAGCCCCTATACGAGCAACGATGTAACTGCAGGTCGTCATCGTATTCAAATTTTAACGGGCGATATGGCACAGGGTATGGAGAAAAAAAGAATTGTTTCTTTATTGGATGCACGGGCTGTATGACTCATGGGTGTCGATCTTGTGATATGACCCCTTCTTTTTGGCCAGTTTAGGTGTTCACAACTTGTAACTAATTGTACACAGAGATACTTAATTTTCTCTTTGCTTAGTAAGCAAAGCCTAGTCTGAGATATGAAAGTAGCGTATTTCGTTTCTATTCCTTGTTGCAAATTTGGTCATATCTTTGGGGGAAAGTCAAAATGATCGGTAAATATATAACATGGTTGAGTTCTTAAACTTGGCGGATCGAGAGTAGACGTTTTGATGGTAGTCCTAGATTCGTATTGCGAAGCAAAAATAGCAAAATAGCATATTGAAAGCACACGGATAGAGACACACAGCCTTATACATACATTAAAGATCACAAAAATTCGATATAAATATCTTCTCAGATGTTTTTTTTTTTTTTTGGTTCAGTGGGGGTTTACGATTTCGAGCAGGTGTATTAACGAAGATGAACTCAATAGGGATACTCGCGAGCGGCGCAGGATAACGTCAGTGACAAGGAAAGCAACAATAATTATGCTATACACGTATGAGGCTACAAATGCTTGGGAAGAAGGAACAGAAATGGTTGAAAGACGAGGCAGTGCCATCTATTTTCTCGCAAAGACCGGCTCCAAAGTCTTGCCAGTCTGTAGCCTGGAGGATCCGTGAAGAAGAGAAAAAGCGGGTATGTCACTTGCAATCTTACTCGAATACTTAAAAATTAGCTAACAGAAATTCATCCGTAGTAAATGAATAAATCAACATCAATATAGCAATCAATGACACTTAATCCACTTAGTTATCCAATACGTTACAAGTACTCCGTGTAAAGGAAAAAAAAGCCATGTTTAAAAAAACAGTGTAAATTAAAAAAAAAATCTCCACTGCTGCATCATCGAAACGTTTTATGGTTATAGGCCTACCTTTACTGAAAAAAGGTAAAACGGACACTCGTCATATTTTCGAACGAATTCCCCAGGTTTTGTTTGTTTGTTTCTGGTAGCAGAGAATAGGGCCATGGTGTATAGGAAAAACAGACTACTGTGGTCCGTCATAGTGGCCTGTCATTACTCGTAATTGTAAACCAGCTTTTCAACTGATTCTATGATTCTCGTGATTTGCCTTTGGTAATTTACCATTTTGTTCAAGGCCCCTAGCATAAGTTAGTAATGAGAAGGCAATGACCTATGTTTGGATGATTGGAAGAAAATGTGGTTAAAAGAAATTACCATCATTATAATAAGTGCCGATGTTTGGGGACTTTTTTTAGGGGGGAGCAATACGTATAGTTGCAACTACAACAACAAAAATGCAGATTAGAATAAAAGCAACGAGAATGATATTATCATCTTTGTCAATAGCTGTTTAACACTACAAATTAGCAATCTTAGTTATCCTTATATATGGGTTCGTTTCTTTCCCGCGGCACCCAGTGACCCCTACGAAACGAGACGCAAATTCATCGATTATTTGTGTTTAATAAAATAATCACTCAAGATATATAAAGTCAGAAAGGTGAATCAGTCAGAAAAATAACCCTTGACACATTTTGTGTTTGCCACTGTAGAACGGAGATGAACTTTTTTCTAACACCCTTTATTTCACATTTCATGGGTACAATGCATCATGCGATTCACTGAGATAAAGGGGAGGGTCCGTCTTCCTGAACATGCCCAAGGGATATATTTTTTCCTACTTTTCCCTATTAGGATTTTCTTATAATTTCCACCAAGCAGGTAATGTTTGTGCTGGCTTTTGTGTGTTTGTTTGCTTGTTTGTTTGTCTGACTGAGAAATAACACAAAAAGTTATAAACGGATTTAGATTAAATTTGTAGGAAAAATTGATGGTGACACCGATAGTGCGAGAAACGCTGTACAAGGTGTGAGCTAGTTTATCACTGAAAGTTAGTAAAGCTTGGGTTGTTATCGAATTCCGGTCTGGAAATGAAAAAAATCCACAAAAACAAATATTGCAGTTACCAAAAAGCCTTTGAATTTGCTTGTAAATAAACCTTTCCAAAATTTATTACTATTTACCAATTCTATTGCGCGATTTTAAATACGGGAACACTTCTGGTGATTTTTCTTCTCTTCGTAGACTTGTCCACTAGATGACGATTGATTAAGAATTTGGGTATAAAGGAAAGAAATCTTTTCATATCCTTTTTTGTTGAAAATCAAGGTTTGTGCTTAACTATTTCTCAAAAGCGAATGCAATGTCCTCTCTGTAAAATAGGTACTTTGCTTGAAAGATCTGGCTCTTGGTTGACAAAAAAAAAGTAGCTGAATACATTTGTCATTATTAAACGTAGTTGAATACATTTGTCATTACCTCAGGATCGTCTATTTATAGCGACCGTCTCTACAAATGCTTTTTTTTTTTGGAAGGGATATCAATGTCGGATTCCAGAGCTGAGTTAATAACTTTCCACGTACTCTTTACATCAAACTTACATTTATTTGATTGGAAATATACATTTGCTTGGGTTATACGACGTGAAGAATAAGGCGTATTACAAAAACGAATATCATGATATTTAAATGTACCATTGGGCTTTTCGGTATTTACAAAACAGGTTTTTTTCCTGATTTAGACTTACGAAGGGATTTCGTGAAGCATGGTTGTCTTAGTATTTTCATGTTATTTGATCTGGATCATCTTAGAAAAGATATATAGGTGATACAAATAATCTGTTAGGATGTTCATACAAGTTTCCGAAGACGAGTATACATTTCTTAGACCATAGACAGTCGAGACAGTCAACTGACTTCAATTCCTCTTTAAATCAAGTAAGATATATTCAGACATATCACGGAAGATAGAGTCACAGGTTGTTGAGTTTTTTTTTTTTCTTCTAGTAGAAAATTGGTATACAAGTGCATACATCAAGAAATGAATATTCAATCTAATTCAATTCATTTATTTTCATTCTTTTTTTCCCCCAGCAAAACATAACACATGATTATAAATCAGGAATTATAACATAGGCATACATTCAACTCTGCAAATATAAATAGAAGTTAACAAGTAAAGATATGCATGCATACCGGCAAAATACAAAGTTATGTTTAGAGAAAAAAAGAATTGAGAAGTCTACTAAAAAGCATGCTTGTATACTGTGAACCACTCAAAGGATTCTTATTATATTAGGATCTGAAACTACATCACAAGGTATGACATCAGAAGATTTAAAAAAAAAAGAATATCAATGCCAGTAAATGAAGGATCGTTTATTTGAGTAGGATTCCTGATAAGAAGAATGAAGGATTTTGACACCACAAGGTTAAGAAAATCTTATCAAATTGAAGTATCATTACAATTAAAATTTCCTCATACTTGCTTCATTACAAGGGGGTCGTACACAGAATATCGGGTTTGGTGTGGTGTGTGTTTTTCCCACTTATGCTGTCTTTAAGCTTATAAATGGAGAAAATGTTATCACCTTGTCTCATTTTCCTTTCGTCTCCCTGTCTCAATTTCGTGGACAACTAAAGACTTCTTTATCCCATTCTGCTGGGTTCTGTGGAAACATTTTCTTAAGGCCTTATTACATTGATAAAAGCGACAATAAGTCTTCGATGAGATATTTTCCCACTGGAATCGCTTTCGAAGACGTCGACAACAAATGTTTTTTTTTTTTTTTTCAGGAAGAAAACGAGCAGGGGGATGTTCATCCGTGTCGCACCTAGAAGGGGAACGAAGAAAGCGGGAGAGAAAGAAAATGAAACAATGACAGACACAGAGTACCGGAGAAGGAAACCAGGTGGAGATTTAGGCGGGATCAGCCCGAATGGCTATGAACCCGAAAGGAATCGAGAGCATCATTTACATTCTCATGATGGCTGCCAAAAAGTGATGCCATGAACGAAATTCATTAACAGCGCAAACACAATAGACAAACGCGCAAACATAGAAAAATCCAGTTAGGCAAGTAACTTTATTTTCCATATAAGTTACCCGCTATGGTATCCCAAGCAAGTCCTTTAAGTTTGACAACCTACCCCCGCCCCTTCCATTTTTCCAGCAACTTTAACTTACCTGTACTGTAGATTGAAAAAATCGCTCCTAGAAAAAGACATAATTCCTCGAACTTTTAGGGTCTGAGAAGGCGAGAGGGAAAATTGTGAGATCTTCTCTTCTCGACATCTCGGGTCTGAGAATCAATCTGAGGAATAAATCATATTCGTATTTGATTTCAAGCTTCGTCCGTACTCATCTAACAATTTGCAGGGGTAAAACACATTAAATGTTGCAATCCGGGATGTAAACCATTAATGTTTACCCTCTCCCCAGGTATTCCAGTTATGCTTTACAAAACATTTCACAAAACACAACTAAGATATACTGCAAAGAGCGTATACTTGCTACTCTCATAGTAAATACGTGGATAGCTGATATCAATATGAAGTCTAGACAATACTTCAATTTCTCCATTTTCCGCGATGGGGTCATAACCCAATGGAAGTCTATTTACGCGGCATTACAGCCGTGATCCCTCAGGACACAATCAGACTTGCAGTGAGCGTAAGAGCGTACAAGCACGTGGAAAGACGACGTCAAAAAATATAGGCGCAGTTGTTTCTGCTCACGTAATCCGTTTTCCATCGCCCTGACTTCGACAAAAAACCACTCTGAATACGTAACCACCGATGGAAGCACACAATCTGCGGCGCCGCTCCAAGGGTTCGTGAATACATCGGCGGCAGTTAGCACCGTATTCGCCGTTGGGCTGCAATGTATGAAATGCGGAGGCGCCCTTTTTAGCTGAAAACGTGTCAGGCCAAGTTCGCGCGAAAATGTAACATGGCTAAATCGGTCTGCAAAATCCAGTGGCAGCATTATCCATTCAGGTAAATGGTTGAATTAAACGATGCGTTCTCACTGTCATCACTTTTGAGTATTTCAGTTGCCTTTCCGTCGAGGACAGGTGTATGTACCGTTGTTTTCCTGAAAGGTTAGATGACATGAAAGTGTAATCGTCATCAACATGAAAAACGTATCAAAAATTATCTACACGATCAATTTAAGGTGTTTTGGTTGGACACACGCATGCGCACATAGACATACACTGTAAAAACATCGGTGTTAGATTTAACACCACGGGTGTTAAATCTAACACCGATCAAACTTCAATAGAGGATCACACCCACAGGTGTTAAAAATGCACTGTGATGGTGTTGAAAAGTGTTCACCTGACACTTCGTGGTGTTAATTTGACACTGTACCTGGTGTTATTTTGACACTGTACTGGTGTTAATTCAAAAATGACACCACATGGTGTTGATTTGATATTTGTTGGTGTTAATATCAATGGTTTAACACCCGTCCAGCTTCAATAAGAGACCACACCAGCTGGTGTTACTTTGGTGTAAATTTATTTTCACATTTTTTCAAAAACCTAGTATTTTAATGTAAAATTCTTGATCGTCTTGTTTAAATTAAAAATCAATAAGAAGTGCAGTTACTAAGAAACTCTTTAAAAAACAGTTTAGAATTTGGAAATGACACCCGGAGGTGTTAATTTAACACCATAAATGAGCACCGAAAATCTAACACCAGCTCGATGTTCACTATTTAACACCGGACTTTTTGCAGTGTACATTCACAGACAAAATAGTAACACTATAAAACATAAAGATGCACAATAAATTGAAACATTGCTCCCGACTATACAGAAAATAGAGTTGCTTAATTTGTCTTTGAACGACAGATACAAAAAATCCTATGTTCGCATAAATATATGCTTAAAATAATGCCCCTTTGTCTTCATTTTGCATCGTGTTAAGAAGAATGTTGGATCTTTGAATTCATTATTTATCTGTTTTAACTGTCATATCCAAATTTTACTGTGCTCGATTAGTTCGTCCAATTGACTTTGTATTTCATTTATGTATGAAAAAAAAGAAATTCACAAATCTAATCAAATCAAATAATATCAAATCAAAGTAAAAGTGTAGTTTTTGTGCGTTCTGAAAATACTGTTGCTTGTATTGCAAAATTCGAGTCGACACAACTTAAATATAGAAGAAAGTAAGAATCAGGATGAGGGTTAAAGGTGGCGTAATGACGAGAGTCGCTCGAATTATCAAATCGGTATTGACTGCGACAAATTAACCGAAATGACTTCATTCACTTTTGAAAAGAGCACTTCAAAATCCTTTGTCTGCGTATACATGATTGGATGGCTGTATGAGTGCGCGCGTCTTGTTTTGCAGTTCGCGTGCATTTGAGTGTGCGTCTGTTTATCTCTGTGTATGACATACATTATAGTTCTGATAAGCATTTATGTGTTAGATGATTTCCTTAATGGACGAAGAAATATCGTTTCGGGCTTGATTGTTTTAGTGTTTGCATGATAATTTCGTAACACTTACGAACTTTGGATATACAATATGAAAGCAAAACTGCATGCACATTCAACATAATCTATTCAGTGGATTAATAAGATACTCTAATCACATTCAAAAACTCTTTAGACAGCGTTAGAAAAAGCTAACATCCAAAAGCATTTTAAGGCACCTGTTCAGACTGAAAAAGTGCCTTGCTGATATCAAGCTGTGATTTCAACAACTGTTTGAAATGGATCTTAGCGCAGTTTCACACAGTATATCCGCTTTCCTCCACAGCTCAAATAGGAAATTCCAACATTGAAACCATACCAGTCAAGTCTCGGAGTTTTCAATGGCTATAAATCAACATATAAGAGGAGTCTGCAAGTCAGCGACAGTTACCCTATATGTTTTCTGAGAAAAAATTAACCCTTTTGTGTACAATTTCTAACGAATAATTAATTTACTCATTTATTGTATACCTCCCCTTCTCAACAGTATAATTAACCCAAATCAAATCTCTATATTTACACAAGTTAAAATGTTGATGTTCGTATCATTGAACCTAAACATAGCAAGATGTGAAAAATTAAATTCATCGACTGTCAAAAAAGACTGAGGTTAAGGAAGCATATCATCTTCTTCTTTTTTAAATTAAGCTCGTCCCAAATACATTACTATTGCAAACAGTCGCTATATTCTCACTTGTAACCTAAAATCAAAATATTAATGAAACGTACTCCTTGTTCCGAAAGTTGATACCAAATTACGTGGACAAAGTTTCTTCTGTTATGGTGCCCAAACGGTAAAGTATCATAATTTACGTCAGCTCTCAAAAGCCACTCTTGACTGTATTACTTTTAGCGTAATAAGAACTTGTTTATTTATTCAAAGGATGCTTTTCTTTTTAAATAAGAAAATTGAAAGATCAATTCCATAGATCAAGCTCTTTGAATTGAATTTGTTAGATCGAGACAACAGATGAAAGGGATTTTACGTAATGTCCTGTGACGATCTTATATAAAAGAGAAATTCTTGTTGCGGACTTTCGTGAGAAATTCTCATTCATTTAGAAAATGTGGTTTCAACTCGAATCGAACAAGCGTTCCTGTACTAATAGGTAGAGCAAGGAGCTACTATATATAGCTCCATGGGTAGAATTGATATACAGAAACAAAGTACTATTATCATGACACACTTTCTTTATTCAAAATAAACCTACATTTGTGTTCATGTTCTTTCATGAACGTTTATTGACACGAAGTCATCATTGCATTAAGAATTCTAAATTATTGTAAATGGCTTTTACTGTGTTGATATTCTTGTGATATTTTACTTAAATTCTCATAATATCTGCTATTTTTGTTTCACGTGCAAGAAGCAACTTTTTTTAGTACATAAAGCATTCTAAATAATTGATTTCATCAGAAAAAGAAAATGCTTATTTTTAGAAAACAAATGTTAAGATGCATTATGCGACCTATTTGTGATTTCTTTATTTTCAATTCCTTACAGTTTTTCAGAAACCAACTGTTCAGATGACATTTACTAACAAGAGATGTTTGTTGAAGATATTAGATGAAGTATATATCCTCCCGTGTGGATATATGATACTGTAATCTCTCGCCCAGTTATTGCTGTTCATCTTATCTGCGGTCACCGAATGAGGTCAACAGTAAGTCGGTTGTGGGAATGCCAATAAAGCTTTCAAAGCACGTAATAGTTGTCACAATTGCATATGCAAATTTCATGAGGCCGTGATGTCATGGCCTGAGTGTCTGTATTTATGTAGATCTGCATACAAACCTGTCCTGAATTTTCTCTCATGTGTTTCAATATGGAATTAATATGACGAAAGTTTCATCCATCTCATTACAGTTGTACGGCTGCATAGTTGAAAGAGCTAGGAGATAATGACTCTACAAGGGGAAAAAGTCGTAGCTGTTACCAATGGACGAAAACATAATCTTCATATTTTCTTCTTCAAACGAAAGGGGAGAATTAATATCATTACGTCATCTCTTTAGGACTCGAGATTTGGATGGAAATTATTGCTTCTTGAGGACATGGTTATGAAACTGTTCGAGAAAATTATAAATTGATTTGTCTAATTTATTTTATTACAATCTTGTTTATTTGGATCTTCATGAGAAACTCAGAGACAATGTCGCGGGTAGTTAAAGTCTGATCAGAACTAGCGCTAACGCAGCGTAAGCTGTCGTTTGCGTCGCATGCAGTTGAAGGATATTATGCAAACATCTATTCATATATCACCAGCGCGATGATATAAGATCGCAGGACGGAGTGTTTAAATTTTTTACTCAGAAATTGAAAGTCTTGAAAGACTTAGCAGTATAGAGGAGATCGAAATGAGTTCCATGAATAGAAATGTCAACGTTGATGTAATCTTCCCTATATTTTCTTACTGGCTGGAGAGATTGGTCGGGTCGGAAGTGTAACGATTGTGACAAACTCGATTAGAGTGAACATGACGCGTTTCTTCAAATAATATATCAAAAAATATTTCATTCGGATCCATGACATGTGCTCCTGCGATAATTGTTTCAATAATATCTGCACCCTAAGCCACACATGAATTCTGCCTTCACAGATAACTGTAACCCAAATCCTCATCATCACATCAAGCTAAACCTGAAACACTATCACATCCCTCACCCTAGCCTCAAATCCTTGGACAAAAAAAAAAAAGACCGAAGCAATTGTCGTAGGAGCAAAATGTCGGGTCACAATTTTCATTTGTATCATTGAAAATACCAGTTGGCCTCTCTTTATCGGATGGAGTATTCCAAACATCATAGCACTTGGCGCAATTCTCATGGTTGGATATTTGGGTATTTAGGGCCGTCTGAAGTGAAAATTATTCCACGATTTGCGAAATTTGAGACGAAATTACCTATTTTTATTCCATAATATGCTTTGTAATTCCATGAAACTTACAGAATATGATCCACCTTAACATTTCTGATAGCCACACGAAATGATATTGACAAGTTGTAAAAAAAAAAAAAAAAAAAAAAAAAAAAAAAAAATCAGAGGTAGATCTTGGATTCCAGACGCCTACGCTGCACTGTGTTGTCTGTATCACCAGGTATAGATTCGTGCACGTAAACATGCACTTCACCGTTCAATTTTCGCACATGATGTACGTATACAGGTGAGCTGTTTGTTTTCACTCCACCTAAAGCGGAAGTGATGTATACCCGACCATGAGAATACCAGACTTGCGTGGACAGAAAGTAGCCTTACTCAATCAAGAGTATCGATAAAAACAAAGCAATTGGTATAGCACAACTGTAAAAAAAAAATTGTTTTTCTAATATGTGGGTCAAAAGTAAAATGCTCGAAAACTGATTCAACAATACGTTCAACTTCAGGGGAAATAACATATTTGAATAAGAAAGACCAACGAGAAAAGTAAAAAAAAAAAATAGTGAAGAGAAACACACAGCAAATGAAAATACCAATATTCGAAATGATAGCTACAGAACACACAAGACATGGTGATGGTTGCACTCCCCACTCTTTTACGCACTTCCATTCAGTAGGCCTCGATACCATCCCCCCCCCCCCCCCCCCAGTCATGTCACGATTCTGAAATAGCCCGGCAGTCCTAGAAGTTGAACTCGCCACGGAAATATGCCGTGATTTCTCTTATTGTCGCCTTTCAATAAGTATTGTCACACGAGCCATGCATATTAATAAATTTCTTCCGTCATTTCTCTCGCTTCCAAGACACCATCACGAGATCTCACAGACCGCGACAAAGTTAAGGGATGCGAAACACGGCAATGTCAAATTTATCTGTTTGTGTGTGTGTGTGTGTGTGTGTGCGCGCGCGTGTGGTTTTTTTTTTCTAGCCATGGCTGAGATCAACGTATAATGACTAAACGGCCATATTTCAACCTATTTATATGCACTCCAGCTTTCCGTTACCTTTCGTGTTGGAGGTTATTCCAAATCAGCTCAAATCTTTTGCTGAGTGGCAACATCATCCACAGTTATCCTGGGTGTGTTCTTCTTCATACTCTCTTTCCTTTGACGTCGACTGCTATTCCACCCTCCCTATACTCCATTGCCAGAAGCATCATACATTCATCCTATCTTTTTTTTTCCTCCATGAAAGTTCACGTCTATTAAGTTCCTATTTCTTAGTATCCCACAATTCCATCCCTTATCCTTTTGTAAGCTTTTAGCTGTGACAGTTATTTATTCAGTTGCTATTTTAATTTCAATGGCATGTCTTGTTAATCGCCTTGTGATTGACCTTACCTTAAATCACAACGTTTAGTAGAAATATAATCAAGACCAGTATATACTGCTATTAATGGGGAAAAAACAACAACAACACCGCAGCATTGTCATGGATGAGGTGTGAATGAGGTCAAAAGAAAATGATTACCACTTTCTTCGGTAATATCAAGAAAGAAATGGAAATTAGGTGATAGGGATGTGATCAACTGAAGTTGATTTGCATGCTATAATACCGCCTGTCTGGTATGAATGGGAAAATGTCAACGAAAAAAAAAACAACAACAACAAATAAAGACGAATATATTGTGCTTCCTCAGGTGTTCTGTCCCAAATTAGTGTCACCCCGACGAATCCATGCTAAGAGGTTTTCCAACTTCCAAAGTCCAAATTCACCCCATGGTGAAAAGTTGTTTTGAATGAGAGGAATGGACAAGAGCTACAAGTTCGTGGTATTTCCGCTTGGAAATTCCAAAACGTCACAAATATCAAGGACAGCTCTTACCACATTTAATGCAGTCCTTTGGGCATCTGGAAATAGATGCTTTAGATAGAATGAAATCAAAACAGGGGCGTATTAGGACTTTTTATTTGCTTTTAATCAATAATTAATAACAGCGATATCAACTTTAACGGGTTGAATGTTTATGATTAGAATCAGAATGAAAATGCTGCAAATGATAATCTTATTTTATCTATTATGTTGATCCAATGATGTGAAAGCACACATTTTTTTTTCTGCTGAACAGTTTGATTAAGCTCTTAGAACAGGTTTTTCACCATCTTATGATGTTACCATGGTTACAGACCACCTGTCAATATGAATTTTCTCTCCACATAGAAAAACCCCGATTCCAAAACATACAGAAAAGAAGATTTGAGCACCCATTCTGCTCTAATGAAATAGAGTTAAAATGCTAATTTAAATTCCAATATCATGACCCCCCCCCCCAAAAAAAAAGAAAGAAAAAAAGATTACATATATATATATATATATATATATATATATATATATATATACCGGTTTAGTCCAGGCTAGGCTCCATAGAAAGTGCACCTAACCTTGTTTTTTTTATATATACAATGTTTTTTGATGGTTTCTTGTCAATTCGAGGGTGCTGATTCCAAATCCGATTGATGCCACTCGCGTAACCTTGAGCATTTTCGGCAAAACGCAAAAATCCAAAATGGCCGCCAGATATGCTAATTTGGCCATGATAATCCCAGTTATGTCAATTTTATGAAAAATTATTCCATCAAAGTTTTTTTAAATTTTTGTTCCTTGAGTAATTCTACTTGCACATGCAAGAAATTTTTCATTTGAAGAGGTACATTTATTATTTCAAGCTTATTTTCAATTCAAAATGGCCGCCACTCCTATACTCATGTACTATATGAATGGCAAGAAATATGCATAGAAATAGAAGACGAATTTTCAGTCACATACCTACGCTTTTATCAAGTTTTGCATGTGCAATGCAAATCTGATGAGTGCCAATAGCAAAACAAGCAAACAAACAAGCAAACAAACAGAAAGTTTATTGTTTTTAGGCTTATTATTATTCTTCTTAATACAAAACTTCAAAATGGATGCCACTCATATACCCCTGCACAATATGAACGGCAGAGAGTGTGAAATAAACAAATTTTCTTTTTTTTCTGTCACTCAGGTACACTGTTTACCAATTTGTGTGCTGATTATAAATCAGAAGGTTTTTACTAACAAAGGCTGTTTTATTTTTTGATGCAAACATCCAAATTTGCTACCTCAATCTGAAATTTTCCCTAGGTATTTGGAAAAATCCACCAAAACTTGAATTGATGCCAACATCAAGATCGTTTATCAGGAATTATTAGATATGATCATTTGATACTTACTTGCCTTGACATGTTCAACATCAAAATATTCATTCTGATTTACTGAATTAAAAGGCTGAATCCTAGATGATGACTCAAATGAAACTGTCCTGCTCTACATTATCTTAAAGCGATATTATACAAACTTTTCAGTCCCCTCATTCGAGAAAGAACATGAGGCAGGGGAAAGTGGAAAAAGGGACCACCTCACTTCCTGTTGTCAAATCTCTGAAATGAAAACAATGCCCCAAAGTTTTAATGTTAACCTAGATGAATTATATATGGTAGATGAATTTTACCACCGTTTTTTCGGAGTGAATGTGTTTGAGTATAGGCCTATGATGTCGAGGGAGACTCTGAGATCTGTACAGTGCTGCCTCATTCTGAAAGCAGTGCTATAACAACTTCACACTGCTTGTCTTTAATCTTCAGCATTTGCAGATTCAGGATTGCTCTCGGTAACCAGACCAGCTGTGTTAGGACTCTGAATGATGGCCTCCTTAATGGTGGCTGTATAAACTAACTCCACTAGAGGTCTTTTTAACATATATGTGGTGACATTACATTCACTTCATGGAGGAAGTTTGCAGATGATCTTGCCTTTACGTCTCATAGAAAGTCCTTGGATGACATGAGCCGAGTACTGACCCATCTCAAGACAATAGTGATGTACTTCATCTTCTGGAGACTTTGCCCCAACCTTTATTAGATTATCATCCATGCCTTCCATCTTAGTAACCATCTTGTCAACGCTATGTTCAAGGTAGCCCTCTGTGGCAAGCCTTCCAAGCATAGGCTAAGGAAGTCCACCCTCCTTCACTGGCACTCGATCACTCTCCCTCACACTGGAAGGAAAGGATGGCAAGTGTCACCAGTGCCATCAACGCATACCCTGACCTTCCAAACACGATAGCAGGGGGGGGGGGGGGGGGGGTCATTTCATGAAGCGTTTTGTCTGACAAATTTGTCTGAC
Organism: Diadema antillarum; assembly: GCF_040938485.1. Taxonomy (NCBI): domain Eukaryota; kingdom Metazoa; phylum Echinodermata; class Echinoidea; order Diadematoida; family Diadematidae; genus Diadema; species Diadema antillarum. Next base: position 561,019 of record NW_027271217.1, read on the forward strand.
AAATTTGCTCTCAGCCAATTAGATGCAAGGATTTTATAGCTTATAACAGTTTGTCAAAAAGAAAAGATCTGACAAAACACTTCATGAAATGCCCCCTTTAACAACCTGCCATCAATGCGCCTGAAATCCCACAAGCCTAGATTTCCCTATTGTAACTTGAAAGCTTTGACCCCAAAACAGGTTGGTACAGATGCTGGTCTGATGTCATCTCTGATACCACCCAAGTTACCTACAACACTGTCTCTGGCCTGGCAACAAAGCCACAGGGCTTCAACGGGTGGTGATCAAGCAAGTCTTCATGTCTTCATCCTGTTTCTATGGCAAATAATCGCCCTCTGACCCCTGAGGAAGTGCTGAATATCACCAGATGTGGTTGCAATTAAAACAATTGCAGGACTAATATGCATCTTTAGCCTGAGAATTCTGCAAATTTGGGGCTGATGTCGCCTGCTGCTAAACATACAATTAAAGGGTTCTTTAAAGACAATAAAAATGACAGTTTTAGTTTTAAGACAAGACTGAATGGAACAGAAATGTACAAAGTTTTGGTGGAATAATTGGTCATATAATGCACATTATTGTGTTTATCACGGCCGAATTAGCATATCTGGCGGCCATTTTGGATTTTTGCATTTTGCCGAAAATGCTCAAGGTTACGCGAGTGGCATCAATCGGATTTGGAATCAGCACCCTCGAATTGACAAGAAACCATCAAAAAACATTGTATATATCAAAAAACAAGGTTGGGTGCCTTCTAGCCTGGACTAGTTGTCCTAAGCAACCAAATTAAAAAAAAAATTACAAATCCATTGATTATTCAAGGAATATTAAGTCCAATAACAAAGAGATAAGTAACTTTATAAACCATTTAATCTCTACTCATCTGAATAAACTTTAATATTAAGTAAGAAAAGTATCACTATAATCACATCAATTTCATTGAATATCTCATTAAACTCAATAGAATATAAACCAATGTGTTCTATTACAACAGATCAACATAAATTACTTAGAATAGTCAAAAATATCAAATCCCAAATATCTTTGATAAACTTTTAAATCAATAATTCATAATATAGTTTCCCTATTACAACATATTTTTTTTCATTTATCACTCTCCACCAGACGCTGTCCTGATTAAGCAAAGTTAGCAAAAAAAAATGAATCCAGTTTACGATTAGATGATCCTGCCCAAGTTAGAAATTATCGTCCTATTTCTTTCCACCATGAGTATCAAAAATGTTGACAAGAATTGTTCATATAAACTGGACTTTTGTTTTTTGGTCAATGTATAAAATTCTCTATCCAGCTCAATTTGACATTAGGAAATAAATCTACCGGTTTTGCAATAGCTAAACTACTACAAACAATAATAAACTCCCTTTCAAAAACAAACAAAAAGATCATATTACAATTGCCTTTTGAATGGATATTAGTAAAACTCTCGATATTGACAAATGACCATCATAATTCTCCATGAATTGTATGATGACGAAATTATGACTTGGTCTACAATTTGGTCGTAATACTGCCTCTCAAATCGACAACAGTATCTTTCTATTAATGATGTAAAGTCTCCTTTGTCCGTACCAATTCAATTTTTTATTTCATTCTTGATTCTTGGACTATTACCGTTTCTTAGATACATTGATGATATTGTTAAATCTTTTCCTATTTTTGTTCATTTTATTCGCTAATGTTACAAGCATTTTGTTAACCCCCCTCAAAAAAAAAGAGAATTGTTTTCATTTCATTTATTTCATTCTTTCCTCTTTTTTTTTAGCAAAACATAACACAAAAGAACTCAAGAGTTATAACATAGGCATGTATTTAACTTTACATGATAGATAATGGTTAACAAATAAAATAATTCTACATGCATACCGGCAAAATACAAAGTTATGTTTGGATTTAAAAAAAAAGAACTGAGAGGTCCACTGAAAAGCCTGCTTGTATAAATTGTGAACCACTCAAAGAATTCTTGTGAACGTATTTGTTTACAAAGACAGGACGGAACAAGGCAGGACAGAACAAGACAGGAGAAACACAACAACATGACATGACTTGACAGAAGGATATACCATTGAAAGGAGCAACAGAAGCACAACAAAATAATGGAAAGAAAAGAAAGAAAGAAATGAAAAGAAAGGAAAGGAAAAGAATGATAAATTTGAATTAAAAAAAAATATCTAATTGACAATATTTCTGTAGACCAAATTAAAAAAGAATGTAAAATTTCTCAGCAATTTAATTGACAGGCATCTGTTTTAGGGCCAGAACGTGAACAATGTGTTCTTCAAAAGCTACAGGAGATGAATAGTGTATGTATTAAAACATTTCCTGTTAGAGCGTTCTCTACTTAATACGATGTGCAATACATTGATTTGACCATACGTTGATTGTTGTAATAAAACTTGGGGTAATAATACCAAGACTAGACGAGTTAATAATTTGTACTATACACAAGAAAGCGATTAGACTTTGGACAAAATCGTCGTTTCTCTCACACACGGATCCTCTATCTGATCGTTTAAAATCTTTGAATATGCATGATGAAGATACTTTACAAACAGCTCTTTCATGTCTAGAAATCTCATTATGAAATGCTTCCCCCAGTACTCTTAAATTTCTTCTCATATACAAAAGCATCCTGCATTTAGGGCCTATACCGAAGACGCATATGCAACAATGTGCACTTATAAAAGGATATAATAAGCCTCATCCATTACAGACCTGACATGATGATAGGAAGCTCAATCCCTCAAAGTAGACAAACCTCCGGGCTCCCTTCAGAAGAGATATAAAAGAAATGCTTTTAGATCAAAATGTAACAACTTTAAGCATATTTGGGTTTTTTTAATGGTATATTGGGTAATTCTAATTACCTTTTATATATTCAATGACTTTAAATCTAATATTAATATTCCAAAACCCATTTTAAATGCCAAATATTGCATCCCTCGTCCTTTTGCATCAAGTTACATTTTGTGTAAACCCCTGCAACATCATCAAATATACTGTCAGAAATTTATATTGTTAATTATGATTATGATAATTAAGCCTGTGTTATATGATTATAACTTGTTTCAAGAAATAATCGTAACTTGCATATTGTATTTACGTTGCAAAATTGTGTTTATGAAGAATTACAGAAACCAAAACAAAACAAAACAAAAAATGAAAATTTAACAGTCACGGTGATTTAATTGTATGACTTCGACGTATTTGACCAAGCCTGTAGAAAAAGTAACACTTTACACCCAGATAGAGTATTTTTTAAATGTTCACACTAGAATTCATGGATTTTTGATTTATTGTCAGAATTTGTATAGGGTTTTAGAATGATTAAATTACAGGTGCTAATTGCAATTAATGGAATACAGTAAGAAATCAATCAACCAATCTTGTTTTGTTGTATAAAGCCGTGGTAGCATTTTAAAGATCCCCAAAATCGTTTTGTTTGGGGTTGTTTGTTTGTTTGTTTTTTGTCTTCATCTCGAATTACCTCTGAAGTTAAGTGTCATCGTGAATGTGGCCAAAATCACCAAATTACCACAAGATGTTATGAGAAGATATATAACACTGTTAAAAACTATTTAAATACCTTACCGAAACAATTAAAATATCTAATCACGGACTCTCAAACGCACAAGAATGAATAGAAATACCCCCCCCCCCATACACACATTAATGTATTTTATTGATAAAAACGGAAACATGAGTAAGAATAAAAGAAATCGAAACGGGAACATTGTATGCACACACACACACACACACACACACACACACACACACACACATATTATGTATCGAAATTAGTCGTAGTAACATAACATTATTCAAGCATGATTCCAATTTGTACCGATGTTTTATGAATCCCAAGAAAGTAGGCCTACCAAATACGCTTATATTCACAATAACACATAAATATAAACATACTGAGTATAGATTCATGGTATTATTCAACCATGATTCCAAGAAATACCCTTTTTTATATGAATTACATAAAAATGAACCAAAAACGTAACGGCAGCACTGCATTACTGTTCATACCCAATGTTCCTTTGCCTGTGAAAGAGAAAATCCTTGTTAGATTTATTTAAGAGACAAATTGCAATTTGCTACAAATCCCAAAGGTAAATGTGGACGTCTGATAGCCCCATTGCCGTGAAGAGTGAACAATGGTTAAGTCATGGCGCATCCTGACCAAACAGTGTTCCACGTCTTACAAGCTTGACTTTTTAGTGGAACACTGTTTTCCGTCGTTATGAGTATTTACTATTTTTGTTGCCATGACAAAGTGCATTGTTTCTTTTTTTATGACATCATTCGAGTATATACTTTATATTGTGTTTGAAAAAAAAAATGCCCTTATCAGACGAATGAAAGACAAATCGATAACTTGTACCGCTTCAGTTAATCGTGTTCTCTTTTTCTTTTCTTTTTTGATGATGGAAATAAATAAACTATTGAATTGAATTGAACATGACAAATCCTCGCCAAGGGCGATTTGTTGTGAATTACCAGCGACGATAGAGAATATGGCACTCATTTCGTTGACAAAATGAGAAATTCTCGACCGGGTGATGATGCCAGTGTACTAGTCCACCTTGCCCAGACTTTTCAATTATCAAAGATCTCTGGTTTATTGATATCTATTGTTACATCAACTAGAGAGATGTCAATCCCTTGATTTTTTTTTTTTTTTTTTTTTTTGCATTACACTACTTCCGTCTTACTTAGTCCATTTGCAGCATTATAAAAGAAACCTGAGCTATTACTGATTTTATGGGAAATAAGTAACAGAAAGCGCTTTTCCTCTCATTAATGAATTAGTAATTCAGTTCAATTCAAATTAAGTTCAATTATTTCATCATCAATAAAAGGACATACATACCGTAATACAAGATGGCACGTTTATCAATTCAACTTTTAAACACTGAACATAGCTTAATTTGAAACACTGTGGACGATTTGAAAATCGAAGTGGAAGCAATAACAGCTGGCTGATGATATGGGGGATATGAATATCATATAGCTGAGCCTCTTTCTCCAAAGAGGAGAAAAGTTAATGGCATGAAAACCTTGAACATCATATAGTGCTGCGTGGTAAATTCATTACAAGGAGGAGGAGGGGGGGGGGGGGCATCAGTCTGTTAATGACTTTCATAACCAGCCCGAATACAGAAGCAGTGATTTTTATGTAACGTAATCGGATGCTGTAATAGGAAAGATCTGCTATGCTACTAAAACTACACACTCCGGCTCGTGGCTGTGTTCAAGGATGCGTAAAGCCAATATTTGTCAAAACGCAACCTGAAATGTGTAGATCATGTCCAGCGAAGCGCGAACGGCTAAAAGCGGAGCGCGGCGGTTGCTCGGGGTGGGACGTCCCATGCACACCGCTCGTAGACTGAGAGAATGGAGCGGGAGAGTGAGAGAGGCGGGTTCAGTTAACGTGGGACACAACATCGTCCAAGATGATGACACTACCATCTTCTATTAAGTGTCCTCTCCCATGTGACTGCGTTCCCCTTGTCTGTAACTCCACTAACCCACTTTTCTCTCATTATTCTGTTTTTGGTTTGATGGCTTTTCGCACGAGAGTTTCCCTCTTCTCTCCCTTATTCTAATTCTTATTTCCAAGTGGATCACTCTGATAAACAATAACAAAGGCATGGAGGCAAACTCTTGCGATACTAATCAAGGTAAAGATATTCTTATCGATGAAAAGTGTAAAGAACGTCTGTACTTTCTCTAACTCCTGCTATTCAACTGCTACTGAAGTTGTATTGCATTTCAATGTCGTCTGCTACGTTTCTTTTGATTTACCCAGTAAAACGAAAACGGAGATGGGGAAAGACTCGATAGCAAGCTGGTTTACTTAGCCAGCAAACAAAAAAATGAATTGTCAGAGTTGAACCAATGAAGCAAAACTAACTAGACCAGAAGCTTCAGAACTCGCAGACCTTTTTAAATTTTGCAGACACAAAACATGAAAGAAAACATAAACGAGTCCATCAGCTCTGCCTATTTTCAGTTGACGTAAACCTATTTGCACTTTCCGGGAAACATGCTTTTATAATTTCATTAATATCTTTCTCAAAACTCGAACATGGTTGTCAACCGTTACAAGAACTTGATGGCCCGACAGAGCTAAAATCGGGCAAGAAAATGTTGATGGTTAAAAACAAATCATCCATGCTTTCTTTCATGCCCTATATAATATCGTCGCTGAAAGATCTCTACGGTGGAGGCAGCCGTCATATCGTTTATCCAAAATTAAACTTCAAAAGTAATAGAATCTCCTCCGGAGTCGCGAAGATTACCCTCCCTTGGCAGAGAAATTATTTTTATTTAATGGCAACCAGCTAAATCACTGCAAAATGATGCCATATTTACGACAGAGATGATAGCGGGGGCTTGTGCGTTAAGTGGAAGTAAGAGTGTGTTTCCCGTATACCCCCGGCGTCCCAGGGGCCCAATGTAGTTATCTGCGCGCTTTTCTATCCGCTCCGGGCGGCTATAATTCATTTGGCTGTGTGCAGTTTCGTTGGAAGGAGGAAAGCCGAAAGATGGCGGCACTGTACGCCGGCCGAGCGGCTTGCGAGTTGATAGATGCGTTTCACACTCGGGCATCAGCTTACGGGGTTATTCGGGCGTTGATGGCCTCATTAAATCGTTAACGAAGTACACCAAGAAAGTTTCGATGCATTAAATCATTATCCCGGTTAATCTCGTGGAAAAGATGCTTGGCGATGAGCTAATATGATGGGAATTAATTTCGGTTTAGGATTTCAGTCCTAGGTCATCATTATACACACCGGTTCAAGACATATGAGGGCGCTCTGAACAGAGTCTGCCAAAGAATGTTTCTTGACATGATACCAAAGCGATGGCTCGAACAAAGAGAGTATTTTGGACACAAAGGACATGATAGGACAGTAGACCTATTTCCTCTTCTACGGAGTATCAGAATTCAGTTTGACAGCCTGAATCCACGTTCTTCATGGCAAAAAAATAAGTAGATAAATAAATTAATGAATTTATTTGTTTATTCAGTGATGAATGAATAAATGAATAAACAACTGCTTATTATTGGGGAATATGCCACTTGACCAATTCCACAGCCCTTACGCATTAAAGCCAAACGCGAAAAAAAAGGAGATCAAATTAATGATGTTTTTGTTTTGATTGCATTGCTTTAGACATAGATCGCAAAGTACACAATATTCAACCCCTCTAGAAAGAGGCGTGGACCGATTGAAAACAGTGGGTTACCGTGGCGTAGTGGACAAGACTTCGGATTCCCAATCGGAGGACCCAAGTTCGATTCCTGCCCAGTGCTTACATCCTTGGACAAGATGTTTTCACCCACCATGTCCCTCTCGACCCAGGTGTATAAATGGGTACGTGGCAACGCTTGGGCAATGGCAAAGGCAGTGTCCTCTGATAGAACAGTGCCAACACCTGAATAGGCTATAGATATTGTAGACATCAGACCAGCTGAAAGTGACCACTTGACTTTGGTTTGGTGGACATAGTAGTGCACTGCACTTTAGCATAAAATCCAACCTCCCCGGGTCCTAGCTGTAGGCGGAGTTCCGGAGAGTTATGTGCCGCGCCCAGTCATCTGCGTTATGATAGCCTGTTTGAGCATAAAGCCCCATGTAGGTTGATCTTCAGGGCACATCCCTGCTTCAATTTTGTAGGAAAACATGGAAGCAGATGCCACACTCTAAATTCCTTAGATTGAAATAGATTGTAGTCAGGGACCAATCCAAACGTTGGATTGCAGTTTTCAATCTAATAGAGTTAGAATTCAATCTTATTTGATTGAAACTTTCAATCCAATTTTTGGATTGGTCCCTGACTACAATCTGTGAGATTGACTTTCAATCCACGGTATTTAGAGAGCAAGGACTTGCAGAACCTGGCGTGTCCGATCAGCTTGAACAATACTTGGAAGTATTGTTATTTCAGCTTGATACCATCGCTCTGAAATACCGCCTCAAAGTTGTCTCATTGACAAAGAGAGAATGGTGGGGGGTAAAAGAATCTTCAGATGATATTGACGTTTGTATTGACGTTAGCTCACATATTCAGCATCGATGAGCTGTAATTTCTTCCCCCTTCCACCTTTCCTTCCTACCTATCCATCTTACAGTTCTACTTGTCTTTTACGAAGACGTATATAATCAGTGGGAAATAATCACACATGGCCAATATCCTCTTGAGACTCTTACGTAAAACAGGACATAGTCCTCTCTTTCTCTCTCCCTTTTCCTTTCAAAGACGGTCACTGAAGAGCACTTCAATAAGATGAGTTCTTTTTTTTTACTCCCATAATGAAGCTGTCATCTCATTCCATTGGTATTCATCTGAATGTCTTCTTTGAGCAAAAGTGTCTTGAACGTCTTTGAATGCATGACTCGACCAACCTATTCTTGGCGTTATTGTCATCGCTTGAGGCAAGTAATCACCGTTGCTACTTTACTGTGTGACGTAATATGCGTATGTAGATACTTGTAAAATTAGGTCTTATTTCTCATGTCACTATTGTGTCTGCTTTGTAGATGTGGATATGTGTAAAGGGGGAATGGGGAGAAAATTTCCTTTGTCAAAACTATTCAGGATTGATGGCAGTTATACAGTGAGAGAGAATCTTCAAGTGTCTCAAAACGTTGGAACACGTACTTATTTAGGACTATTTCGATCCCATGTTTTTATTTTATATGAAATAACAGTAATGAGGATGAAAACAAAAAAGGAAAGGAAATAGATGAAAAGAGAAACCAATACATCGTTTTGAATTTCGTCTGCAGAAATCATGAAAGTCGAGCTTTTTTGATAATGTTTTCCTTGTGGTTCTGAGGGTCATGTAATTCAGGTGTCAAATAGGTGTTTCAGGGGTTGATGATTACTATTCTTCCTATATCCTTTTAACTGTGTTACAACTTACTCTTCGTCAGTTTAATTTTGCTTACATCGTCCCTCCAACCCTCCCCCCCCCCCCCCCCCTCTTCCCTCTGTTTTCGGTTCATGCCTGTGCTACTGGTTGGCGTCATTGCGTGGATAATGCGTTGCGATTTCTTACAACTTTTCTTTCTTTTCTACGTGACGTGGTGTGGGCAAGCCCTGTCCACGCAGCGTTGAGAATGCAGATGTTCCGTACTTCTAAATGTCAACTATAACCTTCTTCTATGTATACCAATATTATTAGCCCTCTCACCTCGCGCGTTTTGCGCGTCCGTTCGCATCTACCACCGTGATTTACACTGTCATCAGAAAGACACCCAGCGTGTCATTAGCCTCTTACAAAGTGCAGTTCAACTCCATTATTGTGATAACTAGGGTAAAGTCAGTCCAACAATGGATAGGAGTGTCATCGATAAAAAGACATCAGATTTCAAGGTTTTACAACAGTAATATCGCTCACAACAACATTATCAACATAAGATGAGATGAAGATGTCACAATCGGTAGATGTGATGGTTAATTGACTGGTCTACTATCAGATGGTATTCTTTCCAGTTTGTCCAACACAACTACGGCTAAACTCACTTGGTCTACCGTCAATTTAGTCTAATACCCGTTTGGTCTACTTCTCACTTGGTCCAATGCCCATTTGGCTACTTATCATTTCGTCTAATGACCAGATGGTCTAACTGCAGTTTTGTCTCCTCGGACTTTTTCCCATTTTGTCTAATAATCTGTGGGTATTAGATGAAGTGGGCATAGCCCATCTGGAAATAGACCAACTGGTAATTAGGCTAAGTGGCAATTGGACTAAATGGTCAATAGACGAACTGGTTGTAGACGGAATGGGATTAGACCATGTGGGTTGAGACCAAATGGCTATTAGACAGTTAGACGAAGTGGGAGTAGACCAACTAATAGATCTCTGGTGTGATTTTGACTGCGACCGGGTTGTGTGTGTGTGTGTGTGTGTGTGTGTGCGTGTGTGTGCAAAAAAAAATCGTTGAGGTAAATTGTTAATTGTTTTAGTGTCAAATAATCTTATGATGATTATGCTTCCATTTTTTTTTTTTGGGGGGGGGGGGGTAATTTTGCTGTATTTTCATTCTATCTGTTTCAACGAAAATTGAAAGTGTGCATTCGTTAATTTCTATTTCTAAGTGCTGAAAATGTTGCATACTAAAGTAACTATTTTTGTTACGTTTTACAGTTATACCGATTTGATTATTTTCGGCATTATTTGATTGGAAGTGAATAGATATAGAAAGAACAAATTAACAGGAAGAATAAGTTAGAGAAAGTTATACTTTATAACATAAATTACAGAGGGGGGATAGATAGAGAGTTGTCAAAGAGATGAGTAGATATATCAATAATTTTATTTCCCAGAAATTTTGAAGTGTTGCCAAGTTATGGTGAAGTGTGCCCGCAATAGCATGGGTGTGAACCCTCGAGGCAAACAAAGAAGATGGTGATGTAAAAGTCTGCAAACGTTACCCAAGTCTCAGTTAAAGGTCTTGTTTACCTTTGGGAGCAATGATTTAAGAATTTGTTCGAGTTATCACATCTGATGCGTATGTGTAGGTCAGTTGTATCACAAAACATCCTGCCATATAAGCATTTCGAAATAAAGCCTAAAATATAGGAGGTATTACTGTTTTTCTCAATAAACCATAACTGCATTATTCTAGAAAAAAAAACACTTTATCTTAACTATTGTCCGCACTTTGCATATCTAAAAATACATAACATTATACTGATTAACATTTTTACATTGGCACTATAATTGCACCTTCTGCACTGTACCATTCACTATATCGTGAATTGCGATATGAATTGTATTTTGATATACATAGTTTCATTATTCTTATTGTGCGGTACGTTTATTTGGGGCCATCTTCCTAGTCAAGCTCTACTCATGAAGATGATCCTCTGCATTTCCAATTTTGTATGATATTGTATATATATTTCTTTACACCCAATTTGAACTGTTCCTTACATTACAATTTGCATTTAATTTGTCATTGTTGTATATGTTTTCCCCTGAACGTTTTCTTTACAATCGTACTCCACAATCTGTATTAATGGGTTTAAACAATTCGTATAATCTATGACATATCGTCAGATGTTGTTATACAATGTAATGAAAACGGGATGCAGAAATAAACTAAACTGAAATAAAAAATGCACTGCTGCCGTCGAATCGATCGCTGTGAGGATATAACTGAATAGCCACTCACTAAAATGCAGGCTTACATGAAATGTCTGGTATCCTCTTTTGTTGTAGGTCCATGGTTTTTCTCCTCATTCCCCCACCACCCCCAACCCCATCCCCACCCCTAGCCCAAGCATACACACACACACTTCTCGCGGGGAGCCCCAAATTCCCTCAAGTTATTACGGGCTAATAAACGCCCGCCCTTTCACTTGCGAAAGGCAATTGGTATATCTCAAGAGGACATGACGCCCCGTTATTAAAAAGCTATTTCTTTCGGACAAATGCGTTTCCTTTCGTTCACTCACCATGGTGATGACGAAGTCATTTCTTTCTCATATCAGGTTTTTTTTTTCTAGTTTCCTGAAAAGAAAATAAGAGATATAACTCACTGGCATGAGACCAACACGTCAGCGTGTTTGGAGATTTCGCATCCCACCAGATGAAGTACACACATCGTAATTTAATGTCACCTTATTTCTCTGAATAGCCCAATTGATGAAGTTGTTAGTTTAGTTGTGTTTTTTTTCTTCCGGTGCTACACCGGCCTGTTTCTTCTGAGTATACTGGATACCAATACAGTGTCTTAACACTGCTTTAATGAAAGTGGTCAGTGGCGGGTTTTGTATGATTATGTGTTATTATGTTTTTAATTCGTCAGGACATCGAGTAATGATTAAGATCTATCTTACTATCACTTGTTATTCACTTTTGATGCAAGGAAATATCAAAGTGAAAATCTACTTCCTGTCTCTAGTTGAGTTTGAAAAAATTCGACAAAATCAGACTATACTATATTAACTAAGTTCGGAAATTGTTGAATTTGACACATTTTCCAAGAGCAGAAATACCTTCATTAAAACATAATGTATATATGATTTCACTGCACGGTACACCATAGGTTATTGTCATACCCCGGGGCACCGCGTTGTATGACACCACCTTGTGTTTGGAAGATGTAAATGAACACACGGCGATCATATTGCCCATGCATTTTAAAGATTCAAATGTTTTGTTTTGTTTTGTTTTATTTTGTATTGGAGGCAAATACGAAATGCAAATTGGATGTGGTCATAATGCCATAATTTTCATGTCATCGATCCTCTGATTAGCCTTCCTTTAGGGATTGGCATTGCTGTAGTGGGGGACTTTCCTATTTTTTTTTTCAAAATACACTTAGCAAAAAAAGAAAGTAAATACTTTTTCGAGTTCAAAATTTTCATGGAAGATTTTTATGAAAATCAATGTATTATATAGCATAGTACAGGTAATTTGATTGGCTATCAACCAAGTATAGGTCAATACAAACTTTACGCATGAGTGAACACATTTGTTTTTGTACTCCAAGGCACAAAGGTAAAAGTTGCAAAAATTGACATATTGTCTTTCACTTGCAAATGCCCTGTAAGATAACAGTGATAACAACAGACCAGTTCAACACAATGAGAGACATGAATTCAATAACCAAAATAAGTTTACGTTCTCCTTATCTCTTTATAACATCAAGCAAAATCAAAGTGGGAAACTTAAGGGCGTAAAATAAGAATTTTCTCTCAACTCAAACTTCAAGTGACATAGGAAGTAAAGGCACAAAGATGATTAAATGAACAGAATATCTTTATTTCATTCATTCAATTTAGTAATTTAAGAATTCAAGAGACAAAAATTATTCAATAATCGAACATAATTTAGAATTTTTCTAATTTAAGAAATCTATTCAAAATTCTATCATTTTTGTTAATGTTGTTTCTCCTCTAATTTTTTTGAAATTGGATTTGACAGAATGTTCTTCATTTTCCCCATTATCTTTAGTCTTTTTATTGATTTTTAGGCTCTGAAGATATTATACAGATCATAGGTATATTTTTGCAACTGAATCCATGTTCTTTATTGTCTTAGATTTGTCTTTTGTTCTTATCGTTACATGGAAGAACATTTACGCATGAATATCAACTTGATCATTATTGCAATTTTCACTTCTGTGCCTTGGAAGAGAAAAACAAAGGTGTTCACTCATGCGTAAAGTTTCCCTTTTTATTGACTTACCAAGTTGATAGCCAATCAAATTACCTTTCATATGGTATATAATACGTTAACATTTCGCCAGAAATTCTGTGAGAAATAAAACTTTAAAAAGAGTTTACTTTTTTTTACTAAGTGTAGATTTTCTTATTATTATTTTCCTTTATTTGTTTGCTTGCCTGTTTGACTGATTGATTAATTGCATTGCTTGTTTATATGAGATAGCTTTTCTTTTTACGTCTGATCAGGAAATATTCGATGGAGTGGCGACTTGCACCTGACTGAAAAACAAACAAACAAACTTTCTTCGCAATTGTCATGCATATCCTTAACTCTAATATCTGTAATATCATGTTAAGGAACATCCACCTAGCGGGAAAAGTAAAATAAATTCAAATAAATCATAAAAGAAATAATTCGAGCTTATACCATTGTTTCACTACCATATCATAAACGGTAGACGGCACTTCTACAACGTACTTCATTCAAGTTCTTCCAGCTGCATTCTTGCCGATTTTCGACGTTTGAGCTAATTACCATAGTTATAGAAAGCAAGTCTCGACTTGGACGCATTTTGATATGATGTCTCTTTCTTTGATTCAAAATTTATGGTGCCTGGAGAGCTGAAGCGTCGCGTTTGGTATGTCTTCGACAAAAATGATCACCTATTGTATTTCTTTATGAGAAAACAAACACAACTACAACAACATAAACAAATCGTGCACGCGTGAATGACAAAATCATTGGTGTGTTTGTCGCCATCTTGAAGATTGTATCTTAACTTTATTTTGAATAAACCGGGGATGGCGAACGCCCCTGCACTACATCACCCTGTCGCTTTACCACAAACACCAATCGCCCCCGCCTGATCTCCATAAATATCCAAATAGCATCGTTTAAGGGTATGACGTTTCACAAAAACAACGTTATACAGTTGTTCTAACCCCCCTGAACTCGAACGCCATAAAACCCAAACGCTGACGCTTGTTATTATGACAGGCAGTATTGAAATATAGGATAGGTAACTGGAAGAAAAAGTAGAAGAGAAGGACACGCCATCCAGGCGAAAGTAGGTAGTATCTTCATGGATAGCATGCGTGTCCTAATTTCTGTCGGGAGGATGAAATCGTTACTAAAGTCTTCTGTAGTCTCAAATGCGAATACGGCTGATTAATTTGGTCATCTTGCTTTCTTTCTTAAATGAGGGGTGGGGATTGAGGGAAGGAGAAAATGATTAATGACTGATAAATTTAATGAATAAAATTATAAACTACCAAAAAAAGAGAGAAAAAGACAAGCAGTTCGAGAAAGGAGATTAGATTTTAACAAGGTTTTAATGCCTGATGAATATAATATCATCTTACTGGCATCACTAAAATGCCTCTCTCTTTTCTGTGAAACACATACGATCTTCAAAACAATTGATGCAAATAGCAAATGTGTTTTGTTTTGTTTCGTGTTTCGTGTTTTTTGTTTGTTTGTTTGGTTTTTTTTTTTGTGGTTGTACGTTTGTTGTCATTGCTTTTAAATCATTGCTCACGGGAACAGATTTTTTCATGTATAAAATCTTTGCACTAATTCCCGCGGGATAAACGGACTAATTCTGGACGTTCATTACTCAAATGTTGATATCTTTTGTGAATAATGAACACAATACACTTACGCGTGAATTCGTTTGTTTATGCGTGTGTGGGTGTGTGTGGGTGTGGGTGTGTTTGTGTGTTTTGTTTTTGTAAATACAAATGATTTAAATGAGAAATGCATATGTATTTATGTCATTGACTGATACAACAACAAAATTTATTAAATTCCTAATCTATTTAATATCAAACAACACAAAATGCAAAAACGTAGCTGGGACCAACCTATAAGCAGGCCTTCTGTTGCTTTCCCCTTTCCAGTGTTTAAAGCTCCCTCTATTATGGATGTTTACTCATTTTGTGACTCTATGAAAGCCTGACATCTATAGTCGGCGTTGATTAGCCCGAATGGAATGGAATTATAGTTCTGTGGAATCCTCCTCTGCATCGAATTGATTTTAGAATGTCAAAATGTCAACTGGAATATTAGGTAACTCCGGCTCATCATCACCGTAAGGGATGTTGGTTAAAAAAAAAGAATAGGAAGAGAAACATCTCGAAAAGGTACCGGTATATTATATATCTTTCTCTTTCATGGAAAGTACACATTCTGTGTTCTTCTTACAGATATATTATATAAAGGATAATATAATTTCCCTGCCATCTGAAAGAGGCAGGTCAAGGGTTCTTTCGTTACGCTAGATGATTTAAAAATATCTAAATTCTGGGGTGAAATTTGAATTAGATTGTGCGACTTTCATCACACTTCACTTGTGCGTTTTCGATTGATATTAATTTTCAACGTTCTCAGACCTGTCTCTCAAATCTGTCTATATAGCGGCCACCCAAGGGAGACGAGAATAGGGGCCGTTGTAGACAGGTGGCCGCTATAGACAGATGGTCGCTGTGGCAGGTTTAACTGTATAACTCTAGAAGAATTCGCATTTGGACATCTATTGATTGTTCTTCTCAGAGGCATTTGCCATGCTATAGTATAATGAATGCTATGTAGACGACGCAATCATACCGCTGACATGGTAATGGCGTCGGTCCAAACATCTATAAGTATTATAGGGAGGGAAAGTGTTAAGCCCGAAAACTGTCAACATTTTCATTAAAGGTCCATATTTTTTATCAAAACTCTTTTAATCTTTTCGTCTTTTTTCCATTCTATTGTATTCATTGGATTAAGATACAATGTGGACTTTTAAACATTATGACATTGTGTGTGTGGCGGGGGCGGTCTCTGTTCTCAACATCTTCTCGTTAGAAATTTGATCTAGAGTTTTATTTCAACAATACTGACAAGAGTACGGATAATCAGCCTGTTCCCTTTAAGGTCTTTAGGAAGGGTTACGATGGCAGTGGTGAAGATGCCTGTGATGAAGACAGGTTTATCGCGGAGAAGTTGACCATCAATACCATTGCATTAGCCGCGCCGTGGTTGGCAGCCCTGGTATCACAAACATTCATCACACTTGTTGACAAAGGGATTGACACTGTTCAATTTTGTCGTCCGGGCAACGGTCGGTAGTCAAAACAACAAACATGCGATTTTTTTTTTCACCCAATGGATTATATAAATCGATAAAAAAAAACGAATTCAAAGTTTTGTTTTGTTGTGTTTTGTTTTTATAGTTGCCATTTTGTATTATTATGACTGCACGCTACCAAGACGAGGGTCCTATGTCGTTGCTGCTCTGCCAACATATTTCACCGGTCCCATAGACTGTGATTCGTGTGTGGGCAATTTGCTATGACTGGATATCACAAAGGCATCTCCAAGTAAGATTGATGTTCGCAGCACTTTAGTTTAAACGGTCCTCGTGAAATTACAAACATCTTAAAGTTGACGAAAACCATCACCCCAGCCGCGTTGCCGTTTTGAAAGTTTAACGACTCGAATGGTAACCGGTGATCCATCAAGCTGAGCTCCCGGGCAAAGCGAAGTACCATAAACATTTCAACGTCCAGCATAAAACGTCTCTCCCATGATACGGTGGGCAGGTTGCTATGTCCTCCTGGTTGAAAAGGGGTGCTGTGTCGGGTATGTGGGGAGGCGAAGTGTTCAAAGATAGAAATAAAGTTTCGAGACATCACGCGGTATACAGATAATGAGTATTTTGATGAGACAAACAGTGAAGTAGTTAACTTACGACATGATCAACTGTCGAACAGAAACAAAGTCTTTAGAGAAGCAAACAATATGAAATTCAGTAATAACTATAGACCCAAAAAATTGTCTAGACTGACAAATTGGGTTTTCCGTTCAATCCGAGACTAGAGGCGATTTGCTGTTTAATGTTTTTTTGATGTTCAGGATTCGAACCTGATACTTTGCGGGCGATATCTTAAGCTATAGGTTCTTCCTACACACAATACATAATTTCATCTCCAGAAATCGAACCATAGGTTTCAATCTTAAAGCTAAAGTATATAGTATACTCGTAAGGGTTCAAAATCCATCTTTCCCAAATTCGAATTTGCTTGCAGTATATCGGAAAGAACTACCAAGAAACTTGTCTGGGTGACACGATTTGCCGGGATAATGAGTTATTTTTGTGGTATTTTGAGTTCAAAAGTGAGAAATAATAAAAGTCGGTATACCGACTTTTATTTTGGAAGCGCCCTCCCTGTTCTGTAGTGGGTGTGTAGTATATGGGTGGCCAATAGGGCCAAAATTAACATTACATCAAACGGACAAACGACGATGAGTCAAAAGGACAAATGACGTTAAAAATTATGTTAAATCATTTTGATATTTGATCATGTCATTTTGAACTTTCACTTTTTTATTTCATGTAGGAATCTAATAGAATAACTTTATCTTTTCCAGCCTCAGTGACACTTCAAATCAAATCTACAACTCATTAGCTTCAGAATAACATAAACGTAAGTCATCCGCCATCCAATCGAGCTATAACGGATTAAAGATATGCATTTTTTTTTCGCACATTTGCGATATAGGCCTATATTGCCTTTGACGCACGCGCGGAATTTCAACTTTTGACGGGTCCGTGTGACGTCATGTCAAGTTAGCTAGACTTGATAGACCTGAAATTGGTGAACATATACTTCATGATAATACAAACCGATTTCATGAAGAAAAAAAAAAAAACCTAATCGTTTTTGCTTTACGGACACTCATGAGTGTAAATGACGCAGATTTTAAGAAAATGTCGTCCTGATGCCACGGCCGCTGAGTGATCACACAGACTTTCCATTCTTCGGACATGCGACGTATTTCAGTGACGTAAGTTTCAAGTCATTTACCCGTTGTAATTTTTTAGATAACGTTTACGAAAGATTTGTACAGAAAGAGAGAAAAATAAGAACTTTACACAAACAGAAGGTGATCAGTGATCTCATACGGATCACCCAAAGAAAGTATAGTGTATATAAATGGTGACTTTCAGGGCCAATTCTATGATATTCTTCATTTGAATTCCATTTGATACCAGGCTCATGTTAACAATGAAATTGATATGAACAAAAATAAGCAGCTGTATTCTTCGTGTGCTGCTAAATCATATTTTTTCAACACTTTTTTTTTGGACTGCAAATCATACCAGGTATAAGAATCATACAATGTATACACACACACACGCACTCACACATACACACGTACACGCTCACACACACACACACACACACATATATATATATATATATATATGCATATATATACATATATATATTATATACATATTTTATGATATATTTATATGTACACTCAGCAAAAAAAGAACGTAAACGCTTTTTCAAGTTTAGATTTCTCATAGAATATTTGGCTGAAAGCTAATGAATTATATACCATATTGAAGGTAATTTAATTGACTATCAACCTGGCAGGTCAACAAAAAGGGAAACTTTACTCATGAGTGAACACCCTTGTTTTTCTCTTCCAGGGCATAAAAGTAAAAATTGCAAAACTGAACAAGTTGTCATTCATGCGTATGTGCTCTTCCATAGAACAATAAGAACAAACAACAAATTTTACACAAAAAGAAACACGAATGAAGTTACAAAAATAAACCTATGATCTCTATGATGTCTTTAAAGCCCAAAAGCTCAATGAATTCTAAAAATATTGGAAAAAAATAAAGCATCTTATGTCAAATCTAAATTAAAATGAAATAAGAGAAGAAATGAAAATTAACAAAAATGGTAGAAATTGAGCTTTTTTTTCAAAATTAATTAGGAAAGTGTAAACAATGTTTGATTCTTGAAATTGCCACATGGATTCTTAAATCACTATATTAAAAGAAATAAATAAAGAAATTCTGCTCATTTAATCATCTTTATGCTTATCATTCCCTGTGTCATTTGAAGTTTGACTTGACATAAAATTCTTATTTTCCCCTTTAGTTTCCAATTTTGTTTTTCTTAGAGGTTATAAAGAGATAAAGACAACAAAAACTTATTTTTCCTATTTCATTCATGTCTCTCATTGTGTTAAACTGGTATTTTGTTGTCAATGTTATCGTGAAGGGCATTTGCAAATGTAAGAGAACATGTCAATTTTTGCAATTTTTGATTTTGTGCCTTGGAGGACAAAATGAAAATCAATGGAAAATCAATGTATTATATACCATATTAAAGGTAATTTAATTGACTATTAGGCTAATAGGTTAATTAAAAAGAAAACTTTACGCATGAGTGAGCACAATCGTTTTTGTCCTCCAAGGCACAAAATTAAAAATTGCAAAAATTTACATGTTCTCTTACATTTGCAAATGCCCTTCACGATAACATTTACAACAAAAGACCAATTTAACACAATGAGAGACATGAATTAAAAAGCAAAAAATAAGTTTTCGTTCTCTTTATCTCTTTATAACCTCTAAGAAAATCAAAGTGGGAAACTAAAGGGGAAAAATAAGTATTTTCTGTCAAGTCAAACTCCAAATGGCATACAGAATAATAAGCATTAAGATGATTAGATGAGCAGAATTTCTTTATTTCTTTCTTTTAATCTAGTGATTTAAGAATCCATGTGACAATTTCAAGAACCAAACATTATTTACAATTTCCTAATTTGAAAAAAAAAGCTCAAATTTGTATCATTTTTGTTGATTATTACTTCTTTTCTTATTTCATTTGAATTTTGATTTGACATAAGATGCTTTATTTTCCTCCATTATTTTTAGCCTTCATTGATCTTTTGGGCTTTAAAGATACCACAGAGATGAAAGGTTTAGTTTTTCAGCTTAATTCATGTTTCTTTTTGTGTGAAATTTGTTGTTCGTTCTTATCGTTCTATGGAAGAGCACATACGCATGAATGACAACTTGTTCAGTTTTGCAATTTTTATTTTTGTGTCCTGGAAAAGAAAAACAATGGTGTTCACTCATGCGTAAAGTTTCCTTTTATGTTGACCTACCAGGTTGATAGCCAATTAAATTACCTTCAATATGGTATATAATACATTAGCTTTCAGCCAAATATTCTATGAGAAATCTAAACTTGAAAAAGCGTTTACTTTCTTTTTTTGCTGAGTGTATAAATATAAATATATATATATATACATATATATATATAGATAGATATAGATATAGATATACATACGTACTGGGTATATTCAGGCAGAAAAAAAAATTGGTATACATTTTCCTCTTTTACTTGCATTACACTTCGCAAATCAAGTGTAGTAAAGAGTACATGCAGCTGCAATATATAGTCCGTAATATCTATTTAAAAAAAAAAACATGATATTAAATAAAACTGCATGCCATACTCAGAATCACCCTCTCATGCGCTCTCGAGTAACAACGCAATCTCTTTCTTTAACAGCATATAGCCAGAGGACGCCACTATTAAGTTGTTCTGATTGGCTGGAGCCCGCCGAACGAGCTTCGAGGCAAACTGGTTCAACCCCGACGTCAAAGGTTTGGAGGTGCTATTTACTTGCAAGGTAAAGAACCACTTGCCACAAGCACCATCATGCTGATATTGAATATTGACGTCAAAATTTTGACTCGTGCCGTAAAAATGAGGACATCGCGACACCGATCTAAATACCTTGATTATATGATATGTTGAACGTCATCTGTAGCCTCAGCATACATGGCATCATGATTACGAAACGTTACTTAATCGATATTTTGTATGAATGTGTGTACGGAGGGTATCTTTTGTCAGAATGTTCTTTTTTAAGCTGCCGTTATATCATCAAGCACTTGCTCTATGTAAGATAGCAGACTTCTACGTGTTTTTTTTTTCTGTCTCTCTCTCTCTCTCTCTACAACTCAAATTAAGTGTTTTGCTTACTTGCCCTATTGAAATGCCTGAATGATTATTGTGATTATCATAATTGTCAAGTTATTATGTAATTTTTTATCGAAACATACTGTACTTGCTATTATGTATGATTTTCATTTAAAAAAGCAGAAATGAAATAAAAGTGAACAAAACCTAACAGAAGAAAAGGAATCAATGAAGGACTGAGTTGTCACTAAATTCATGCAAGATTGATATAGGATATATAGCTATATATTATGTATCTGTATCTGTATCTGTATCTGTATGGGTGTGCATCAAGTACAAAAAAAAAAATTACAGTCCGACTCTTCGCATTGATAATTTTCAAAGGAATTAAACAATCTAAGTGCTATTTCACTGCATCAAAATAAAACTTCTTACCTACATCTTGTAGAAGACCCCATTCAATTTAGTTAAGTGATCGTGGAGAAATGTGGATCTGCGTAATGCATGTCACGGGTCCATTTCTCCCAAGTTTAGCACTTGGATGTTCTTGGCATACATTATGAATGAAAATATTTTGCTCACAACTGACAGGGCAACCAACGAATGAATCCAATTTTTGCGCACAATATTACATCAATTTGTGAGTATACAGATTTGTAAATAATATGTAAATATCGCTGTCATGATTATCTTGATGCAAAAATAAAGAGAATAAAATAGAAAAACCAAAAAGACCTCAATCCAATCTTCAAAGCGTTAGAGGCCGTGTCACACCTTTCCGGGCAAGCTGCGCGTGCTTGTTGCAGGTAGGGATTTTCCAGCAGGCAGAATAATTTTCTGCGGGCCGACAAGATGTTTGCGAGGTTCGCACTTGTGTCTTACCCGCTAGACGCAAGCTACTTACCTTCTACTTGCATGTATTCCGTGTGACCTGTGTGAAAGCTTTGAAACCGATCCGTTTTCTATCACGAGTGACTTACGGGTACTGCGAAGTACCTGCGTTGAAGTTACCTGCGAGGTGCTACCGGTAAGGGTCTCCTACTGGTGTTCTGCGTGTACCTCTGCGGGCAAACCCCGCGACTCACTCGGAAGAAGTTTTGAGCATGCTCAAGACCTTGTCATACCGTATCAGGGGAAGTTTTGCGTGTTGACTTGCGGGTAAACAAATTTGCTACCCGGAGCTCTCCGCAGTTGGTCCGCACCTGACAGTACCTAGCCGGTATCTCCCCCGTAGTTGCCCGGAGATGCGCACGCAAGTCCGATTTACCCGCAGCCAAGTTTTGAGCATGACCAAAACCTTTTCCGGGTGAATCGCGGGATTGCCCGCAGAGATCCACGCAGAACGCCATGGAGGCCTTTAGCGGTAGCATCTCGTCGGCAACTCCCTCGCAGGTACTTCGCAGCCCCCGTATGCGGCCAATTAGGATAAGGACATTCTGTGGGACTTCTGCCATTCCTTTAGAGGAATTGCTTCTCTGAGTTGTCAGCCCCCACGCGCCTGGTACGCAGGTCACACAGAATATAAGTAGAACTTAATTAGAACGCGTCCAGCAAGTAAGACACATGCAAAACTCCCCCGAATCGTTGTCCACCCTCAGAAGTTGTCCGGTATACTGTACTGGAAAATCTCCACACGCAACAAGCCCGCGTAGCTTGCCAGGAAAGGTGTGACATGGCCTAAACATGGTTGGGGGTAAAAAGGATTTGCGTGTACACCTCCGGGTGACTATGGATGAGATACGTGCTAGGTACTGTCATATGCGGGTTATCCGTGGGCACCTCCGGGTAGTAAAAATTGTTCTTCGCAAGTCGCACGCAGGGCTTACCCGTAAAGGCGTGTGGCACAGCCTTAACATTTTCATATCCCTCTTTAATCACTTTTATTTTCGCACTTTACTAATGTTTGCAAAACTCAGAAATCTGCATCCTTTGTGAGGGACAATGTAATTCATTTTTCATTCTTTATTTGAATGTGAAAGTGATTTCTGTGAGAGGACAATGAAGTATAGCTACTTGAGAGGATGTGTTTACCGATATAGAAGCGATTTTAAGGTATCTAAAATGATGTTTACGTCGAGCGTGAGCAGATTTCAAGGTCGACGGGTTTTCAGCCTTTGTTGATTGAGAAGAGCCTGCGTCATCATTCACCATCCCATCAGGAGCGAGCACATGGAAGATATTTGCATCTGTTTCTTTCTGATTTCTTTGTTTGTTTTGGGAGAGGGTTACATATGAATCATACAATCATCAGTATTAGGTATAGCAATTACGAAAGTGTGAACTGCAATATAATAACTAAGAGCTATGACTGGAGCATGCACGAAGAGAGCCATTAGATATCAAGTTCTTTTGTCCTTCAAATCTCGGTTAGCCTACGTAAAGAGACATTTTATGGTCTTATTTTAAATCAAGTTTTATTCCTTCAAGACAGAATATTCAAGTCTGTGTTCGCGTTAGTTAAAAGAAGTTCTTTCTTAATATTAATTCGACCTGTCCGAAACAATATTACGGCAGTTAGTAATTGACCATAGGTGTAGTATTCATGAAAATATTTTACACCCAAACAAGTAATGTAATTCGTCACCATTAAAAGTGACTGAATTAACAATGCCAGTTGGCAACGTATATATTCCTCTCTTTTTTCTAAAGAGATATAGGCCCTCCGTTAAGTCACGTCAATAGATGGAACATGCATAATAGGCCAATTCAGTATATCAAGTACGCTGACTTAATCTCATATCAGTAGCCTTAACATGAAAAGCGATTCTAAAAGTAACTGGAATATTACACGGTCTTAGCTCCCATATTCCATTTTCCCCTATTTAATTAATGCTCAATAATCTTTCTCCAAACTTCGCTCAATGGAAGTGAACGCTCCCTGAACTCATTTGGCAAAACCATGCCATCATGGTACGGTTCGGATCGCTCCGGTTGGTTTGCCACTGTTCGCTTTATACCCACCATACCAACCCCATAATTATGGTGTGTTTTCAAGTTCTTGAGGCCACGCAAGACCCACATCATATTTCTGTTTAGAGACCAAACTCAGGCGGTATTTGTAGGGGAAGAGGAAGACTGAGCAACGTAGTAATAAAGACAAGACACGGATCAATCGGCAGAAATTTCATTTGCTTGATCATGATGAACTGTTCAGCAATGTCCTTTGTTTACTGTATGAAAGAAGCCAAGAATTGATTTCAGATAAACGCCCGAAGTCTCTACACCTGATCCGTTCCGATAACGCCAGAAATGAAACCATATCACAAAATACGCAGTGGCCATCCGAGTTTTTCCCACCACGTGGCAACAGGCAGACATGCTTTGCCAGTGCAAACAAAGTCAAAGGACATTGAACCTATCTATCCTTCAACTTCATCAGGAATGCCACGACTGTTTCATTGTTTCCGCGCTTGGTCGTTTGTTCGTTTGCCTGCTTGTGGGGTTGAAATGATAGGTCTTCTAGCTGTCATCTTAAAGGTCCTGTTTACCTTTGGGAGCAGTGATTTAAAAAATGTTGAAGATATCGCATTTGACGCATGTATATAAAAGTCAGTTGTATCACAAAACATCCTACCGTATAAAAATTTTTCAATAAAGCCTGAAATATAAGGAGATATCACGGTTTTTTTCAATAAACCATAATTGTAGACGGTTTAGTCTGGAAACATTTTTATTATAACTATTGTTCACATTTTGTATATCTAACAATACTTAACATCGATTATACAGATTCAAATTTTTTACATTGGTTGTTTCTTTCCCAAACTCACATTTCAGAACTATTTTCACGATCTTAAAGCACTAATGCTGGCTTTTTTGTTTAATCTGCAAATGGTAAATTATGCCTTTCAGATGGAGTGACGATGAATACAAACGTCAGAGCTTACGTCAGAACTTACATCTGAAAACGTTTGCCACTTCTCTACTTACCGTGTCCACGAGGCTCCCAATAAAGGAATTTGGTTTAACTATTATATTCGTTGCATTTGATCTTTGATTATTTCACAGGTTAGTTAATGATGAAAAGAGTATAGCATCATTCTGTCATTTCAAACGAGAGAAGTTTTGCCTTTAGGAAAAACTTACTCGATGTTGGACAGGGTATTTCTGCAGGTACTTTTTCTGTTTTGTTTTAAACTAGCATGTTGATGTCGGTGAATAGATAACTCGTAACTTTCTTAGTTTTAGATTCACTTGTTCGCACTTTTCATCACTTATTACTATCTTGCTATCAAAAAGAGAGAGAATGCAAAAGGAAAAAAGAAAGAGAAGAAGTGGCGGCTATGGAGGAAAGTCACACTTTTGTTATGCAAAAGCAATGATATTGATTTGGCGGGAAATTAACCAAGAGCCATTTACGAAGTCGTCTGCAACTTTTAACGCGATTTCATTAGATCAATCACGCCTACGTGACCATGATGACCGGGGAAGAGGATATGGAACACCGCCTTGTGATTGTTTTTCACACCTAGACAGGCCACACGAGGGCGCTCTTGCGATTAATCCTGCATCACGCGGACGAAGTTTAACTACTTGGTCAGGAAGCTATAGCTGTTCTTTTCAAATGTCTCAAATGAGTTCAAAACAAAGACAGTTAAATCGGAGATTATATGGTGAGTAGGAGGAGTGTTGCTCACATTTGACAGTCCATTTCCTTGCGCTAATAATCGGTGATCATATTTCACTGCCAGTGAATGTCTCGAACACTGTCAACATCCTGTAAGAAAGTCAGGGGAAATAATTTGGCTGGCCCTGCCGGATTTGAAAAGGGAGTTGTATTTTTGTAACGAGCCGTTTATAACCCCGATTTCCGGAATAAGCCATTTCATCTGCGTCACATCACATGACATCGAAAAACGAGTAGAGGTCGCTCTGTTGAGTAGTCAATTTATTGGCAACTTTATTTCACGTATTGACACTAGCCCATCCTCCCCCTCCCTTAACTCATCCATTGGCTTCGAATTGTGACGTATTGGTAGGTCCACGAGCCGTTTTATCGCCTGGAGTGAGATACAATGTCGCAAGTTCCTATTGCTAGATGCGTCAATCGAGCTGCAGTACTCGACAATGCTCTGTACTCCAGCAAAAGTTTTTCCACCTCTTTGCCTAAAATTTCCTTCCCTTCTACCTAAATGCATCCCTAAGCACCAGTGGCGGATCGGGGGGGGGGGGGGGCGCCCCCTCTTAATTTTTTGTTAAAACAAAAGAAATAGAAAGGAAACAAATAGGGGAGCGCGTGTGCCCACATTTATTTTTGTAAAGGCGCCTCCCCTTTACGGAATTC
Organism: Diadema antillarum; assembly: GCF_040938485.1. NCBI lineage: Eukaryota > Metazoa > Echinodermata > Echinoidea > Diadematoida > Diadematidae > Diadema > Diadema antillarum. The sequence goes on from NW_027271217.1 coordinate 587,306, forward strand.
CTGGATCGCCCCCGAGAGAACCCGACCCCTCTCTATCTATCTAAATATCTTTCTCTCTCTTCAACACACAAGCGCACAGGTGTGTGTAGCATTGTGTGTGTATTATGTATGACATAGATGTGATTATACACCTATGAACGGTGACATTCTGTTGTGAAGATGTGAATTGCATGTTTTAGTCACTAAAATCTGCCATTTTGTCACGCATTCCTCAGAGTCTCATGTATCAAATGCCTGTTTAATGAAGAGATGAAAGAAATGCATAAGAATGATAAAGAGACATACATTACCTATTGTATTCATATTCATAGTCAAAGCACAGTGTCAATAATTAGACTAAGCCTTATAATAGGGGCGACAAAAAAAAATTAAATATCAAATTTATACCAGTTGTGTCATTCAGCCATGTCTCTTCGCCTTCTATAGGTACGATATTAAAGCTTGAGCAGAAAAGCATGGGAATATTTCCATGGGGGAATATACGTCCAAAAGTGATGGATCATAAGGGTTGTTTTTGTTTTTGTTTTCCTAAAGAGGAAATGCCTTATTCCGCCCAACATTTGTTTCCCCAAATTTGGTTACAGTTGTCCTGACGCTTGACGCTCGGAGACTGTTTTAAAGAAGACTTCTGAGGGCGTACTATTTAATGTCTTTTTTTTCCACATTTCATTTCATTTCATCCCACGAAGGAGAGATTTACCGAGATGCAATAACAGGCGAACAAACGAACAAATTTGATGTACATGATTATTTTGGGTGTGATTTAAAACTGGGACATACATGTATTATAGAGGGACTGTAGGTTTTCCTTATTTGATTCCCAAAGAGTTTTGCATCGTTCCAGCTTAGAAACTAGGCATACATGTACTGGTACATTGTACAACATGCATTTTTGAGCAGATTTGGGTGTGAATTTTGATCTAACTTTAGTTTAAAATAGATGGAAAAAAAAAACATTTACAAATGTACAGGGAAACTTTGTTATAACAAACTACTTGGGACAACTGAAAATTCCTCGTTATATCAGACATTTCTGTATATCGGGAACAAAAGTAATAAAATATTTCCAAGGTATGAGGCCTGCAAAATAACCTAGTTATATCACATATCTTCCAATATCTCACATCGGTAAAAAGCTTTCCCTCCCTGTTCATATTATTCATGATGTAAAATGAATTATATTTGGAGTGTCAGACAAAAACATGATCTTTTTTTTAAAGTCCCCATATCAAATTTCAAAATTTATTAGGCATATAAATTGCCCTTCAGGCTGGAAATAGCGTTACATACATACACACATACATACATACAGTGTGTGTGTGTGTGTGCGTGTGTGTGTGTGTGTGTTTCCACTAACAGGGACAAAAGTAAAGCAATGAAGACACACACACACACAAACGCACAGACAAATAGACACACACACAAACACACAAGGGTCAGTTGAGAACAAGTGAGGCGGAAACATCACAAACTTTTCACATTATGAAAGTCCTCTTTATTCTTTAAAGTAGTTGTGTAAACATTTTGATATATCCTTCCCCCCCCAAAAAAAAAGGGGGGATACTCTGTAAAACAATGTGTCTCATAAAACGTTTTCTTCCTTGATATTACATTCAGTTCTTCACAGCAGGGATCTCAATGAATATAATAGAGCTAGTTGACAGCCATAAGCACTACACTTCACTGGGATACTCCATCTTCTATTGCAATCACCATTTTCAGCCACAAGTAGAGCCTTTGACACATGTCCAATGAACTAGTACCTTGGCATAGACTTATGACCTTTTGGTCCTATAATTTCATCCTAGCACTCATAATAGACTCTCCGCTTTCATCATTTTCATCAAAAAATGTTGTTACAAAATTACCGTTGCACTGTCCTTACTCAAGCTTTTCTTAGAATACTAACAGTTTAACCCTAACTAGGCCGGGCTATTTAGGTAGTTGATAGAGCCGGGGGGTGGGGGGGGGGGGGGGGGGCCTCCCAAGCCCCCCTTCCAGATCTCGGCCGTCGACCGCGCGATCGCGACGAAAATTGGCACACACATTGCCTATGATGTAATCTAAAATACCTTGAAGTTAATTTTTCAAAAAATTATCATTTATGCTAAATTATGCTAATTTATGCATAATGATGCATGAAATCAGACTATTTGGTATAAATCACAAAATAAAGCTCAAAACAGGCACATTTTTTTGTGTAAATATTCTTTTTAGTGTCCTTAGCAAATGTAATAAAAAAAATTGTGACATCAGAAAAAATTCTTACATATTTTATTGTTTTTTTGAATTTCTTATCTATTTCTTTGTTTTTTCGACTTTATGTTTTTCATTGTTTTTTCGATGAAATTTGTCCGCGACATCGCTCCAAACAAGAAAATATGTTATTCATTGATTTTAATCAATAAAACACCAAAATAATCATGCTTTTATGAAATTTGCCTGTAAGCACAGTTTGCATTGAAATTGTACACGAATTCACGTTTTTGAGCAATTTTTGGTCTGACATGCATGTACATATTTATTCGTAACTTCGGAACCACGCGCCCGGGCGTCGCAAATTTGGTGTCAAAAGATGCGGGAGACTCGAAAGAAAAAAGTCATGAAACGTCGCGGTGATAGCTTTTTGCGATTGCGATACATCGCGCGGAACGTTGAGGGGGGGGGGCCTCCGGCCTAGTTAGGGTTAAGCTAAACATTCAGTTACTTATTTTTTGGCTTTGACTTTTCAAGATCTGGGGTACTAGTACATAGAGGGACAACCTGAAAACATAATGGCCTTAGTATCCTTCAAGGGCAAAGGAATATTCTCTCCCCCTTCACATAGTTTTTATATCCTTGCAATGATAAATCCAAGTATAAAATAGAGTAGTTTGTATACAACACATCTCAGTACTAGTCACACAATGGGATGCTATAAAACAATATAATATGAGGTATATACCATATATTACACTGATATCACCAATCAGGTGTCTACAATCACATATAATTTAAGCAATGCTGCACTAATGCCTGTAAACATGCAGTGGTACTTTGTGGCTGATTATACAAACAATACACATGATCTCTTCCAATTATCTAAATGTACCTGGTTTTCTTTTTACACATACAAGGAAGAAAAACAAGTAAATGCTCATCATCTTCACACCTAGAGAAAATGCTCAGCAGGTGCTTCAATCCAAGAAAAATAAAGAAACAAATGAAGTAAATTATTCCACGATGTCAATTGGCAGTAAAGCTTTAATACTGTAGTTGCATGAACAGATTTATAATGGTGGCCATCAAAATAACTTTGTCTGCTCTCATGATTCCTTTTCATACAGGATGTTAGGATGGCAACTCTTGCTGGAATGGCAACTTCCAATAGCAACAGCCAATCAGGAAGCTGGATTCTTGTCATTACTATGACACTTGCCATTCCAGCAAGAGTTGCTTTCATATCAACTTTTTGTGAAATGGGGCCCAGGGCAGACTGTTGATACATCTAAAGAAAGTGAGACTCTGCCAAAAGTCAAAATAAAACACATTCATTGTTGCCATTTCACTCAAATTGCACCTGAAATAAAAAATGGAAAAAAAAAATAGAAATACATGTATGTAATCAAACATACAATCACGAATAGGTGATAATGTAGATGCAGTACGGTCCCATGAAAACGAGCATGGTTATAACAAAATTCCAATTTCAATGAAGTAAGAATTCAGGCCGCAACATTGTCTCCTCTATTTTTTTTTTATTTTATATTTATTCAGTTACATAGCCAAATTTCGATGTAACGGAAAAAAATTGTCAATCCCGCGAACTTCATCACAACGGGAGTCCACTGTGCAACACTGAACAATGACGTCATCACCTTGCAAAAAAATCTCCAATTGAGCTGACCACATATCTTCCATTCCCCTTTTTTTTTCTTTTCTTTTTTTTAGTGGTAAAAATATATCACATCCTTTGCATCAAAATATTCAGGAGTTGCACTTAAGCATGTGATACTGACTTTTCAGGAATAATGGGGGAACTTTGTACCAAAGAACATGAGTTTCTGATATATTCTTATATGCAAATCTTTTGGAAGAAAAGAGAGGTGACATCATCATTTGATCTTAATAATGAGGTGGCTACCATTATCACTGGTACATGAAAACACCAAAAAAACCTGGAAGATTCCAACATTTATCTTTTTAATATGAAAAATCTTTTTTAAAAATCCATTCTGTTTGATACAGTTGTCATTATCTCTGCACATTATCAGCCTTTACGGTAAAAAAAAATATTACTTCAAAGTGATGTTCATGCAGGTCTCTTTTTCCTCTTTGTATTTCCCACGTGTTGTAAAATTAATTTTGATGATGAGTTTCCCTGTAAACATTATCAAAAACTGACTCTATGGGGCTTGAATGACTGATACTTGAGTATTTTTCATTCAATATCTAAATATCATATGCATTGAAAATGCATAATATTCATCATTTTCAAATCATTTTCTTTTCTTTTTTCTTTAACAAGCACACTCTTTGACGGACAGATAAATGATTAATATTCGACAGCACTTCATGAAAAAGACACACAAACACTTCGCCGGAAAGCCTTTTCCATTGTGGGCTATATATCCAAATGCACACAAGATAGCTAACTAGCACATCATTCGTGACATGCATGTTAAAGCTCTCCTCTTTTTACAAATAAACACCAATGAGATGAAGAATGATAAAATCCCTGTAAAAAAAAAACAGAATGTACATGCTCATGAAATAAAGTGAAACCAAAATACATCTGATGGCTAAACACTGGCCTGCACATTAATTCTGAATTTCAGGTGAAAGGTGGAGTATGGCAGCATTTTCCACCACCGTACCTTAAGTATGCACATCTTAATTGTCTAATCAAATCACCATGAACAGTGCTAGCTCTGCTCATTCAAGATAAAATGTTATTCTTCATCCAGTAAAGCACTGAATAATCCTCCACACAGCTGGGAGCAACAGTCAGGCACTTATTCTGAAAAATACCTTAGACCGGAAACTGGAGAAAACTCTCATTTTTTTCTTGTCTTACACCATTGTTGATTCATGACATGCTGGCTACAACTTCCTGTTCATGATTGACGGCATAAGTGTGTGTACTTGCATGCATATCTATGGGTATGCTTTAACATATCTATAAAATCAAAGTCGAAACCAGCATTTGCAAGAGGAAACATGCGACCTCATAGTCTGTAACATGCACATTCTTGGTGACTGTAGCACAAAGAAAAAAAAATACACAAAATCAAGAACAATTAAAGCTAAAATTAATCTGAAATGAGCTTTTTTGAAAGAAAAGGAAGTTACAATTCATCAAACTTTAGGTTTTTATGAGGAAACATGAGTAATTCATCAAATCTTTTTTACTTCTGTGATGGTGCTCCTTTGGTATAGACAGGTGTGAAGAAAGGGGTTTTATATATATATATATATATTTCACACTGGAATGAACAGTTTTAATATGATTGTATTTTTATTACACTCCTCCTTATTTCATTCAATTATCACAATGCAAATGATTTCACAGTATAACCTATAATCAGTAAAGTGACAAGGGCCTGAAAAATCCACCTCTGGAAACCACATGGGTATTAATGCTTTAGCTGTAGACATACCAATAACCCCTTGTCACTCTCAAAGTAATCATTGCTGCTACTCTTATTCCTTTAAACCACTGGTATTATTCCTTTAAACCACTATATTACATGTGAGCAGGAGAAAAGAAAAGAAAAGAAAGACAGACAGAATCATACAGCTACATTAACCGCGTGATGACAACCTTTAAACTCTTTAATACGCGTGCACACACTGCATGAAAATTATCCATTCTAATCATTATCTGCTTGAGAAAACCAGCAAAATCTATGAGATCAGAGAATGCGAGGGTATTTGTCATGATCACTGCATAATATCCACAACCTGACCCATACACTAGCACCATCATGCATGTACAAGGTTTGTTTGTTTGTTGTTTTTGCTCTCTCTCTCTCTCTCTAATTGATTGATCTCAAACAAGAAGACATCATATAAAACCCATTCTCTCACCTGGAATGCATCAAAAACGAATTCAGCAATTTGCGTACCCAATAAAACCAGGATTCAGCCAAATCAAGCATCATAATTCTACTTCCTCACAATTACGCATATTAAAATAATCAGTAACAAAAGTGTCATTCATTTTGAATTATTTCCTGCTTCCTTCAAATCAAATGGAAAAATGTGCACCATGATTGTCTTCACATCGGAACTATCCACGGAAACGCTGCTCGCAGAGTTACATCAAGGATGTTTGAGAAATGGAGTTCCAACTGGCTTGTAAACATTCAAACGGCTGTCAGTTTTCTTTTGAAGTACAAAAGAATTCCGCAGGTGCATTTGTGACTTTGATGATCGGGGTTCGATGCCGCCGTCTTTCCGAGCAAAGAGATGATTCATTTGGAACGCTAACATAATGTTGGGTATACTTTGTGTGTTTTTCTATCAAAGGAAATTAAATTTCAGCTAATGATAAGGCATATAAAAAAGAAAGTAACTCCTGTCCAGGATTATGTCAAAAAGTGTAAATCTGAGGCGTACGTTGTGAAAATATTTGAACTGCACCCTTACTGGAAAGTCGATTTTATCATCTTTCCGATCAATTCCGACAAATGAAACTGATATGGTGTAATCTTCAAGTGCAGTTCCTTATTCATTTATATGTTAGATTAGTGTAAAAACATGTAAAGCTGGGTAATTTTAATTCTTATTTCATCAATTTTTGTGGAATTTTTATTCGGACATTCCTGTGTCTGTACCTTTATGTACCGCTTATGTTTCATAAGAAGGTACAGCGAAAAGTAATTACCATCTTAAAGACATATCTTCCACTGAGAGTGAGGAGTCATGATGCAATGCAACATGAATCAATTGTCTTCCTATCGGTGAGGCAGCTCCAGTTTAGCACATAATTCAAATATTTTTTGGTGGCGGCATCAAACATGGGATCAAAGGGAATATTCACACACTGTTGTTACTTCATCTCTTGAAACTCCTTGGTTTCACACACCGCTGTCTGATACTATCCTCCTACCATCCATCCTGGGCTTTTTCATTGTCAAAAATGCACTATTGGTCTTTGGTTTCAGTTAAGCAATAACAAGCTGAACAATTTTCACTCATTTGATGTGGACGCAAAAGCAAATTGCACTATGACATGGTTTTAACAAAAAGGATAATGATCAAACTTTAAGTCTGCAACATTTTGGCTGACCATGATTTTTTTTTTTTTCTTTTAAAAAGGTGAGCATACATTCCTAACAAGTTTGCTTCCTCCCTGACACAGGTCGCCTTAAAATGCCAAATAAACTTTAGAAAGAAAAGACTTGTGTGATACTCAAACTCAAACTTCCAACATCCTACCAAAAAAAAAGTACCAAAAAAAAAAAAAAATCTGTTTGTATTAATGTGTGCAAACCTGTGTGTGCATACTTTATTTACTGATCAGCATATGTCAGTAAACCATCATTCCAATTACTCTCTCTCATCTAGTATGAGCTCAGAAACCCACAATAAGTACATTTTTTGACGATAAATTATTTCGTTATTGCACTGAGAGTCCCCAGCACTCTAATTCAATAAGCAGTAAACAGTGGAAACTCACTATAAAGAGGTCAGGGGACCATTTCATGAAGGAACTTGTAAGATAAAATATCTGACAAGTCTCTTCTATCTGACAAGTTTTGAGAAATTCTTTAGTCCGATTGGCTGATTTCTCTGCACTTGTCGGATATAATTGACTTGTCAGATATTTTATCCGACAAGTTCCTTCGTGAAATGCCCTCCAGATACAATAAAACCCTCTTTAATATGACGAGGTGATTCTACACGTCCCAACTCTTTGTGTCTCTCCCTCGTCATATCCCGATATAGAGACGTAACTGATATAACTAGGTTTTTAGGTCTTCGAGGTAACGGGATTCCCGTCATGGAAATGCGAAGCTGTCATGTGATGTGCAATACCACAACAAGGAGAATTCAGCTTTGATAAATAGAGTAAAATCCAACACATAAAATGGCAGAAGTTTCATCAAAATTGAACACAGAATTAAAAAGCTACAGTCTATCACATGCTACAATGTATATAAACCATCAAAATTTGCTAGTTAAATATTCCTAGTCTTGAACACAAGAGCTTGAATTTGTAATCAAGAACCACCATGACAGAATAATATTGGATATGTATGGTGTATTTGTGCCACAGGAGGCACTATTTTCTAAAGCTGTTAGTTTTGCAGGCATCAGTCGACTAGTCAAGTTCACAAAAATAAAAAACATGAAACAAAGCCATGTATACAGTAGTTCTACATTGTCACCAAGTAACGATGCCGCTTGCAACCACACATGCACATTTGAAGAGGCTACAGTGCCATCCCTCATAACTCTTCCTCTCTCCTGTGTACACAAATATAAAAATTATGTATTTGGGGGATAATTCAACAACTCAATCCTTTTACCTCGGAAAGCCATTGCTGTTGGGTTGTTACAAGACAGCAATAACTTGATGCACAAAGGATCGAACTTATATTTATTTACCTGTTTGTCTGTTTTCATTTTCTACCTAACAAGACGCTGGATCAGGTTTATGCACCGTGTTCTTTGCGATGAATGAATGAAGCAGGGTCTTTTACATGTACGTGCATGGGTTGTGACTCTCTCACACACACAGGACCTCCATTTTATGTCCTTTCCGGGGACATCAATTTCATGTAAACAAAACAAAACAAAACAAAACAAAAGATTTAATAAGATTTCTGTACAGGTCAATGGAAGACTTGGTGAGGTGATCACATCATTAACTTTATGATCATCATTTTGCCAAAAAAAAAAAAGCACAAGGAAATTTTACAAATTCCATAACTTTTCAAAAATATTTTTTGGTCCAATTCTGATGTACCCTCTGCTTTTATTTTCATCTAAGTTTACTCCATTTATGAATTCATTCTTGAACGAGTGGAGTTGCACTATAACAGCATTGCCTCGTGTGTGTGGCTGTTTTGAGTTTGTCTACGGAGTTCATTGCACTTTCACATCAAATAGTAATTCAGCCAATCACATAATATTTACTAAAATCCAAGCCCATGACATATACCTATGAGATTTAGACCTCACTGCACATACTCTAAACTTTATCACTTTCTTCCTTGTCCTTCTGTCATTCACCAGCACAGAAAGATGACAAATGAGCATTACCTGATCATTGTTCCTATTTCCTATTACCTATTACTGTACCTAATACGTAATCATGGTTCCTATTCCATCATCATTAAAATGGTTCCTATTAAATAAAAAAGCTCCTGGATTGCATATTTTTACCTGAGTTGGTCCACATTGACAGTTAGGGATGCTGGGTGACAGAGAAAGATCATGACATCCAAAATGTCTCAACATAAATTTATGTTTCTGCACGGACATGAGAATTTTTACGCTACTGCTTCGACCAAAATGATGAAACTTCCGTATTTACAGTGAGAGAGTTTGCAATGTATTCAAATCTTTGAATGCCTCGTCCAGGTGATGAAAGTAATTTGAACCTCACACCCATGTTCCACCATACTTTCTGAAAATCCTTTTTGAAAACCTACATCTGATCAAATTTCTATCCATTACTTCTTGCTACATAGGTCAAACACAGGATAAGCTCTGTGGTTGGTGGGGAAAATCCTCTCTTCTTGGATTGTGCATACAATTTACATAAATTAAGAAAATCTCTTACTGACTATCATGCCGTTGCACAAGACTGAAGATAGACCATATCTGTCGTGTATTACAATTCACGGATGTTTCTTTTCCTACAGCCTAGTAACAAACCACTTCATTTACCAGCTCCCTCCAATTAAGTTTCTATGGCAGGAATTTACTTGAGATTCATCAGTTGTTGCTAGGTAGGGTAGGTCTCCTGCTAGCATTGTTGTTGGCAAAGGCACCATCACACTAGAGCATGTCGAGCCAACGAATCAAAAAATTTCAATATACATTTGCATCCATTGATAATACTAGAATAGTTTGTAACATGTTTCATGTTCTTTGTATTTATCAGATATTTGTAGGGATTCGCAGAAATTCACTGGAGCCATTTTTTCCTTTAAAAACATGTCTAAAATAAAAATCAGCTCCAACATTTCTCTGCAAGTCCGTACGCATAGCTAATGAATACAAAGAATGTCAAACATGCTACAAACTATTCTAGTAAGAGCAGCGGATGTGAACGTATCTGCAAATTCTTTAATTCGTTGGGCATTCAACGGCTCGATACGCTCAAGTGCGATAGACCTAAAAGCAATCTTTGGTGTGAACACAGCATGCATAGAATTTGAATACATGACAGAAACGGTCTATTGCAGTAACTAATGCCTTCCATTTTCTCTCTGCTTATTTGTTTGTTGAGAAAGGATAAGTGCTCTATCATTGTCACCTCCAGAGCATGATTGTAGGCAGAGGCCATCTATTCATATATCTCTATGTCTCAAGTGCAAGGTTCGTGGTTAAAGTACAATTCCAGAAGACTAAATTGCTGTACAAAAAGCTCAAGAGTTTTGGCAAACTAGTGCTAGTGTCTGGCACACAAGCTAGAGTCAAAATATACATGTCAGTTCACAAAGTCAAGTACACTATGGGCAGAAGTACTATCTAAATAAACACACACACACACACGCTACGTTGCCTGGACAGTCAAGTTTTCTGAATATGTACATACCCATGCACACACAACCACACACACACACACGCTCACACACCCACAACATACATACAACATAACCCAGATAAGTTCCACGACCAGGTGTCTCAATAAGAAGACATGTTATCCATGTCCTCCATCTTCGGCAGCCATTCTATAGAATCACTTTGATGTGCATAACACAGATGCCCTTAAATTTTGAGGACGTTCTTTACTTGTTACTTCCTACAACTAATTAGGCAGAGCGTTCAGCCTCCCATTCCCCTCTTGTGTGGTTTGATCTGAGTTATACCCGTCATTTTTCTGTGGAGCAACCAATGCAGAGATAGAGATATAAAATAGAGATCATCACCATGGCACCTCCCAATGGCACACATGTGTAGTTCATCCCTGTATAGCTTCTTGAAGCTGCAAGAGGGATTACAGTATCAAGTATCAAGTAATACAACAATCATTGTTTTTCACACACATGCAAACATATTTTCCTTTACCACATCACTGTAATATATTTTTTTCTAGGCATGATTCCAATTCCAAAATAGGATCTCTTCAAACCTTTAAAATCATTATCACGAATTTTCAAAAGTAGAAATTCATGAAGCCACAGATTAAAATGATTGTCTCTAGCACACAATAGGGAGTGCATTCTAACGGTTGTAAGCAATGCCCACATGAATGGACCCCTCTTAATTGCCGCTTGCGATGCAATTCTAATTTCATGCCAGTTGGCAGGTCATGATGACTTTGCTATACATCCATCCCATCACATAAGTCTTTCCGGCCTTGATGGCCCTTCAGGTTCTGAGTGTTGTTTCACGTAAGCGTATGGAATCATCACAGCACTGTGGGTTTCACAAGGTTAAATAGATCACAATGACATGCATGCTGAAGTGAAGTCATTGCAGGTTTCCAACATATCTCAACAACAGGAGGGGGAGTGGGAGGGGAGGGGGAAGGGGAGGGGGAGAGCAGGGGAAGGAGAGAGGTGGGAGGGGAAGGAGTATAGCGGAAGAAGGAATCTTGTTCAGAAATTTGACTACCTCAACAGAATTTGACTACCTCAAGTCACGTGGGGTGCCCTTCCCTATGCTCTTAGAATGCAGGTATTCCTTACACACCAGTGGACCTCTACTCGGGACACAACATTCAAATGACGGGTATATTCTATGGCATGCTCACGTTCTACTCTAGCATTGCTGATGTCACCTTAACAGAACTTGTTTAGCGGGGAGGCTTAAAAGGCGCACCCTGATTGATGTAATGAACAAACACAGAATGCGGTCTTTATCTTCTTTTACAAAGAATGCTGTCGAAGCCTTCTTTCATGGAAGCTGTCCACTTGAACAGAGAGTCTCTGTACTCTTGAGAGACGTCACGCATAGTAATAATACATGAAACATGCAGGAAAGACACGTAAAGGAAGCTCCACAGTGTCCCCTACACCTCTGCCAGATCTCTCCAACCACGCTGCACGTCAGTTTACTGGCCTCCATCATCCCACCTGTCACCAAGGCGACGGCAGGCATCAGTAGATGACATTCCCCCCCTCGCCCACAGACCTGCGGCTGAAGTTCAGGATGTGGTCGGCCGCGTTGCAGTGCTCGGCACGGATCCGCTTGTACTTCGTGTGGAATCCAAGGATGTAGATGATCGCGGCGACAGCTGCGTATCCCCCGTAAAAGAGCATCGTTACTGTGAGAGGGGCAAAACAACAACAACAAAAAATGTTTGTCAAATCCATCCATGTCTAGCATCACATCTCCAAATCATCCTTTCATCATTGTACCATCAACTTCACAACGCATTGCAGGGAGCAACTTTCCTGGCTGCTATGAATTTTGGTATGACTTCTATACAAAATGGCATTTGTGCAGCACACTACATTCACAACTAAAATTGCTATTCAATTTTGAGAAGGAATATCATTCTCTGCACTAGAAGAGGTCATAAATTTTCCTCACTTCATGTAAAATACTGTTGCATTTGCTTACAAAAATTGATATTGAAACTATATTGCTGAACATCTAAGATCATGTTGTGCATACAAAATTGATCAAGAATTTTTACCTGATGTAAAAGCATATCGAAACTTCCCTACATGCAGAAAAAATTGAGGGCCTGAGTTTTACTTTTTCACATCTCTCTGAAAGTGAAATTTGACCTGTACTGATTACTTGTTTGCTAAGCAGAGTAACAGTAGGTGATTTCTAAATCAAGGTTAGGATTACGCTTCAGAAGACTGTATACCAACACTGCTTTTTTCATCTTTTTTCATTTTTTTTTTTGGTAGTTAGGGGTGAATTCAATATAACTGAAATCTAGTATGCAAGCTGCATCTTCATACGAATATAAACTTTTTAACAAAGTTGAGAGTGTGTAGGCCTTTCCATGCTGCTCTGGTGGCAGTAAAACTATGACACCAGCACAAAACTTGAGAAGTACGCTGACAGAAGCTAACTGAAAGAAACAACAGAAAGTACACACAACATCAAAGCTAATAACAATTCCTGTAAATCTACCACCAAACATCATTGACTGACTCATTATCGCTTTAAGTCTGTTTGTTTTTTTTTTTTTCTTCAGCTCACATGACATGTCATTTGAAATGCCACTGCTGCTGTTGAACCCAATCTCCTCGTGCTCATCCCCCCACCAGAAGAGGTGGGAGGATGCGTTCCCGGGTATCGTGGCCGAGGTGACTTGACAGGTGCTGCTGGCTTGCTGAGTTGGAGAGAGTGGATTGGCTAGCCACTGGGCCGCTAGCATGAGTAGGATCCCTTGTATTTGCCTGCAGATGAAGAGGAGGAGGAGTAGTAGGGGACAATATTATAAAGCCCAGCATAAACAGCTCAGGTATATCCCATTTTCTTCAACACTTTTGCAACAGTGACAAGCCAAAATGCCTCAGCTACTGTGACAAAAGCCTTGTCAACAACCGGCCAACTGTGACTGCTTTATCAGTGATTGCTTTCCAAACACTGAAACTTGCAGCGGATGCATATATGTTCCTGATGTAGGACCAATTATAAAATTGGACCTTCAAGAATGTAGCCAATTAAAAGCGCTGAAATGAGTCACGGTGAGCCCATGATTTCCTTACCAACATGCACGGCCATGCAAAAAGTGTGCAATGAAAAAGCAGAATAGCATGGCGTTTTATCCTATGGGACATTTATACAGAGAAAGCATAACTGCTCAGTCACTGACGTCACAATGTCTACACTAGGAATGCGCACTCAATCAGTTGTTATAAGCGTGTCACGCGCAGCTACTATCATATGTGTTCTCAATCCTGTCTGTAAACAACTCCTAATTTGGGCCACCTGCCTGCCTTTTTTTATGCACCTTGTACGTACATACTGTGATGTGTGCTGGCTGGATTTCCAAGTGCGTAAATGTTTGGAACGAACCTCTTCAGACATCTTGACATTTGAGCAAGTTCTACATGTAGCTGACTGGCATTGACCCATAAAGGTAAAAAAATACACTCGGCTTCACCTCATGCATGTTTCACAATTGTAAAATACCCTCAAGTGTGCTGGTCTGCACAACCATACTGCACTTCTAGCACGTGGCAGGAAGGGTTGACAACTTTGCTTCTTTTTTTCTTTCCTGAGGAAATTCAGTATTTTGTTAATCATCCAACTTTTAAGGAGAGTGGGTATAACTTTACAGAATTTAGAATTAATAACTCTGCATCAGATTAACTCAAAGTTATCATCAATGATTAACCCTATTCTAACTGGGGGGGGGGGGGGGGGGGGGGGGTCAATTTGACCCCCCTCGACATTTCTCGCCGCGATTCCGCAATGCGCAAAGATTTTGCCGCATCATTTCATGACTTTTTTCCTTGAAGTCTCCCACATATTTTGAGACCAAATTTGCCATGTCCGGGTACACCGTTCTGAAGTTACGTAATGTTTTGTGTATGCATGTCAACCCGAAAACAGCTCAAATTCATGATATCGTGTGCAAATCCAATGTAAATTGTGTTTTTTGGTTAAATTGATATAAATTAAGATTATTTCAACTTATAACCAATGAAATTAATCAATTATAATGTAGATAAGCTTGAAAAGTGCCTGCAACAAATTTTGGCCAAAAAACAATAGAAAACAAAAGTCAAAAAAACAATGAATACATAAGAAATTAACAAAACAATAAAAAACAAAAAAAAACTGATTTTGATTGTGCTATATTTTTACAAGAAAATTGTTCAATGTGTCTTGAGGAACTCTTACACAAAAATTTAGCAATTATTCAGTCTTTTTTATGGAGTTATAGGTGAAAATATGATTTCATGCATGAATTTGCATAATTAATTAACTAAAAATAGAAAATCAAAATTTTTCTTTTGTATGACCACATAATCTTGTAGTTGACATCCAGCTCTATCTTCAGGCAAAATTTTGCGGCGATCATGCAATCGGTGGCCGAGATCTGACCCCCCCACCAGTAAAAACTTGGTCTCAAATAGCCCGGTTAGAATAGGGTTAAGGAGCTTTCACATCAGACCTGCATAGAGTTGCATACCGTTATGCTGAAATACGCCGCACACCCATGAACAATTTTCTACAGAAGCAAGCAATTGCAAGAATGAGGAGACCATTTTGAATAACCCGTGGATCCAGCCTCAAGGGATTTTTCTTTGGAATTGGGTATGGTAACGTGCTATTGCTTATGCATTGACGTACAGTAGTATAGTGTTGTGTCAACTTGCATGTGAACTGCCTATTTTTGCATCGAGTGCTCTATGCCAAAAGTATGTGCCAAAAAAAAAATCAAACATGTTTAATTTTTTTTTATGTACCCCATGTAATCATTATATCGCTCAATGTATTGTTATGCACGCCAGCATTGGCACAGCATGGGATAGCGTAAGCTCGGCAAACTGTAAAACGAGGAATGTTCAAGTGAATTTTGATTTTGCGAATTTCGCAAGTTATGAATTTCGCAAGTCGTGAATTTCGCAAGAGCCAAGATTTGTGAAATTGAAATGTACGCGAAAGTTCTTGTCTACACTGTATGCATTGAATGCTAGAGGCAATTCGCGAAAATTTCATGCTGCAATAAAGGCCGTCAGTTCCAATTCGCGAAAATTTCATGCCGCGAAAATATCGTGTTTTGTAGTTGTTGGCACACAACGCTACACAACTCTATACAAGCCCAGTGTGAAAGCCCCTTAAGAATGATAAATACAAAAGAAAAAAGAAAATTAGGAAGAGCCTTACCCAGACATGATCAGGAATCCAGCACTTGTCCCTTCTGACACTGGGTACGTGGCTTCGACGCCCAGCTCTAGCGAGACAGGGAACTGGGCAAAGCCGAAGAAACCAACAGCAGCGCAGGTGCCAACAATGGCGGCGGGCATATGAGGATACCTAGACAGCTGCGCAAAGAGAAACGGGCTCTTGAATCTAACAATCTTTTGCATCAATGTCTTTTTGTTTGTTTTTTCCACTATCATGTATTTTCTCTACTAACTTGCAAACATAGGGAAACCTCTACTGGGCATCAAACCCACATTAGTCACTTTTGTTTTTGATGTTTCAGCATTGGATCGTTTTATGAAAGTTGCTGTTTGCTTGCAAAAAGGAAAAAAAAACACCATGATGAGCTTCAAACATACCCTACTTACAGACATTTTTATGAATGAAAACAATAGACAAATGAATGTTTTTGAATTAACCACTGTGACCTTTGGTACTGTCCTTTATAAATGAAGATACTTTTTGTTTTTGTTATATGTAGACAGCTTTTATGATGAATTGATAATTTAATCAGATTTCTGTTTTCTTTTTCAGTATTAGAGTATCTTACCAATACAGTGGACTCCCATTATCACAAAGTCCTTGGGACAACAGTTTTCTTTCGGTACATACAAATAAACAATAAAATACATAAAGTGGATAGTGCTGTGGCCTGAAATTTGTACTTCATTGTAACTGGAATTTCATTATAACTGTATTCGTTATAATGGGAGTGCACTGTAACTACTTAACCAGTAATACATTAATGAACAGTAACAAATTTAAGAAACATACTTTGTATGTTTCATGCCTAAATTGCAAGGGGCCAGACTTGACTACCATTCACATTATTTTCTGGTTCCTATCATCTTACCTTGCTTTCCTACATTAGTGAATGTAACTTCAAACATGAACAACTAGAAATGTCGCTACAGCGACTGGTTATACCCCCGCCAAACAACATTTCATAAGCTTTGGTCAAAACAACATTTCATAAGCTTTGGTCAAAAAACTGAGGAAGTAGTTAAATCCGCAAGATCTTTCCTTGATCTTCTGCCATTAATATGCCGTTACCATGGCAACGTACTTTCGGGTACTGTCAAAAAATGCGTCTTGCACATCTACAACCAAAGGCACACATCTGTACCAAGTTTCATGGAAATTGGGCAAAAACTGAGGAAGTAGTTTGCAACACAAAATTTTCCATCATTTTGGCTCATAATATGTGAGCTGTTACCATGGCAACATACTTTTTGTCACCGCCCGACCGACCGCCCGACCGCCCGACCGACCGCCCGACCGCCCGACCGACCGCCCGACCGCCCGACCGCCCGACCGTCCGCTGATTCCTATATACCCCCTTCAAACTTCGTTTGGCGGGGGTATAATGATTACTACTGCATTGGATACTATCTGTAGATTCATTCATACATACAAAAAGTACTTTCATTCATTCATTCATTCATTCATTCATTCATTCATATCGTTATATAGTATTTGTACATTTTAAAGGGTGTGTACAGTTCTGGTCGAGGTGACGATTTAGCTTTTAACATTTTGTGAGATATTCAGAAACCACTCTACAAGATGTAAAAGGGTATGCAATTCTAAAGGGGTATCAAAAGTTTATTTGATGAAAATCGGTTTTGAAGTGGCTGAGAATTCCAAAAACAAAGTGAAACAAAGAGATCCTAATAAAGTTGTGGCATGTCGCTTTTTATTATTATCACTTTTTTTGATATCTCGGCTATTTGGAAACCAATTTTTATGAAATAAACATTGGATCCTTCTTAAAATCACATTCTCTTTCGTATTTCATAAGAGGTTTCTCATTATCTCACTTAGGAATGTAAAAAACATGAATCCCCACCTCAACCATTACTGTACACAGCCTTTAAGCATCTCCGTTTAAGGACATCTTCAAATTTCATTCGACAGATTTTGTGTGCTGTTATCATTTTCATACTGGACAGTGTGCTTTTCACTTATTTTTTTTCATCACTCTTTCATTATCATTTGGTGTAGATTTCTAGCATGTGTTGTAATGTTGAGCATTCATTTGCAATATTACATGTACATGTATCATTTCATATTTGTTTTTGTTTTTTTTCACCATGTGAGAATGAGCTATTTTGGACAAATGCATTACCAACACTACAAGGAGGATGTTTCCTGCTCAGTGTCACATGTCACATGACCAAAGGGAAAGCAATTGCATTTGTTTTTCTTTTTTGTTTTGATAGCTTTTTTTGCAATTCTTGAGAAAAAAAAATGCACATACCCACCACAGCATATTTTCATTGGAGTATAGGTACAAATTAGCATAACACATATTACAGTGAAGCAATAAAACTGTTTAAGATGTCAAGTGCATGATATATTACAAATCTGCCAAGAAACTATGCCAACAGAAAAAAAGAAAATTAATTTCTGAAAGAAATATATATAGTGCTCTCTATCTCACCTTCTCATCTTTAACAGTGAAATAAGGAAAAAAGAGTTCATATTGCAATACTTTCAATATCACACATCACATTGGGGGGAAAAAAGACATATAATAATAAGTACTCATATATCAAGGGCTAATTTGTATGGATTATGTTTTCTATTTTTCTTTGTGTCTGGCACACGTCAGTAAAAAGGTAATTATGGCAAGCCATGTAAACAACACTCCTTCCTGTCATGAGACTGAGCAACAACATATCCTTTTTAATTTTTTTTTACTTCTTTTTTTTTTCTTTTCTTTTTTTTTTTCGTAGAAAGGAATTGAGCAAAGGAACTTACTATGGACAGTGCAACAGCACACACAGCAGACAGCGCAAAGGCCACCTTGGCCACTAGGCCAAACTTCTTCGTCCTGTCCACGTAGAGTCCGGACAAAAACGCCCCAACGATGCCGCTGCCAATCATTACGGCCCCGCAGATGCCAGAAAAGTTCTGCATGGGTAGGGTGGGGAGGGGAGGGGGAGATGAAAAAGGGAGAGAGGTTGCTCACTGTATTCCTGAATAAACAAACCCACATTGTAGATCTTGCAAAAAGCATAGAGCAGGGAAAGAAAGCATAGCACTGAAGTTCTCTTTGTACATCCTGTGTAGCCAAATGACTGTCTTACTTGCTGAAAGTAATCACCCTTTCTTGGCAGACCCCTTGATTTGTATCATGGATTGTCCAGGATGAAACAAAAATGTGTCAAATCTATGCTAAAGCGGCTGACTTACAATGTATGAATCAGACAGACATTACTCCTGAAGAAATAACTCACAGTACACTGCCTCCCCAAACTCGCTTCTATTCTAATACAGTGAAACAGACATAGACAAACTCGCTGAGACGAAAAAGATAAAAACTAAGATCTACCAATGATTCACAAAGAATTTAGATTTTCCTCTCAGAATAGTGATATCAGCAGCTAAATTGCTTTTTCCAAAGAGGAGAAATTCTCAAAAGCTGCAAGCAGTAAGGCCTACTGTGGCAATTACTGGGATGGGAAGAAATCCATCAACATATTCTACCATCTAAAATAGGGTGCGTTTATCTAAAACTTTTCTGAGGCAGAATCACCATCCTAAACGTGTTTGAGCCATTTTCCGGGGTTAGATAAACGCAACCATGTTTTCAAACGCGTTTTAGACTGAACGCCATTCAAAGGGCGTTTTGAAACGCGTTTCAGACCACGATCGGCATTCTGTGAGTAGATAAACCCAATGTCGTTTTTGAAACACGTTTATATCTCAAGGTCAACTCCCAGTTGTTTTCGGTTGTGTTTTCTACCCATTATTTGTGTGTGAATGATGAGAAATGTATGGTTGTATGCAGTAAACCTTTACTTCCTGGGTCGAATGGCGCGATTGAATGAGGATTAGATAAACGCTGCATCCCGAGAATCGCATTTCAAACCACATTCGCAAACACCGTTCCAAACGCGTTTTGAAACGTGATTCTCTCTCTCTCTAGTTAGATAAATGCAGCCATAGTCGCAGCAAATTACATGCACATACAAACAAAACGTAAAGATAGGTATTTTGTCAAAAGACATCATACCATGTATCTCCAGCATCTTTCTCGCTATAAAACGTGAATACCATTCCTCAAGTCAAGCATTTTGTTCCACACTCTGTATGCTCATGTCAGTATCATTCACAGATGTAGTCTGCTGCATGCATTCACAAGTTCGTTTTTTCTTTTTCTTTTTCGCCTGACTTGCCTCTTAAATCGCACCAGAATGCAAGGCTTACCTGTACATGTACTTCAACATGAATTATTGCCGGACACTTTTTTTTTTCCTGAAGAGAGCACTGGAAGTCTATCCTAAAAATATTAATTACTGGGCTCACACCTGTAAATAAAATGGAATATCTCTGACCGCATCACAAAATCATACCAAAGATACTAGAATAAATTAAGAAAAAATTGATTAAAAATCATACATGCAGTATGGCAAAAAACTGAATAGCTGTAGATCATGAGTATGAATTCCTCTACAAACTGCATTTTGGTTGCAGGATGAAAGCTTTTCTCACGGAATTTGAAGAGACTATATTTTGATTGGGTGCATGTACAGAAAATATGTGATTTTTTGAGTAAAAAGAACTTGCAGTCTGGCTTAGCAGACCCTTGGACAGAGTTTGAGCTGAAGAACACTCCCTTGGAAATTTGATGGATGAAAAGGTATACCTCATTTTTTCAGGTTACCAAAGATGAAAACCTCATTTCTACCAGCTATTTTACAGAAATTTTGAATCTTGAATTTTAACACACGTCTCTATGGGGAAATATTTACCTATGTAAACCCTTCACCTCAAGAAGGAGACTAAGGATATGCCATAACATGGCAGTTGATTTTAACTTTAAAATCATCTTAAATCCAATGTGAAACATCCCCCTAAAGGATTGAAAAAAAAAGAGGGGTAGAGGAGAACTCACATCGCTGTAGCCTTGCGGACAGAGCACTTCTTCCATGATGGAGGTGATGGCGTTGAAGACAGCGAGTCCAGCTCCGAACACGAGGCACAAGACCCAGAAGGCTCTGATGGTAATGAGCTGGTCCACGCAATACCAGACATCACACACAAAAAAAAAAATAATAATGATAATACATGAATAACAAGACTGACATTTTTGACCCCTCATGTACCCTTGCACAATCCTGTAACCTGCTAAACTGTTTTATAGGTATGACAGCCACAGACCTCTTTCATGTTGTATTCAGATCTCGTGCCTACAGTGTATTTCTGCACTGAAGATTCTTGGTGACAATATTTAAGCTTGTCCGAAGGGCTTGCCAAACCTACACACTAGCATTTCACTGGATTTAGAAGCTCCTAAAATCATACATATCATATGCAATCCTCCGTAAGGATGCGTAGGCATCACTACACATGAATAATTTCTCCACGGTTACCATAAGCAAATATTTTTAGGTTTTGTTTTGTTTATGGTTGTTGTTTTTTTCACTTTTGTTTAATCTATTTGTGGTTCATAAAAATGCATCTGACTGTTAATCACAAAGCGCAAAAGCGATATCACAGCACATAGACACGAACCTTCTTCAGGCCGGCAATGAAGGACTCGTGGTGGGAGGCTGCACTGGCACTAGGCGGTCTAGGTGGGGCGTTCTTGCAGTAGCACATGACCGCAACAGCGAGTACCCCGCTCACCACACCGGGTATCATATACAGGAGCAGCTGTGTAGGGAATAAAGTGGAAGAAAAAGAGCACAGATAAAGTCTCACTCACTCACTCTTTGCCTATCAATCTTCTTTTACTTCTTTTTTTTTAACCATTGTCTCAAGAATGATCTTAAATTGTTGCTAAAGCTTGGGGGGGGGGGGTTTCTATTAACAATCATTCCATACATCTTGAGCAGAATTTGATCGGATTTATTACTCCATAATGATCATGAATGATAATACATAAATGCAATACATTACCAGAAATTGAGAAACACACATAAACAATACTTATTTGATTCTGAACTGCAAGAAAAAACAGAAAATGCAATGACTTTTCATGCAAGGAAACCTAAAAAAATAAATAAAATAATAAAAATCAGGTACAAATGTTATTCTCAACTCTTTATCTATGTAGAAAAATCAGAAAAAAAAACAAAAACAAAACCATAACATCAAGAAAAATCAGAAGGAAAATCAGCCATACTACACCGAAATACAATAGATATTGCATTTTGCGCTTTAAGTGAGAAATATGATACACTGTGACCCTGCATCACAAAAACAACAAACAATTGCCAGTCATGGCACATTCTGAAAGCTCTATTAAAGCTTAAAATGATGTATAACTCAATTCAAATGTACTTTCCTAACCTATCGAAATATCAGAAAGAAAGCACATACTCTGGAAAAGTGTGAACTGAGAAAAGAGGATCTGCAGTACAGGGTCTATTCAAGCGCTTAATCTTTAGCAAACTGTGATAGCTGTGTGATGAATGGGACAAAAAAATATGATATAAACAACTGGAGCAACAACAATGAAGGAAAATCAGATGAAGCTAAGAATTTAGCATGGTCTATCACTACATTCTGTCCATGATTAATGCCAACTTTTTAAGCAGTAGCATTATCTTTACAAAAGTTATTAGAGCTGAAAGTGAAGAAAGGATTTTTCAAGAAATGAAAAGGGACCTCTAAGACATACCTAATCACAACACACTACAAAAAAAAAGGGCTGTAGAAAAACACACTTTCTCATTACAATAGGAGATTTAGGCTTCTACCAACCTTTATTGACTTGCTGAAACAAACAATTTAGCTTTCGTCCACTCTTGTGGACTTCTTCAGGCCAAGTGATTGTACCGTTTCTCTGACACTGCCTGCTTGTCTCTTGATCACTGGACCGAAGATTGGCGATGAGCTGTGTCAGTCACTTGACCTGAGGAAGTCCACAGGAGTGGACAAAAGCTAGCCAGCAAGTCAATAAAGGTTGGTAGAAGCCTAAATCTATTGTATGATTTCCCCAACTAATGAAAGCTTTCTGCATCACACTTTCTCATTCAATTTATGACCCCAACTTAGAGATAATGTAAAAGAAGAATAGCTCCTTCAGAAAATAAGAAAAACTCAAGATACACTTGGTGGACCCATTTCACCTCTTTTGAGTCCTCATGTAAAATCAAGGGGTGCGACTTTTTGTTGGATTTGTGATGCATGGTCACACATGACGAGTATAAACCCTATCCCCTTGAGGTTCTGAAATGTTAATAAGACTTACACAGAATCAAACATGTTTCAACACAACAGCCTTGGTCCAATAGGTGAATCTAGTGTTAAGGAAAGTATGCCATTTCAACATTGCATTTTGGAAGTTCTAAGTTTTAATTTTTAGCAAGAAATGGGCAGCTTTAATATCATACATCAGAAAAATAAAATAGAAAGGGACTGATTATAATCCAATGTATCCATGTGTTCGTATCCATATCTGTATGTGTATACATTTCTTATACGATGTGGTATGTATATCTCTGAGGGATGTTTGTACACAAGTACGTACCAGAAACTCTACACCATCGGCATCTGTGACCAGCATGGAAGAGAGGAGCATACCAAGAAGGATTCCCAAGGGGTTGGAGGTGGACCCCAGGGTGTTCGCAGTGGCCCGCTGGCTCTCCGGGAACCATGTGGCCGCCACCTTGGTGGGCGTGAATAGGAAGCACGGCTGGGCCAGGGAGGCCACGCCCTGGCCCACCAGCACCACCACGTACCGGTAGTCCTGGCAGAACTTAAATACTGCTAGGTAGCGTATCACCAGGCCCAGCATGTTGCAGCAGGCTCCGAGAATGATCTGCCAAATGGAATGGATACAAAGAACAACTGGTACTTAATGGGGTCGTACAGTTTTGATTGAGACCTAATTTAAGGTTTTTAACATTTTGGGGGGAGATAATGAGAAACCTCCTATGAAAGCATAACTGTCCATACAAAATATCTTGAAGTTCTACAGACTTATAAAAGACAAGAGACCCGCGGGTCTAGCGCTCACCTGAGTATCGCAAGTTCACCTTTCACGCAGTCACTAATCTTATTCACAGCTCTACCAAAATTTGACCAGGCATTCTCAAGTAGAAGATGAAAATGTACAATAAGGGCCCAATTTTTTTAAGATTCCTTAATTTGGGGGGATTGGGGCCCCCGGGGCCCTCTGGGTGGGGCATGGTGCCCATTTTGATAAATTGAGATCCTGACCCCCTAGGGATGCTACCTGCCAAGTTTGACAAAAATCCATCATGAGGTTTTCAGGAGGAAGATGAAAATGTACAATTCAGGCCCCCATTTGGACCCTTCCAACCACCCCCCCCCCCCCCTACCCAAGAGGGGCACCCCTGGATCTCCTATGAACAAACTTGAAACTACAGTCATTAATGCACTCACTCATAGTATTATCTCAGCTCTATAACTTCTGATTCTAGAGAAGATTTATAAAGATTCCTTCATTTGGGGGGTTTGGGCCCCCTGGGGGCCCCCTGGGTGGGGCATGGTGCCCATTTTAACAAATTGAGATCCTAACCCCCTAGGGATGCTACCTGCCAAGTTTGGTGAAAATGGGTCATGGGGTTCTCAAGAAGAAGATAAAAATGTACAATTTAGGCCCCATAAGGACCCCTCCTCACCCCCTCCCCTGGGTCCCAAGGGGGGCACCCCTGATTCTGCCATGAACAAACTTGAAACTACAGTCATCAATGTACTAACTCATAGTATTAACTTAGCTCTATCACTTCTGGTTCTAGAGAAGAAGATTTTTGCGGATTCCTTAATTTGGGGGGTTTGGGCCCCCTGGGGGCCCCCTGGGTGGGGCATGGTGCCCATTTTAACAAATTGAGTTCCTAACCCCCTAGGGATGCTACCTGCCAAGTTTGGTGAAAATGGGTCATGGGGTTCTCAAGAAGAAGATGAAAATGTACAATTTAGGCCCCATTAGAACCCTTCCCCACCCCCCTCCCCTGGGTCCCAAGGGGGGCACCCCTGATTCTGCCATGAACAAACTTGAAACTACAGTCATCAATGTACTAACTCATAGTATTAACTTAGCTCTATCACTTCTGGTTCTAGAGAAGAAGATTTTTGCGGATTCCTTAATTTTGGGGGGTTTGGGCCCCCTGGGGGCCCCCTGGGTGGGGCATGGTGCCCATTTTAACAAATTGAGTTCCTAACCCCCTAGGGATGCTACCTGCCAAGTTTGGTGAAAATGGGTCATGGGGTTCTCAAGAAGAAGATGAAAATGTACAATTTAGGCCCCATTAGAACCCTTCCCCACCCCCCTCCCCTGGGTCCCAAGGGGGGCACCCCTGATTCTGCCATGAACAAACTTGAAACTACAGTCATCAATGTACTAACTCATAGTATTAACTTAGCTCTATCACTTCTGGTTCTAGAGAAGAAGATTTTTGCGGATTCCTTAATTTTGGGGGGTTTGGGCCCCCTGGGGGCCCCCTGGATGGGGCATGGTGCCCATTTTAACAAATTGAGTTCCTAACCCCCTAGGGATGCTACCTGCCAAGTTTGGTGAAAATGGGTCATGGGGTTCTCAAGAAGAAGATGAAAATGTACAATTTAGGCCCCATTAGAACCCTTCCCCACCCCCCTCCCCTGGGTCCCAAGGGGGGCACCCCTGATTCTGCCATGAACAAACTTGAAACTACAGTCATCAATGTACTAACTCATAGTATTAACTTAGCTCTATCACTTCTGGTTCTAGAGAAGAAGATTTTTGCGGATTCCTTAATTTTGGGGGGTTTGGGCCCCCTGGGGGCCCCCTGGGTGGGGCATGGTGCCCATTTTAACAAATTGAGTTCCTAACCCCCTAGGGATGCTACCTGCCAAGTTTGGTGAAAATGGGTCATGGGGTTCTCAAGAAGAAGATGAAAATGTACAATTTAGGCCCCATTAGAACCCTTCCCCACCCCCCTCCCCTGGGTCCCAAGGGGGGCACCCCTGATTCTGCCATGAACAAACTTGAAACTACAGTCATCAATGTACTAACTCATAGTATTAACTTAGCTCTATCACTTCTGGTTCTAGAGAAGAAGATTTTTGCGGATTCCTTAATTTTGGGGGGTTTGGGCCCCCTGGGGGCCCCCTGGGTGGGGCATGGTGCCCATTTTAACAAATTGAGTTCCTAACCCCCTAGGGATGCTACCTGCCAAGTTTGGTGAAAATGGGTCATGGGGTTCTCAAGAAGAAGATGAAAATGTACAATTTAGGCCCCATTAGAACCCTTCCCCACCCCCCCTCCCCTGGGTCCCAAGGGGGGCACCCCTGCTTCTGCCATGAACAAACTTGAAACTACAGTCATCAATGTACTAACTCATATTATTAACTTAGCTCTATCACTTCTGGTTCTAGAGAAGAAGATTTTTACAGATTCCTTAATTTTGGGGGGTTTGGGCCCCCCTGGGGGCCCCCTGGGTGGGGCATGGTGCCCATTTTAACAAATTGAGTTCCTAACCCCCTAGGGATGCTACCTGCCAAGTTTGATGAAAATCGGTCTTGGGGTTTTCAAGAAGAAGATGAAAATGTAAAAAGTTTACGCACGACGGACGACGGACGACGGACGACGGACGACGGACGACGGACGACGGACGACGCACGACGCACGACGCACGACGGACGCCGGACGAAGGGCGATCGCAATAGCTCACTTGAGCCTTTGGCTCAGGTGAGCTAAAAAGTCAATTTTCCACTTCCCGCTGACCTTTCAAGCACTGTATGGTGCACTCGCTCAGGGGCAGCATAACCAACAAGTTTGAAAAAGAGACATTCTTTCGGGTACAAATGTAGGTACATGTAGCACAGGTATCTGCACATGTCCTTGGGTGTAATTGTGTAATTGTACCCAGGGCCGGCGCAGCCGTGGGGGCCGCGGGGGCTCGGGCCCCCACACTTTTTGTGCACCATACAAAGGAATATATACACGTTTGTAAGGTGTCATCACTTTGGGCCCCCACACTTTTTTCAACCCGGAAAAAAAAAAAGTGGCACTAAAATAGAAATAGATAGAGATCTTGAAGTATGGCGGCGGTAAGGTTATGTGTTTTCTCTGAAGACCTTTTTTTTAATAACATCTGAAAATGGGGGGGGGAGAGAATGAGCTGAGGACCTTTTTTTATTTTTTATTTTTTTTTGCTTGTCAGCTGAAGAAACCCAGAGGTGGACAGGGAGAGATGAGCTGAGGACGTCGTTTCTTTTTTTTTTTCTTTTCTTTTTTTGCTTATCAGCTGAAGAAACCCGGAAGTGGACTGGGAGAGATGAGTTGAGAACCTTTTTTTTATCATTTTTTGCTTGTAAGCTGAAGAAACCTGGAAGTGGGCCCCCACACTTTTGAAAACACTGCGCCGGCCCTGGTACCACCATAGGTGGCACAGGTACCAAGCTGTTCCTTTCTTTCATCTTCATCACCATTGGCAAGAACTTTGGGTGCAGTTGACAAATCAGCAAATACAGAGCTTGACAAGTTAGAGGCTTAAAGGGAGGGAATAGTTTTGGTTGAGATGGGGATTCAGGTATTATAACTTCTTTTTTTGAAAGAAATCTTTTACAAAATACGGCAGAGCTTATAATTTTTGAGGAGTTCAAAGTTTATTTGATGAAAGATATCCAGAACAAAGCAATTCTAATAAAAGGTGGGACCTACAGTTGTACTTTAAGAGAATCACTTTGTTTTACTTTGTGTTTTTGATGTCTCAGCCATTTCAAAACCAATTTCCATGAAATAAACTTTGAATTTCCCTTTGAATCGTATACTCTTTATTCATTTCATTGAGTGAATTCTTTGTATCTTGCAAATGGTTAAAATCCAAATCCTCACCTCAACCTACACTACACAACACCATTCCTTTCAAAGGACAGATCATTTTGGCAGGGGAACCCACTGAAAATTATAGTTTCTCTAACCAGAATCTTACAGTGATATGCTGCACCAAACAGCCGCTCACTTACCACGGGCGCCAGACCCCAGGTGTCCAGGATGCCGACTGCTACGAACCCAAACGGGATGGTGGTGACCATATACACTGTGGACAGCCAGTTAATGTTCGCATCAGTGGTGTTCATGTACGTCGCTGCGTAGTTGGCGATGGGTGCAAAGCTTATCCATGCCTGCAAAAGTCAACGTAGTGCGACACTCATTAGGATTGCCAGTGCATATGTAGACCAGTGGAGTCAAGTCACCGCGAGGAAGAGAAGGTGGCACAATTGAGTAGAATTGCAACTGATTGACAAATTGCCCTGCAATGTACAATCGAATTCGAATCTTGCTCAAGTATCCCTACACCTATTTGTCATGGCTACTACTAAAACACTGATCAATTCAGTGCTTATTTACGTTGATGTATTATAAAGGCAATTATTCAATTAGTAGCAATGAAAAACACCCTCAACGGAAGAGTTTCATGAATTTGAATAATTGAGTAGAATATTATGACAAAAAAGTGCTGATTTTTGCCAGCTGTGCCACGAGTTGACATAATGCCATGACAACAGAGAATGCTTGTGTCCATTCTGCCAAGTTCTTTACAGTTTGATTGTCAATAAGACTGAGTGAGATCCTGTATATACTGTATTAGTACACAGGGTCTGATGACCCACCACTGGCACTAATTCTGTAAAGATGATATCTTTCATGGCATGAAATTGTCACGAAGTGGAGCCAACTGCCTTTCTTGCGGCATGAAATTTTCACCACTTATCCTGGCATTCAACGCACATTGTAGTGCAGACAAGAACTTTTGCGTGTGTTTTAATTTTGCGAATCTCGGTTCTAGCAAAATTTGTGAAATTGAAATGCACACAAACATTACTTGTTTTACAGTATTGTGCAGGCTTTTTTTTCAAAGAAAGACATGCTACAATTCATCTACTGTAACTGTAACATACATTGTATGTGGTCATGCACCACAAAGCCAACAAAAAGGGACCAGGCAGTAATTTTCAGTTGAGAACAGATTGTGAAAGAGCAGATTTTAAAGGGACTGTACAGTACTGGTTGAGGTAGGGATTCATGTTTTGAACATTCCTAAGTGAGATAATGAAAAGCCTCTTATGAAATACGAAAGAGCATGTAATTTTAAGAAGGATTCAACGTTTATTTGATGAAAATTGGTTTTCAAATGGCTGAGATATCCAAAAAAGTGCTAATAATAAAAGGCGACATGCCCCAACTTTATTAGTATCTCTTTGTTTCACCTTGTTTTTGGATATCTCAGCCATTTCAAAACCGATTTTCATCGAATCAACTTTTGATACCCCTTAGAACTGCATGTTCTTTGACATCTCATAGAGTGGTTTCTGAATATCTCACAAAACGTTAAAAGCTAAATCTTCACCTTGACCAGAACTGTACACACCATTTAAGCTTTAAAATAATATATTTTATAACTCAATTCAAATGGACTTTCCTTTAAACTTATCTTATAAAGGAAAAGAAAATACATACTCTGGAAAAAGTTTACTGAGGGAAGAGGCTCTAATTTCTAATATTAGGTTATATTCAAGCACTTTAATACTCTGACCAAGCTGTGCTAGCTGTGCAATTAATGACACGAAAACAGGATGTGAAACTACACACAGCATAAACAATTAAGGGATTACCATATTAAGCTGAAATTGATCATGCTCTATTGACACATTAAATCAATTTCTCATACCAACTTTCAAAGCAGTGATACCATTCTTTAAAAAGTTATTAGAGTTTAAAGTGAAGAGTGTGTAAAGCATTTCTAAGGAATGAAAAGGGGACTCTACGATACATCTGAACACACTATTCTCAAACAAACAAAAAAAAAGTGTTCTAGAAAAACTGCTAAAAACACAATTTCCTATTTGTTTTAGGATCCCACACTTTACCACAATGTTTTGCTCTTTCAGAATATGTAAAAATTCAAGATTGATTAGGTTACCCATCTTGATCTACCATCACTACTCTTTGTTCATCAGCATGCCCGTGCTTCTGTGCCTCCAGTGCCCTGGTTATGACCCACCATATCCCTCTTCTCTCTCCCCTCCCCCCCCCCCCCCCCTTGTCCACCTCGGACTTACTACCTTCTTCACTACTATATCTTTCTATCCTCTCATCAATCTTTCCTTACAAGAGAGCTGCCATGTGTTTGTTAATGTGCGTCCGTATGTGTGCATGTATGTGTGTATTACTCTGTCTGTATTTTTTTTTTTTTTTTTTGCTACTGCTTCTTAGGGAAATTTTTGTTGTTTTGCAATTATATTTTTTTCTCTATGAGGGGACTGCATTTTACAAGCTCTGCTTTCTAGCAGTCCCCTCCATTTCCAGCAATATTGTTTATGCATTTACCACAGTGACGTAACAGTTACATGTATTTGTATCTCTGTTGATAATTTACCTGTATCTTTTTTACAATGTTATTCTGTTTATCGCATTGTGGTACTGATTTCCTGACGTCTGTGTATATGAGCATTTCTTTGTCTTTCTTTGTATTTCTAATTATTTGTTGGAAGTGAAATAAATCAACTTGAACAACTTGAACTTGATTATCATCTATTTTGAGTCCTGACATAAAATCAGTGAATGTGACTTTTTGTTGGTTTTGTGATGCATGGTCACATATTGTATATTCCCTGTGCAGTATACTCAGCCAAGACTATTTGCAACAGACAAAAAGAGCATCATGAACAGCTTAGGCATTCATATGACACCAAACTGTAATCTGTATGTGTAAGTCATATTGCAGATTTACATGTACACGTACACACAAAATATGTATTCCACAGTGTATTAAATGAATATTCAAGCTCACATTGTATAACAAACATAGGAAATGCTCAGTACAGGTAAACAAAGCACTAAAAATAGAATCACTATTGCACATGTACAGGAAGATTATCACGGCATGGATGCTCCAAGAAACTGAAAAACAATAGCAGAAGGTCAGAGTCTAAGTCTGCCATCACTACACTGTACAAGTACATGTACAGTATACTGTACTGTATGATGTATTCTTTCATTGGACATTGAGTTAAACCAGCACAATGCATGGTGGCATGTTTCTTTGAGTGGTGATAAACCCTCTTCAGCATCACCATTTCAGCAAGTGAAGATTCCCTACATAATGGCCTATTGTTCCCTGGTCAAAAGGTACAGCAACATTACTTTCATTTTGGCAACTACAGGGATGGTATAGTTTCAGTTGAGATGGGATTTCAGCCATTTTCAGGTTTCCAACTTTGTGTGTGTGTGTGTGTGAGAGATAGTAAGAAACCTCCTATGAAATATGAAAGAGCCTACATTGTATCATTCTAAGAGAAATTAAAAGTTTATAAATGATGAAAATTGATTGTGAAATGGCAGAGATATACCTTATACAAACAAATTGACACTAATAAAATGTGGGACCCACCTTTTATTAGGATCACTTTGTTTTACTTTGTTTTTGGATATCTCGGCCATTCCAAACTCGATTTTCATCAAAGAAACTATGAATTCCTATTCTAATGGTAAGCTTTTTAACATTTCATAAAGTGGTTTTCAGTACTAATCTCACAAACAGTTTAAGAGCTGAATTCTCATTTCAACCAATAAAGTAGCTCATAGTCATAACATGTTTATTTTTGTCTATTCTAAGTAAGTTCTGTTTTTTTTTTCTTGAAAGCCTAATATCAAGACTTTACCAAGAGACTTGTGTGTCAAAGAAGTAATTCTGACATACTCTTGTTGACCTTTGACCTCTTTCAAATTACGTTGTATATGAAAACAATAAAAATTTGGTATAAAGCATAAAACAATAAAAAAAAAAACAAATGGGCAGTTTTGGGCACTTAAGGGAGTAATAAGATAGGCAGGTTTGGGCGGTTCAGTTACTAATAGGTTAATAGCATTGTGCATTAACAGTTTGTCTATGGTAATTACAGGGTTAAAAAGACACAAATGTTGTCAGATTTCACTCGATCAACTCTTGAAAATCCCATTCACAGTTTGGGCACTGTGGAAGAAGTGTTTAATGCTGTTTGACATGCAATGATACAATTCAACAAAATGTGCCCTGTACACATCCTCACACACTTGTATGGTATGTCCATAAGTACATTGTACAGTATGTGTATAGACATATTATATATTGTACACTGCATGTGAGAGAGAGATGCTAGTAGTGTGTGTTTAGGCCTATACTGTAAAAGTGGAAATTTTCGCGGTGTTGAAATTTTCGCGCATTTCGCGCAACGAGAAGCTAGCGCGAAAATAAAAGCACGCAAATATTTTTGCGTGCCATATGTCCCAGTACTTGATGTCTTGATTCTGCGGAATCAAAAACATGCGAAAGTCTTCTGACACGGCAAAGTGTGAAAAATTAGTCGCGCGAAAATATCCACTTTTACAGTAATGTAAAAGTGTGTGTGTTGCTGTGGGTCTCAGCATAATTCTTATGTACAATTGTGTACATCACATATATCACTGAAAAAATTTTGAACAATGCAAAAACAAAATGGACATGTGTGGGTGTGTGAGTACTTACATTGTATAGTACTAACTACATTTTGTAGTTTATCTCCACGCCCCTTACTGTTATCTTCTTTTGTATCACAGTTGTTGTAGCAAAATGCATAGTAGATTCATCAACATCACTCTTCAAACAGGAAAATGCAAACACATTGCTCAGATAATGAGTTAATATGCACATATTGTACAGTATGTTATGAGCATGGGTGCAAGGGACATTTTACGTACTGTGTTGACCTGTACACACTTGCAAACATGCTTTATCAATCATACTCTAACTCAAAAAAAGCCTGTGTATGACCTTAAAGGTATTAGCCCACATTTGCAAACCTGCAGCAATTGGTCTCATAGTTAGCATGGAGTTTGGATATGATTGCAGTAACACCTGTGCAAAATTTCGTTCCAATTAGTCCATTACTTTCATAAAAATAAATGAAAATGCACCGTATGCATGCGTATAAAAACGCTCGCTAGCTCCGGTCCACGCACGTACTACAATACATGCATGCGATACATGTGTAAGTTAATGTACGTAGCTAGCCCGCGCTCGTAATTCGATTTTGGGTCGGGTTGACCCGGTTTGAAAATTGATTTTAAAACGATGATTTTCTCTCTTTTATCGAATGGTATAGACAAAGAGCAGCAGGTGAGGTATGTTACTGTTATAACTTGTACTTGAAGTCATATTGGACCTGTTTTATGCAGTTTTGATTTTTGTGGGTTTGCAAATGTGGGCTAGTACCTTTAACACAGTGTGTCTATCAATCATCACAGCACTTGTGGCTCTTTAACATTAACTGCATGCACAATAGTGCCATTTGATTTGATTTGATATGATTTGATTTGATTTGATTTGATTTGATTTGATTTATTGTTCCACATCTCAAAACACAAATAACATGATACGATCAATTTGACATAAGACTGGACATAGCGTCATACTTACAAAGAATACAAGAGAAGACAATTTTACAAACATGACATGTGGGGACCTACTAAAAAGCAAACCTTGTAATGTATAGGTCCCTGTATAGATGAAAGTGTTGGTCTTCTTAAACAACCTGGTAACGAAAACTATGAAAGGAAGGAAAGGGACGTATAAAAGAAAAGAGAGCAAAAAGAGCAAGAAAAAGAAATAAAATATACAAGAGCATAGCGAAATACTAAGTAGCCACCTGTATTACGCTTACAAGATTCCTTGTCACCCGAGCAACATAGTTATACATAACTGTAAGAATGCGCCAAAATGCACATGATACATAATGATTCATTAATTCAGGAATAGCCTTGACATAAATGACTCAGCACAAAGAACGAAAAGCAAACCTGGAATACCTAATAAATGACGAATCTGATAAAGAAGAGGGAGTTCGAATAAAATTGCATGTTGTATGATTAGACATACAAAGCCTGCACAAGGGATTTTTTTAGTTTACCTTTAAAACAATTCAGTGACAACGATTCAGTGATGTTAGAGTCAAGGCTATTCCAGAATGTCGGACTTTCTGTATCGGAGTATTATTGTTTTAAGAGCAAATGTACTTCTTACGGGAGAAAAGTGAAATGAATTTTCCTGTCTGGTAGGGTAGGAATGTACATAACTTTATTTTTTACAAACATGAGAGTGAAAGCATAAAGGTAATTCGTCTTCGGTTAACTGGTACATAAATATCCCAAGGGAGTAAGAATATGTGTCAAAAATCTTTAAGAAGTTATCACTTTTGAAAAGTGGGCTTGCCGGCGCTAAATAATTTGTACAATTGATAATCCTTATAGCTCGCTTTTGTATTTGAACTGAAGATAGACTCCAGGCGTATTTTGGAACAACTCCCCCAGGCCAGTATGCTATAATGAAGATACAGAAGTAACAAAGTGGAATATATGGTACAGAGTACGTAATATAATATATGGAGAAAACATGCTTAAAAGCTTCTGTAGTAGTAACTTACTTAATGATTTGTTTCTTCCTGCCAAGATAATTTACAATCAATTGAAAGGCCAAGAAATTTAACTGAATTTGTCTGTTGTAAGTTTACCCCTTTGATTGAAATAGAGCCAGGTAAACAAGTAATTGTATTACTAAACACCATAAAATTAGTTTTGTTAAGATTTAGGGATAATTTGTTACTTTGAATCCAATCATTATAACATGATTCAAATCAAAATTCAGCATATCAAGTAACTCAGTAGGATTTTTGTGTGTCAAAAAAAGACTTGAATCGTCCGCAAACAAGAGGAAAGAAAGGAGTGTGGACGACCTGGGCAAATCATTTATGTACACAATAAAAAGAAGTGGTCCCAAAAGGGTGCCTTGTGGAACACCACATGTTATATTTGCTGTGCTTAAATCAGAATCATTAATGTGTACAAATTGTGATCGATTTGTAAGGTACATTTGTAATCTCTGAACCACTCCATTAATGAGCGTTACATTTTTATGTCATCTGCTCTGGGCTACTACAACCTACAGTAGATCAAACAGACCAACAAGTTAATCTTTTATCACAACATGATATATGTCTACCGGAAATTCAATGACACTTTTATGATCAGATTTTCATTGAAAATTAATAACAGAAACATTTCAGCTATAAATTCCTGGGCTTTCATTCACTCATGCCTCTTTCTACACAGTGTATGATAATTTGAACTATTGTGTGAAACATATTGCACAGCTCTACCATTGCATATAATGAAATCACAATTGTACAAGTGTTGTTTACAATGATAGTGCTACAATTTTGTAAATTTTCATGTACAGTACTGCATATACATGAAAATATGATGTTCATTCATTGTCATTCAAATCATCCTTTACCTGAAACGACATAGACTGTGTATTTTGTTGCCAGTGACAAACTCACAGCACTGTAACTCTTCCTCTTTGGATTTTTTCATAGGTCACACTATTCAGACCACAAACACACACCCGTGGTACATGGCTGGAAGTGCAGTGATCTACTGCGTGCGTGCGCTCCTTGGTAGCAGCACGGTCGACAGCGTGACCTTTAAAAGAGCATTCCCGATCGCGTGAACTCCCGATTATCAGATGCATATAATCTTCATTTTTGGTAAGTTGTGAAATGTGTATGTCAATATCGATAACATAGCTACATTATGTAGTGTCATTAATGAAGATTACATTTAATAAGTTTGAGGTGACAAAAAATGATGTCAAGTATCAAAACTCAAAGTGATCGTAAAGCGATCGCTGAGCTCTCTTTCTGTTGTGGGCCGTTCCGGTTCAGCCCTGTCGCTATTTATACAGCGACTGGGCTGTGTATAGTAGGACAGTAACAAGGGAATGTGTACTATCTGTCAAAAACTGAAATTTGGTGGAATTCTCTTTATATTTCCCTATATCATTCTATGCATGTGACATTATCAAAACTGCAGTAGTCTTCTCATCCAGCAGTGACTAACACAGAAACTTTAAAAATTCATAACTTTTGAATGCATCAAGTAATTTTTCTCAAACTCTCACTGATGCACTGATGACGGCAGTGATGTGTTCAATGAACCGAAGCATGATCGTATGCGTCTCTTCTCGTTCCCAAGGGCCTTCTTCAGTAATGTTAGTACAGCTGTGTACAAGTGCAATCTGTATGTCTACATCTATGTACTAGTATAACAATCATGGTCAGCCCTATAACAGAAACACCGTTGCGGAACGCTGTAACTAGTACATGTTGGCTGGGGTCTCTGATGCGTGTTGCGGTAGGTCAGCCCATCTATTCACGGAGACGGAGGATGACCATGTCACATGTAAATCTTTACCAACGTTACTTCTTAGATAAAAAGCCCAACGAGAAGAGACAGATACCATCAGTCTTACGGCATTATCATGAAATAGTCCACCACTCCATTCACCGCCATTCATTTCGTCATAGCCGGTGACTCCTTTCAACCTCCATACCATAGTTTGCACATAGTGAAGATGCACACGCAGAACAAGAGGGGACCAATATCACGATTTGGCCTGTCTAACTACAGATATTGCTGCTGCGTTCACTCAATTCATGATGTATCTGTGTAAATATGGTGAACTTGTTCTTGAAGGTTTGAAGTTCGGAGAGACGTGGGGCGTGGGTCTTTTGCTTTGTCCTCTCTAGTGTCTTGTGTGTGTGACTTTTTGTTTTGGCACAGCAAGCTAACGACAAGTAACGTTACTAGACAACACTGCCACAATAACAACAGAGAGGAAGATATAATTCTAACAAGATTTTACACAGGTACAGCTACCATGCATTATTATACTACATCGTACTAACAGTAAGTAGTGAGGTCTATCTAAACAAATATTTACCAACGCTGAAGATATGTTCACCAGAGCCAATACGGCTATGACGAGCCATCGCCGCTTGTAAACGGTACGTTCTCCCGTCGTGCCATCCCGGGAGAGCGCTGGCGGAGTGTGAGAACGCGCACCAGGTAGAGAGGCGTGCCTGTACTCATCGTCACTACTTTGATTATAAATCTGTCTGTAGTGTGGCATTGTGTTCCGTTGATCCAATCGGCGATAGAATGTTTGAACCAGATTACAAAAGATGATTGCTTGTCATGACACGTGTTGTACTAATTAAGTCACAAACGAGTGGACAGTCCTCAGTTTTCTGGTCCAGCAGCACGGCGGCGCACAGAACGAGGTGTAAATATCAACGATCTTTGGTTGATGCATGCAAGCGCAAGCATGGATGCATGTATGCATGTATGATGCAAACAAACATACACGTACCGGATGCGTACTATCCGACGAGTCATATGATGCTTGTTGTACGTTGCGGGTTCCATGCACCAAGCTGTCAATGATCTCAACGTGTAAAATTTTGCAATGGCGCCATCTCGAGTTGGGTTGAAGATAAACAATGCGATCGAGCCAACAACACAGAACTCTACATAAAGTTCTGTGGCCAACAAGCACCACCCAAGGTTGCCATAGTTTAGGCGTGATGGTTATGCTTTTTGGCATAATTTTTGCCGCTTCAGCATAGGTATTGCAACATTATGCTAGGCATAATAAGGTTCATTAAAAAAAAAAGAAAATGTGAGTACTGTTTGCTTTCTTTTTTGCTTGGCACCACATTTGGTTGATAATTATGGTTTAATATAATTTTGTGGCAATTTAGCATAATAATTTTAGGCCGCCTCAAGCAAAATCCCATTAACACGCTGGTCACAGTACCAATACCACTGGGCTTTCCAGAGCAGAATTTCTTTGCAAAAACCGATAAGTCCATATATGCCAAATGGAGATATTTGTGATTAAAGGTCAAAAAAAAATAAAGAGAATAATAAGAAAATTTTTGCTTCTTTTGACCATAACTTTACAAATGTGCCTGTATATGTAGTGACCAATATATCAATTAAAATGTATTATTTTGTACTTTATGACAGAAACCGTACTTCAAAAGTTTAAAAGAAATGGACTTATCGGGGGTTTTTTTGCGACCAAACTCTTTGCCTTATCTCTACGTAGAAATAAATTAACTGTCTTATAATCATTATCGTTATAGGCCTATAGTTTCTGAAAAGCAAACTATCTTTTTTTTTCCGTAGAAATCTTTAAAAGGATATAAAACGTCGGGGCCGATCCACATCATCATTCCCCTAAAATCTTGAAATATAATGTTTGCTTTTAAAATGAACTAATTAGACAAAGATTGATATTGAATAATATGGGGCAAGTTTTATGAGATCTGATGTTTGCCCACATCAACCATGATATTATGTATAAAAATAGCCAAATAATCAAATTGCTGAAGATCGACAACTGTTACAGTGGAAAGTACTTTTTCGATCAGTATTGTCTTGCTTCAGAAAATAATCATTTTATTGTGATAACCATTACCATTATATAATACACTTCTAATATTCTCATCATTTTTGTAGCAAGAACAATTCTAACTATGTAAGTTCCCCTCTTTGCATGAGTCGCCTGCACTCTTTTAATACTTATAAATTTATTGTCTAAATTTACCGTGAAGAATGTTATATGACTCCCACTTTCTGGCAATGAATTTCCACATTCTCTTTCGACTTGAAGCCCGCAGGTATAGGCCTACTCATACATCATTTTGAAAGTACCACCACAATATTTGTACAATTATATTTCTCCATTGTTTGCTGCAAAACTACCTTACTGTATAAACGTCTCTGGTTTTGCCCCGAATCATTGTTATGATGCCTAGAGCTCTGTGTTATATTCACTGTATATTCATTTTTATACCTTTTTTTTTTTTCCTTTCTCTTTCCCTTTAAATAATGATACGAAGAGTTTGTTCGCAAAAACCGATAAGTCCATTTTTGAAGATTTTGAAGTACGGTCTCTTTCATAAAGTACAAAATAATACCTTTTAAATGACATATTGGTCACTACATATAAAGGTACATTTTTGAAGTTATGGTCAAAAGAAGCAAATATTTTCTTATTATTCTTGTTATTTTTCTTGACCTTAAAATCGCAAATATCTCCATTTGGCAAATATGGACTTATCGGGTTTTGCGAACAAACTCTTCATAGTAATTTTCTATATTTTGTCATGCATATCATTTGGGCTGACCCTTGATATTAGAATGTGTGTGCGTGGTTGAGTGTGTATGTCAGTGTGTGTATGTGTGTGTGTGTGTGTGTGTGTGTGTGTGTGTGCGTGTGTGTGTGTGTGTGTGTGTGTTTGAATGTGCGTGGGTGAGTTAGTGTGCGATACACGCGCGTGTGTATTATGATTATTCGAATTTGCGGAGAGAATATGAGGTATACATCAACATAATATATTGTTACCTTTATAATGATTTCTTTTTTGAGACATGATGATTAGTTTTTGGTTTTGGATAATATCACCTTCCAAATAATTAGTATTTAATGGTTGTATTTTTTATATGAGCTCTCTCGTGGAGACTGTATGAGCTCCTTTGCGGAGACGCTCGATAGTATGAGCCATAGAGCTGTATAATCCAACTCTATGGTATGAGCTCCCTTGTGGAGGCATTATGGTGTATTTAATATTCTTGTTTGGTATCTCGAAGATTTAGTATGTTTTGTTTTATATTAGTACTGTATGGGGCAAATTATTTGTTGTATAGGAGGGCCCCATTTTTCTCTCTCTTTCTCTTCTTTCTTTAAAACAACAACAACAACCATTACGAGTCCCATACTTTATGAATTGAAAGTACACTCAATAATTCAAATTATGCAATAATTGCTTTGATATAGAAATTAAAACCATGATCCAAGGCCGCACTAGAAAGATTTGT
Organism: Diadema antillarum; assembly: GCF_040938485.1. Taxonomy (NCBI): domain Eukaryota; kingdom Metazoa; phylum Echinodermata; class Echinoidea; order Diadematoida; family Diadematidae; genus Diadema; species Diadema antillarum. The sequence continues at coordinate 627,018 of NW_027271217.1, forward strand.
ATGTCTCTGTAATTGACTGTCAAGAGGATTATGAATTTGAATTTCTAATTAGAAACATCGAAATCATGCGTTGAACAGACTTTGATACATTCATCAAACATTCATTTCACAGGAAAACAAGGTATCTTACTTGTTTTTAGTTTAATTGTGTTTGTATATTCAGACTTTAAAAATGACTATAAATCTAGCAGATATTACATTAATTCTTCTTGATTGCATCAACTTCAAATATATGCAGTCATTCATACACACATATTATACATGCATATACATCAAGCATACACCGCATACACGCACACACACACACACACACACACACACACACACACACACACACACACACACACACACAAATTTGTCATATACTCACACATTCAGTCATAAAGACCTCACCTATTACTAATACCATGGAGCTACGCATGTAGCTCCATGCTCATACAAACATACAGACAGGCATACATGCACCGTGTACGCGGATAGCATTGATCGCGAGCAGTTTCTCCATTTTCCACTGAGGAAGTACGCCCTCTATAGAGCTTGTTGTTTTCCGATTACGTGTGTACCACAGAACTCTTACTAAAAGTTCTGTGGTGTGAACCAGTATTGTTATCTCTCCCTCCCTCTCTCCCTCTCTCTCTCTCCACTCGAGCCTCAGTGATTTTTATTGGTTCTTTCTCTTTGTTTCTTATCGCCAGTGATACCATCCTTTATACAATTATTTTACGTTCATATTTTGCTGTTTTGCTGTGTGTCCTTTTCTACGAATCATGACATGCGCACATCTCTCCCAAATATTTATGAACTGCTGATCTGCTGACACATAGAGATCAGTGATGTGAACGAGTAAGGCGATGAAACAAGAAAAACACGACAATGCGCATTGCCACTTGTGGCGGTATGTGAAAAAAAATGATGTGGTCAACAACTATCATCAGACAGGTCGCCTTTTGTGCGATATGCAATATTTTGCTTCCATAATCATGATATTCTTCGAAAACCCGAAAGTGAACACTATCTTGTTGATGGCCTGGGTAATTCGATCGCGCTCAGTTGCGAGTGGCCCGTCGACGACTGACTTTTCATATCTACATGTATCTGTTTTTGTATTGAGGTTAGCAGCAGCGAGTTGAGGGTCTTGTTTCTCCTCTCTCTTTCTTTGTTTTTTTTTTTCCTCCCTTTTTTCCGTCGGTCGGGAGGGCTAGGGGGACGGGGGTGTGAACGGTGCCCGCCTCACAGCGCTGTCGATTGCGTAACGTAGAAAGTCCTTCCAAAGTGTCTACTACTTCCAACCATCGTCTACCGCATTAGCTCTCTCGCTTATCGGTGTGAGTGGACCTCTAACTGCGAAAAGAATGCAAGACGACCAAGCAAGCCAACCAACGTGGGATATGTGGGACACGTCCCTGCATCTTATTGATGAGATCTATACACCCTTCTTTATGACGACGCCGTTCGGCCGACCTGCCAGCGATACCGTCTGTCCCTTTGGCTGTTCGGCAGCAGCAACGACCAGTCAGCGTCCAAAGACTGGAAAGAGTACCGACATGCCCACCACCTCGGCGAGCAACAAGAAGAAATATTTGAACACATACTGTGTGTTCTGTAAGAATAATAAGGAGACTTTGAGCTTCTACAGCTCCCACGTTCTTAAGGATGAGGACGGGCGAGTGACGTGCCCAGTGCTTAGAGCCTACAAGTGCCCGATTTGCGGGGCTCAAGGTGACAACAGCCACACGATTAAGTACTGTCCCAAGTCTAACGGCAGACAGAGCAGCCGGCATATTACGTCTTCGACGAACCGCGATCTCGATCGCTATGGTGACGACTCCACCGCGCACAACACCAGCTGCTCGGACGCCGCCGTCCTCCTCCCGCCGCATCGCCGTAGCGTGGGCAGTAGTGGCGGACCGAAATCCTACACGTTCACGGCAACGGGGGTGTAGGCCTGCATTATTGGATTGGTGCGTATCATTTTCTCCATCTCTTGTTCTCGCTGTATGTAAACGTATCTGTGCCATGTGACGAATGTTTGTGCAGAAAATAGATACTTAGATTGCGTGTCATTTCATTGCTCGTTTCCATCATCATATTTCCCTGCCCCTTTTTAATTGTTTTGTTACAAGGACAAAGTGTGCATTGTTCTTTATTGTTGGGTGTCGCTATTCGCATATTATAATATCTTACACTATTATATTCAATGATTTGCCCACTCAAATTGCATAAAAGTTAAATTGATAAATGTAGCACGTTGTACCATCATTGATTATGTATTTCCCTTTGTTGGATATTGAACTGAATGAAATTGATTTGAATCGAATTGTGTACGAAACAATTGCGGGCGCCCAATTACAGACGGATTTTTCTGCCCATCAATTGTTATGCTCTGTTAAAACGTTGCCGCTGAAAATTTTTTGTGACCGTGATTTTTCTCAAAATTTTGCTTGTCTGCTCAAGATTTTTCCGATTTTATACGAAGCGCGGCAGCATAATCATGATATGATATCAGAAAGGAATTTCTCTTCAGAAAATATGCGAGTTATGGAGAATCTCGTACTACCGGAATGATACAATATGTACCACGTTTGTTTGTTTGTTTGTTTGTTTGTTTGTTTTGGTTTTTTTGTGTGTTTTTGTGTTTTTTGTTGGATTATTCTTAATATTCTTATTTAATACATCCATAGGCATAATGAACTGCGAGTGTAGAACATGCAGTTAAAGTTGACTTTCACCATGTTCACTTATTTATGAGCAGACTTCTCGCGCTTCTCAGAAATGGTTGGTTGCATCTTGCAATTTGACTGTTTAATATGTTTCTTCTACATCTACAGGCGACTGCTCTATTGTGACGTCCTTATTTCCCACTCCCACTATGGACACAGATGCAGAACGGAACCCGACAGTAACCTGTGGACTGACAGACAAAATAACAACCCAAGTGGCCCAATTCAGCCGCCACGCAACAACGCCACCACGCCACGCCACCGAGCGAGGCCGCCGCACCGTGTGCCTGCCAACTCTCCAACATGATCACGCCCGCCGGTCGCCGGGGACGAGTGTGGATACTTGGAGAGGTCGTGTCGATTGATTCAACCAAGGAGGTGGAATCGCACATCTCCTTGATACAATCCAGGAAATTATGTGTGTGTTTGGGGACAAAGCATGCATGTAATAGGGAAGAGAGGATTTTTTGTTTGTTTGTTTGTTGGTTTGTTTGTAGTGTATGATATAGGGGGATAAATACAGGTTTTCCCTCCCAATCCCATTATGATACGTATACGTACCATACAAGTATTCAAATTTTGGCATTAATTCTGTCCGAGTGATTTGCCTCACACTCTTTTTACCTTGCTTGGTTTTAAAAAGTCGTTACTGAGAACTTACTGTTAACGTTGTGTAAAAGATAATCATTTTCGACACCAATTCCATACGAGTTTGTATTAACGAATTGATTCAATTTCGGGGCACAAAATTTGTCATACTTATGTCTTGACCGACAAGTAGTATCAAGTTTTTCGCGGAATTAGACATACCTGTCGGTCAAATTTATGTCATGATTACATTACACTGTGTGAACCAAATAAAAAAAAAATGAATTTCGTTTTCAAATTCAAGAATACAAGTTGGTATACTTTCATCAAATTTTGTTCATCCATGGAGCTGTAGATGTAGTGCCACGTTGCCAAGATAATACTTTGTAGCCATATTTTGTGCTCCCTGGTATCAGAGGTGTCGGTTGTATCACGGGTACGCATGATGCAGGGTAGGGTAGGTATGTGTGTGTTGGGGGGGGGGGAGGGAGGCTTGAATGAATTGAACGACTGCCACTGCATGCATAGGGCTGATGTATTATATAATAATGATAATCGCAACTCGATATCTAAATACCAAACATGTTTTTATCTGAATGCTGGAAAACAGGCGCAGGGCGTAGCCTGTATGAATGGATTTTGCATACATTTTTATTTTGACTCTTCATATTGTATTATTCACACTTTCGATTGGCAAAATTGTGAAAAGGCTCATTCATAGATTTGCATTGAATGCCTATTCCAGGTTGTAGCAGTTTTATAAGTCATTGTTATTCGAATTCGCCCCATATGGATTATACTATGTAATCTAGGTGGAAGTAAGTAAATTGTGGAGGGGAAAACATTTGATATCGATCCAAAACATTTGATATTGATCCTTTACAGAGGAGAACGTTAAATCTTCAGTCATAGCATGTGTAGGCTGACTTGCTAATGACACCATTCATTGGAATATTCATATCAATTTATTATTTTTTTAATCATGCACTGAATTGACATTGTGTAAAACAGTTTTCTTTTTTAAGTTTGAAGTGATGTGGTTTTGAGATCAACAAAGCGATCTACAATTTAACCTAGTTTTTCTATATTACTCGACTTTTTTTAAATCAAGTTTTCCGTAAATGTAGTAGGTGCATCAGACTAGCTTTCTGCATGGCTGTCTGGAATTTTGAATGTATTGCAAGGTATGCTGATACAGGAGGAGATTCAGGTTCCTACCAATTCCCCCAAATTCGCTGGTTAAAATAGCTTTCATCCACTCTTGTGGACTTCAGGCTAGGGACTGTAGGTCCATGTTCAGGCCATGGACTGTAGGTCCATGTTCAGACCATGGACTGTAGGTTCAATTCAGGCCGAGTGGTTTCACCGTTTCTCTAGCAGTCTAGCACTGCCTGCTTGTTTCTCTCTAGATCATTGGACCGAAGGCTGGTGACAAACTGTATCCGGAATCAGTCAGCCTGAATCTCCAACTCCCTGCCCAAACTGATGAAAGTTTTCTGCATCAGAGTCCGGAGTATGCTGTTGTAGGTGGTAGTTTGGAAAAGCAGTGTAATACTTTGATGTCTTTACATAATTTTATGTTTGACTTAATCTCTTCAGGCCTACTCCTGCTCTTGTATGGAATATTATGGGAGTATCTGATAGACATGTGTTCTTAATAGTTTTGTTTGACTTTCTGCACGTATGCGGGAAACGTGATATACAGTACTGTGTTGTCTATTCGCCCTCTTCATATTCCGTGTTATATACAGTCCACGCATGCATGTTCACGTTGACTTAATTACAATACAACAGAAGAGTGAAAGTATAAACCATGAAATCGACTGAGTAAACTTCCACCAAACTGGGATGTTCTCGATCACAATGAAATAGGTGAAAAGTATAGCAAGCTGGATTCCTTCATAATAAATCATCGTCTGACCCACTTTCGTTAATTGGTTTCAGGGGGAAAAATATCTCCACCATTTCAAAACCGATTTTCATCAAAATGTAACTCTAATTCCTCTTTGAATTGTATGCTAGTTAATATTTCATTAACCGGTTCCTATATAAGTATCTCACAAAAAATCAAAACCTGAATCCCCATCTCAAAGCAAAACTATTCAATCCCTTCAAATAATTTCCTGCCCTGTATTAACCTCGGGGCGCTTAGAGCTCCGTCGTGGGAACCCGCCCGAGAAGTCGCAGTCTTTTTGCAGGAACACACTAAATTCCTGGAAATGTACGCAAAATGTTTCGCAAAGGCCCAAGCTTTGATTGATTTTGCCTCTTGCCAAGTAATTGTTAGTTGTGGTATGGTGCTATACGGTATATCATGACCTAATTGTTGTACAGTGTATATAGCATTCTTATTAATTAATGGATTTCTTGTGTGTTTTTTTCTCTCACATTACAGTTCATCTGCACATAATTTATGTTCTCGTATTAGCTTCTGGTCTGTAAACCGTAGTCTTGTGATGCCGTTCTTTTGTAAGGGGTATGTTCGGAAGAACGTATTGTACATGAAGAACGTATTGTACATAGAAGTATGCGTGTGGTTTTACCTCTGATATACAATGTAGTTGCAGTTTCTTAGGCTGTAACCATGACAATTTTGATTGAAAGAAAAGTTCATTCTTTTTCATATTCATTGACGTAGTAAAAGTCGTAGAGAGCACGCACATGATATAATCATGTAGGCCTATTTATGTTTAATATATTGTATTATTTTTTAATAAATGGTATTTACTTAACCAACCCACTATTGAAATTGTTGTTTCGATTGTTGCAACACATGTGTTTGTGTGTTGTTTGATTGTGTGTGTGCTCTTGGGATTTTCGTTTGTTTATTTGGCTTTTGACGAAATTATGGCTGTCCTGGAAACGAACTTGTGTTGTTGGGTATGTGTGCGGGTGTTTTCTTTTTTAAACTTTTTTTTGACGTTTTCATACTCTTCGCTAGAGAATTACATTGTATACTGTTATAGGTAGCCTATTATGTCACTACTCGTTCACCATTGACTTGGTTCTTTCTTCTTAAATGGGTTATGCCATGTCGTAAGGTGAGTGTGATGATGGCTCCATTTTCTCCAAAATTCACTCCATTTTCACTCTAAATTCACTCTTTTTTGTATTCACTCCTTTAAGAGTGAACATTTTCACTCGATTTTTTTAGAGTATTTTAAATCAAAAACTGAGAAAATTATGCTTACATAACTGAGAAGTGACTAATAAACCTTCACGAAAGTCATGCACATGATCATTTTTTTTTAAACTATAACAAGGGATATTACGTAATCATGAAATACAAGACATGTAAGCAACATTGTTGGACAAGAAAAAATGTAGAAATGCGCCGTGTGTACTTTTTAATATAAGTATATATAATTATAGGCCCTATATATATATATATATATATATATATATATATATGTATATATATACTTATATATATATATATATATATATATTTATTTATTTATTTATTTATTTATACAGTACATATAGCCTATATATTTGCTGCTTCCGTCGAGTATGATTTTATCTCTTTTTCTCTTATACACTTTATTATTTAGAGCATTAATAGACATTTTGAAGAATTGTGGTTACTTGTAAACTATCCCATCATGCAAAAATTCTCGGCATTAATATTGCAGTAGGTCTAACCGAAACATGGCTTTCCCATCACAAGTCTTCCATTCACTCTCTGGAGGATATGATCTAGGGGTGGGCGGGGCCAGGGGCCGTTGCCTTACATGTATCACAAACTAATATGATTATGTATAGTTCACACTGATTCGACTGAATCTCTCTTTACTGAAATAACAGTTCCTGGCAGCAAAAATATAATCATAGGTCAACATTACGCCTCTATGGTTCACACTAAATAAGGGCTCAGGCAATATCTCACTACCGTCAGTCTACACACGTGACCACTCCCGTGCAGAGAGATACGCAATAAGTTTTATATGCATTACATTGGAACAATGCAATTAAAATCTATGAATTTGTAAACTGTAAACCATGGAGTTCTCAACTGAATGAAGGGGGAAGTCCAATGTTCAACAAAATCGCAAAAGAGCATAATGGGATGAAGCAACACATGGTTTCAGACCTTCCATAAAAGTGCATGTCGTATTATGTCGGATCATGGTTTTGTTTTGTTTTTATCGACCCATTACAACACTGTTCTCTTGTTGCATTTCCTAACCCGTTGTCGTTTGTGAACTCCCGAGGCAAAACAACACCGATACAGAGAGTTATGAAGATACATGTAGCCTACTTTATTATACGATATCATACTATTGGCAATTGGTGTTTAGATTCGTATGCTTTCGTTCAGTTTTTTTCGTCAGCCCACACTAACCAATCTAGCTCTCGAGTGATTCTATAAGAATAATACAGGGTTCATGACCTTTCCCTTCTACTTGGCCAGTGATAACTCACTATGTTGTCCAGTAGTCTATGAAAGCAGACGTGACGGTTAACAAGTCGTCAGTGGAATAAATGAAGGTAAACTCTCTATCTCCCTGCTTCAAAAAAAAAAGCCTGGAAACTACGTAAATGATAAAGGAAATAATCTTGTATATCTGGCGCTTTAAGCATTTACCTACCTTGAACTTGCACTGCTGCCTACCAGCCATTCATAGTCTTATATCAGGGAGGTGGGAATCTCACCTCCCTGCCTTTACAGTGTCTTTCAGTGTTCAGGGCCTCATCATCCCTGCTCATTGTGATTTGTGCTGAATTTTGAAAAAAAAATTCTTATTCATCATCCCAGTAGAGAGAGCATAGTCGGTGCAGGGAGGTGGTGCCACCGGGTACCAAGTTGTGTATGATGCGACAACGGTTTCTTCATACATGCATATATATTATGTAGGCCATATACCAGGGAGGAGAGACGATTCACCTCCATGCATATACCAATCGGCTCTCAAGACGCATAAAGAGTTTTTGGTCTTTTTTTCAGTTGAAGTCTACAATAGTACGATATGCTTGCCAACAAATTTGTTGCAGTCTCCTAGTATAGAACACGATCAAAAGATGCTGTACTGTTCACACGGGTCCACAAACCGGCTAGCAAGCGGGTTTTACAGCAAAATGTGTCCTGGAAAGTTCAGACTATGCATCCGGTCGGTGGTTGGAGCGGAGGGGATCGTATGGGCACTGACCAAGTTGTTTTTTCTGCTGTTTAGTTACGTAATCAAAGATCAGCCCCAATTTGACAGGGGATTTGGTACGGTATGGCTATTGGTGACGGTGGTGGTGCAGTGGTGGTGGCTTGTGTCTTCGTAATGGTGTGTCGAGTGACGAAATTATTTTGGTCGGGATGGCTTGAATTTCTCACAGGTTTGATGTCAACCTAGTCTAGGCTTTTAATTCAGACACCTTTCTCGACCCGTTAGTTCAGAGCGTCAACACAGGTTGGTGTGCTTCCCTCCCTGAATGGCAGGTACCTGGAAACTAATCGTCGATGAAACAGAGATTACCTAATCCCCTTAATCCCTGTTGTGACCTTATTCCTGTTTGACTGGGGGAAAAAATCGCTTCACCTCTCTGAGTGGGTTTGCTAACTTTCTAACTGGGCTAAATTTGGATGGACATCTATGCTGATAAAATATGGTTTGATCTGATGGGCACAGGATTTATCGGTTTATCTTTCACTCTATACGCTATACCAGGGAGGTGCCGGAAAGAGTCACCTCCGAACCTCCCTATGAGTGTTGAAGGGGACATACTAGTTGATCGACAACTTTATTATTATCCACAATGAGAATTCTTCGCACATTATTGGATATTATGACAAAATGAAAATATGAAATACATTACAAGTATACGCCAAAGACATATAAATTATCACAGAGTGCAACTGAAACTGAAACATATTGACATACAATATCATATACACCATAATAACGTGATACATTTAGCCGTTTAGCATTTTACAGCTATTAAAAACACAAACTATTTAACAAAATATCATAATTCTAATTATTCAACTTATTATAGATATTCATTTATAGGAGTTTCCTTCATCAACACTATACATGAATGATTATGATAATCAAACGCTCTTCTGTTTCAGCAATAAATTCATTCACTGTGTAAATTGAATACAGAAAGTGGGGGGGGGACAAAACGCATCCCTAGGGCACGCCCCTTATCATGGGCCTAATAAAATCGACAAGAACACGCAAAAACGGTTAAACATGTCAACCAATTTCTGAATGGAAAAATACACAAGAAAAACGCCAAGTGGATGTCTCGTCTGCATTTCACATAGTTTGTCTGCGAAGGTTGTTTTGTTTTTTTAATTCACTATATAGGCCTAGGCCTGTATTTCTCAATCTCGGAGGGAGATTAGAGTGTTTAGAGACTGTAAATCTGTGGTACGTTACACACAAACATGTATGAATATATATATATATATATATATATATATATATATATATATATATATATGTATATATATACATATATATAATATATATATATATATATATATATATGTATATATATACATATATATAATATATATATATATATATATATGTATATATATATATACATATATATAATATATATATATATATATATATATATATATATATATATATATATATATACACATATATTACATACACAGGGATGCCAAGTTCAACAAATTTTATGATTGAGATTTTCATGACTCGGCATCTCGGCATGCGAATGTGCGCGCAAGCGAGGGTGGGAGGGGTTCTTCTTCTTCTGATTACCGGTAAGTCTGCCTGCTTCAATAGACTGAAGATTCTTGCAGACTGGTGCTATTTACATTATAATACAATTTATTTACAGATATACAAGCACATAGAAAATTTGACGAAAATAACTAGCCACTGTGATCAACCGTTAGACGGTTTCGAAATGATCCCACAGATGGTGCTGAAACAATTTCTGACGACAGGGAATTCCAGTTCCTTACAGTTCTTGGGAAGAACGAATGGCGATGCGATTCAGTTCTCTAATATGGTACCTGATAGGAGTGTGCTGTGGTTGCGAGGCTCTCGTCAACACCTGTTTGATAATATAGTCCTGTGCTGAAAGAAGAGTAAGATTATTGTGTATTTTGTACATCATAATTAGCCTGTCATTTTCTCTGCGCTGTTCCCCCCCCCCGTAGTCTCCCACAGTAGGGAGCTTTTTCATTTTTTTGCTCTTAATGGTGCGATCAAGTGCATACTTATAAGTGACTATTTTTCACTTATTTTGAAAGACAAAAGGGAAATATACCTTCACTTGCAACTATCACTTTAATCTTTTGAACTATGCTCATTATTATAGGCCCAAGTTGCAGACTTCGCCCGATGCGTGAGAAAAATTGGTGTCATGCGTGAGATCGTGAGATGGCCCCTAAATGCTTGAGTCTCACGCAGAATGCGTGAGACCTGGCAGCTCTGCATATATATATATATATATTTCACTCTATACGCTATAGACTATACATAATTTTATACATCTGTACGAGTATATTACATTTTTTTGGGGAGTACCCGACACTGTTTAAACATGGACCTACTACCTGCTCGTGTACAGCCTTATGTATGACTTCTGCTCGAACTCCCCTTGACAAGATTTCAGTGTGTCCATTTGTATAGGCCTAATCACACACTGTCACGTTTTGATATCATGCAGAGATGAACATATTGAAATTTGGCAGAAATAATTCGGTGTCCAGAATCTAGACTAAGTAAAAAGGTTTGAAGGAGAACAGTGCTTGCCACCAGAGAACAAGGCCAAATCACGCTGAGGACGTCGAACTCACTTCTAAGTTCTATCCGAAGCGTTGGTTGTATGATACGTTGTAGGTCCATGGTTGTATTCACTTGGCAAAGTTAGCGCAGGGAGGTGGAAGAGCGGTTCGTGAAATGATCCACAGTGTGCTGTAATGATTTATTAGTTGATCCGAGTATTTGTGACTTCGATCTATACATGCACCATGGACCTACCTTGTAGTTGTATCACAAACTGAGTTAAACATGATATCGCAAGAGAGGTATGATTCACACGAACGAAAAAAACTGCAGAATGAATACACGTGCATGCATGTTCAATATGTATTATTAAAACCGTGCATTTAGTGTTTAAAAAAAGATGAATAAAGTTGACTCATTGGCGCAGTATTGTATTCCCTCCTCTGGCCGGTCCTGAAATATCTTCGGAATTAGCAACTATTTATCTCTTAGTCTTATTACCTACCTCATAGACGAGATGACATGATACCTCAAATGAAGAGATAGATAAAAGATTGACCAATTAGATAACCAGGTGACAACGACAATAAAGTGAGGGTTACAATTCGTTATTCCGAAGGTTCGTTAATTCGAATATGAAATAAGATTCGTTAATCATTATTCCGAAGGTTCGTTAATCATTCAGAAGGTTCGTTAATCCGTATATAAGTATAAAATGTTATGAACCTCGGACTTTAATTTTCGTGAGCTGTTGGTTGTTTTGTGTGCCCCTTTCAAGCATTTTTTTTTTCAATGGTCGTTATTGTTGTTGGTGGTGTTTCGTTACGTCCATTAGGCTTCGATACTCAGTATCATTCGTCGTCACTTATCGACTCTGCGCGTGCGTGGTCTGTCCGAACTTTGCCATTTCGGGGGAAAAAAAGTCATCTCGTGATTGGTCAGAGTGGCCCTTAACGCGCGAAAAAGAATGGACAAGCATCAATCGTGGCCACTACCTACAGCCTTATCTGGCCGCTGGCGTTATCACGATCACTATCACTATCAGTATCAGCCCAGAAAGATGTTTGCCGCCTCCGAAGTGTTTTTGGTGTGCGAAGACCCAAGCGTAGATAACATAATCATAGTCTCGCTGCCACTTCATTTCTCTAAAGATATCGAGTCAAAGACAAAGCGGCAAAATAGAACAAACCAAACCTCTTCCTTTCGTTCTTTGATATATGACTTTCCTTCCCCACATTTATATTCGAAATGTAGAAGGCATTTCATCTTACATTTCAGCGTTCTAGAGATAATACATAAGTCTGAAGCGTGTCCGATGGCTTACCTTGTCTTGTAACGAGCAATTATGGTAATTGTGTCTTACGAAGTAATTGACAGGGTCGACAGATTGACTATCAGCAGTTTGCCAGGGTGTGGTAATGAGTCCATATAAATTAATATAAACAGCTTGTACTCATTTTGTACATCGTTGATTCCCATCATATATCCTGTACATTGGTTGTCAACAACCCCCGAGTGATTTCAGAGCCTGGAGGGTAGGGGGGGGGGGGAATTGCCACGTCATAACAGGTTCAGTGTCAGCCTCGCGAGTATGCATGATTGCTCGATCAACCCGGCGGTGTTGCTTGCTAATACGTGTAGGGCGAAAACGGTGGTAGTCATTCCGCGTTACGTAACTGGGGGAGGTGTCCTTGCCAATTTAAAGAATTTACGGTGTTTCAGAGAGATTGATTACGCTCATGAAACAGGTTTCACATCTCCTGTTTATATCATATCAGCTCTCAAAGACGTGCAAAACTGCTGTTTGGCTTTTATTGTTTCCCGAAATGTACAAGTTCGACTGACTTGTTACTGACGTGTGTTGAGGGCATGGAACTGCAACATCGCAATAATATAATAACAATTATATTCCCCTGTCCTCTTCAGGATGCAAGTCACAGGAGATCTTTCAATAGTCCTACAAACACCAGAAAATTACAGTTGGAAATCTCCTTGCAGTTTCTTTACACCTTTCCCCTCGATTCAATTCAAATCCAATTCAATAACTAGTTTGTTTATTTCCATCATAAAAAAAGAAAACATGATTCAAAGCGGTACAGGTTGTCGATTTATTTCATTCATCTGATAAGGACTTTTTCAACAATGTAAAGTATATGCACGAATGATGTCATAAAAATGAAACAATGTACACTTTGTCATCCTCGCATGGCAACAATAAAGTAAGTAATCATAACTCTTGTGACATCATTAAAATTCCAACCATAAAAGTATTTATCTAAAACTTTACAGACTATTGATAGTTCTCTATTATATTTTTGCATGCTTTAAATTGTATTAACCGAATTATGTGTGAGGCAAATTCCCCTCCTGTATGATGCGACGTGTTCGAGTCAGTTTATCTTTTTTTCTTTCATTCAGAAAGAATCCTGAAAAGAAAAGCTGTTCCTCGTTGTACTCAAATGATATCGATGACAGGTGATAATTATCATGCATGCAATAAAAACAATTCACGAAGATGGCCAGTTGGGGCGTCCTTAGCCTTTTGTCAAGGCCCTCTTCGCTGTGATAAAATGTGGCCATAACGGGCAAGCGAAGCGAGCTCAGCTGAGCGCAGTCCAACTGAGCTCGCTTCGTCTGCCCATTCGCTCACCACCATACAGTAAGAGGGCCTTGGCAAAAGACTAGGGTGTCCTCGTCCTGCTGTCACGACACCAATGCTTCCCGCCAATAATTTCATTACATCAGGGATGTGAGGGAGTGGTTTGCCTCCTTGGACCAATCAGCCAGGAGTTTGGTGGCCACAACTGGTCATCTTTCACGTTACAAAAGCTTGGCCATCATATTTTGTGCCATTGGTGCATGTTAATAATATTTGTATAAACATGGATGACAACTTTGACAAGCACATGGCTAGGCCGAAGCTCCCTTAGCTCTAGCCGTATCATTGTTGTTATTGTTGTGGTGGTGTGATGCGGTGAATCTTTCAACAGTATCCTGTGAACGTCTCCGTATTCATTGGCCAGAAAGTCCCCACTCCCACCCCCACCTCCCATGAGTTTTGGCGCCAAGACGGTGCGCGGTCGTCTGTGCTTGCCGAATTGTAATTGATGAGCGGCCGGCGTGTTGTTTCAAGGGCGTTCTGTTATCAAACGTGGGAAAAAAATCTGAAACAAAACAGAATAATGATCGGCGTTAACAGTAATCCAGCTAACAATGTCGTTTTTGTTGCGAGGTTTAGAGATTGTGGACACAACAGACCTCTGCCACATCTACAGAAAAATAGGCCTACTGTGATCAGAATGATCTTGTCCGTGACGCCAGTTCTCATGACTAGGCCTACGAACGAGTGGAAATTATACGCTCATGTTGTCATTTCGCTGCAGTGAATTTCAACCACCAAGCAATCTCCCATTCATGCGCAGGTTATTATGAATAAAATTATGCTGTCAGTTACCATGGCAACGCCTCGAATATGGTTCCTGTAGATTCCACAATGGTATCTGAGAAGTGGGAACTTCGTGTAGTAAGACGAGACATGATAATGAGAAAGATATTTTCCCCGTTTTTCAACGCGTGTGCCACAGTTACATAAAATTTTGGTTTCTATCTGTCAAGCAACTGGCATAATGAATAATAATGTCCATGAATCATCAATCTGCATCACTTACACAGGGAAGGTGTACTATTATTGGTGGAGAAGAGGATTGAGCTTTAAACTTTTTTTTTCGAGATACCAAGAAACCACTTTTGAAATAATACACAGCATACCATTCTCTCTAAGAGGAATTCAAAGTTTATTATTTTAATGAAAATCGGTTTGGGAATAGCTGAGACATCCTAAAACAGCTAAAGTAACACAAGGCGATCGTAATAAAAGGTGGATCCCACCTTTTATTAGGATTGGTTTATTTTGGATATTTCAGTAATTTCAACACCAATTTTCATCAAATAAATGTTGAATTCCTCTTGGAATTACATACTCTTTCATATTTCATGAGAGGTTTCTCACTATCTCACCAGAAATGTTAGGAACCTGAAGTTTGGCCTCAACTAAAACTATACGACACTTTAATACTCTGGTTGAAGACTTTGCTCGTTTCACTACAACTAGGGATGGGTTAAACCGCACAACAGCGTGTGTAGACCGAAGCAAATCCAAGGAGGTAGGATCGCCCGCGACCGGCGTCTCCTTGGTAAATCCAGGGAGGTGGAAGATTTCTTCCACCTCCCTGGTAAATCTATTCCGGCTAGTATTTTAGCTAGTCGCATACCAACATAATGAAACCAATAAGCCCGTTGTCACGCCCCGAAGAGGTCGAATATATCTTGATAGCATTTATGATCAAGTCAGCATAAGATTTGTGAGTTTGAAAATTGAGTTGTAGATAATGAAAAATTAGATATGATTGAGAATAATTCCCGAGACTGTAATTAGATAAAGCGGAATTAGAATTTTTTAAAAATCAAGAAGTTAGAAAAATGGCTGGATCTTGGCGACGTTCAGCAAAATCAATTGCTGGAAACCATGATCGTAAATTCTTTAAAATGAAATCGTAACTTGTTATTACATTCATTATCATTTCCTGAACTCGACTGGTGCAAAATTAAATGGAGATATTTTGCCGCGCAATCTGTATGTCCCTAATTTGAATGATAATGACGTCAAAAACTTAATCTTCTATTTCTCAGTCTGAATTTCTATGTAATAATTTGAATGATGTGATGTCTAAAATGATTATCGTTTATCACTCAGTTCTTGAAGGGAAATGTCGAGTGAGGAGAATTCATCGAACATGAATGCTTGTTGTGGAATTGGACTGAAATTTCCATTAAAGTTCAGCCCGAAAACCTATAATGCTATTCTATGTACAGAAGTACAACTTCAATTTTTCTGTTTTCGACCTATATTAATTTTCTCATCTAATGTGGAGTAAATTCCCAGATTCCTTTGCTTAAAGTTGTTAAGGCCTTCCTCAAAGGTTCGTTAATAAAAAAAAAATCAAACAAACAAACAAACAAACAAACACGAAATACGGTTCGTAATTCCCAAGGTTTGTTAATCCGAAAATGAAATGTATGGTTCGTTAATCCGAAAAAGAAATCCGGTTCATCACGCGTCATCACGCGTCAGTGTACGCACCTTCTTTACATTTTTTTGGATTATTACGAACTTGTTTCATTTTCGGAATAACGAGCCTAGTCATTTTCGGAGTAACGAACTTTCCGAATATCGAAAATCAACCGTTTCCATCACTGTGACTACCACGTGCAACAGGTCGTAATGTTAAATACTATGTACCGGGTAATTGTAAATCCATCGCGATATTCTTGTGAACATGTGAAAGCAATGATTTGCGATATCCCTCGATCATGACCACCCCCGCCCCCATCGTTGGGGGTTTCGTGGGAACCCTGACGATTTGCGAGATTCTCGCATCTCGCACCTTCTTGGTGGAAGATTGTAATGAATCTGTTGTTTACCGCCAGATGTTATGCAGCCACGATAGCGAAATTTGTTTACCCCACAGGGACTTGCTATGGCGAAGGCAACTTCCAGCGTGAAACAAGATTTACAGCTCAGCCTCGAGAGAAAATTGATACATTCATCAAACGCGTTCGACGATTCCATTATCACCTCAGTAATTTCACGACGCTGTACGGGACCCATAAACTTATGAATAATTCATGTCCTGTAGCGTTTCTATGTACGGAAAAAATATTCGCGACCCGTACGGGGCTGCTAACAGAAAGAAACAATTACCAAGCAAGAAAACAAACCCACATTCATGCATGAGCTCAGCTGAATAACACGAGTTCCCCTGTTTCTGCTTATGTCGAGGTAGGACTGTGGCACACCACGAAACAAAACAAACTGAACAAAAATGTCAAACTAAACGAACAGTGAGTAAGACGGAAAGATAAATCAAGATAACACCAACGAGAGACAAAATAAATCCTAGCTCAAACTTCTGGCTCCAACTTCTTGGCCAGAAGTTTTGAGAACGAAACTGCACCTCACGCTGCCTGCAACAAGAAATATGAGAACAGCTTTTATGTACACTGAGATAAAAATATTTATGAAGATAAATGGAGAGTTTCATACGTATTCCCGGAATAGTGGTCTCTATCAGTCACACACACACACACACACATGCAAATTATGTCACGTGATAATGGATGGCATGACCTCGGAAGAATGTTTTGACCAATCAGGTACCGGACTCTTATACATCCTCTTTGGTGATGAAGCCGCGAAGGACAGAAGAACAACAACAACAACAACAACAAAAACCATTCGCAATGTTCATGAGAGGTGAACGACTTACAGCACAGATGACTGTGCAAAGGGGCAGGGCCAATGTGCGGAATCATTTAAGAGAAGAATGTGTTACGACATTTGTAAATACAAATCATTTTGGTAGTTGTGAGGGTGATGACATTTGTAAATACAAATCATTTTGGTAGTTGTGAGGGTGATGACAGTGTCATCATGTATTATGTAATGCACCCACGTCATTGGGACCAATATTCACTGTACTGTACTGCGAAAAACTCGAATAAAGGTTCCACAATTTTATTTCGTAACTCGGAAAAGGTTCCACAAGTTTATTTCACGGTCAATTCGTATTGAATTTCTAGCATTCCGTCTATATGGTTTGATTTAATTTCTATTTCAAGCGCAGACGTGCAGCTATACTGATGATTGAAAACATGGTGTCTTTATGCTGCGGATCGTTCAAAAGTCTGTGAAAGTAGGACATTGAAGTATTATACTAGTTCGCGTGCTTTGATGCATCCTACTCTGCCAGTATTTCGGCTCTGATCAGTTATCCTTAGATGGAATTTAAAAAAAAAAAGACATCCCCCGAAAAAAAAAAATAGAAATGTCGCAATGGCGACTGGTACTCTCTAAAAAAATCGAGTGAAAATATTCACTCTTAAAAGAGTGAATACAAAAAAGAGTGAATTTAGAGTGAAATTGGAGCGAATTTTGAGTGAAAATGTTCATGTTCACTCATTTTGGAGTGACCTCAGGGATCACTCGAAGAAGAGTGAATTTAAAGTGAAATTGGAGTGAATTTTTAGTGAAAATGTTCATTTTCACTCATTTTGGAGTGACCTCAGGGATCACTCGAAGATTTTGGAGTGATCCCTGAGGTCACTCTAAAACGAGTGAACATGAACATTTTCACTCAAAATTCACTCTTTTTTGTATTCACTCTTTTAAGAGTGAATATTTCACTCGATTTTTTTTGGAGAGATGCCTCCGCCATAATGCATGATTCTCCTAATAAGTCTATAGTACATGTGGACAATGTGTGATTACATTTTCACAAAATTGGCAAAATATTAAAATGACAACTTTATCACAAATGTCTTGAATGTTCACCTTCCTTGACCTAATAAAGGTTTAATTGGATGAATAGGAGAGCATGTATTTGGGGTGACTTTGACCCAGTAATAAGTTTATGCATTGAGTAATTTTCAAGGTAGGGAGAAAAAGTGCAATTTCTGTATTGAATAGTAAATTGTTACCATTTTCAGCTGGCCTTTGACCCTAAGATTCGTACGATAATCACTGTCAGGCAGAACATGCATAAACATGTAGTAAGTTTGAAGATAACGAGCTATTTCCGAGATATGGCGGAAAAAGCTAGTTCAGCACTTTCACTAGATCTTTGACCTTTTGACCTTTGAGGCAAAAGAAAAAAAGAAACTTTCCAGAAAATCTCTATTAGGTTATACATGCATACAAAAAAAATAATCCTGCTGGCATTGCACAAATATGAGGGAAATAGTAAAATTTTGAAGTGTTGCCTTTGACCTTTGGCCCCTAACCTTAAAGACCCCATGAACCCTAAATTCTCTAGATAATCACTGCCAGTCAGTACATACTATGTTCCATGAAGATACCTTGAACAATTTCCAAGGTATGGAGAAAAAGGTGAAGTTTCAATATTTTACTTGACCTTTTGACCTTTGACCTCATGACCCCAAACTTTCACCAGAGAATCTAAATTGGGTAATACATGTATACACTAAGTTTCAAGAAAACATCTTCAGGCATTGCATAGATATGGTGGAAATAGTGGAAATTTTACATATTTGACCTTGACCTTTTGACCTTTGACCTTGAGCATGTGCATCCAAAAGTTGAGAGGCACAACTTCACCCCCTAATACACATACATGCCAAGTTTCATTAGGATACCTCAAAAGGTTTTTAAGTTACGCAGTCCACAAAATTCATTACAGACGGACGGAAGGACGGACGGACGGACGGACAACCCGAAAACATAATGCCTCCGGCACCACTTCGTGGCGGAGGCATAAAAATCATATAATAATACATCTGTAATAGTAATAATAATAAAAACGAACGAACGACCAAACAAATAAAAAAACCAATCAAATACTTCTGACATGACAAAAAGGAGGAACGTGTGAGGAATATATTTTACCGTGTATCATTTATGGTACTCTTGACACTCCCCCGCCCCCATTTTCATGTAACGTTTTGTAGAGATCCGCGCTTCTCAACCATTTTTTTTTTTAATCTGATGATCACTTTGGCTCCTTCAAAGTTTGTTGTTGTGGCTGCTGCTGCTGCATCTGCTGGTTTGATTGATTGTTTGTTTGTTTGTTAATTGTTTGTTTGTTTGTTTGTCTGTTTGTTTGTTTGTTGGTTGGTTTGTTTGTTTTGTTTGTTTGTTTGCGACCCGTCAGCTACATGTACAGATCGAATACAATCTTTATTTTTCTCGAAAAGAGATCCCATCTGGTTGGTGGTATAAATAAAGCGAATGAAATAATCATTAGTGTTTGTCACAACCAAAATAAGAGGGAAAATAATTATGTCTAATTCTCAATTCTTTTCCATCTTCTTTTAGTTCTGACAACATGAATCATTCACATTACTTAGCTGTTTTATGTTTATTTTGGGGGCACTTTGCGGCCTAATGGTCGAGAAGCACTGGTCTAGATTATACCCACACATCCCGACAGTACGTCACGTCACTAGTGCCATATCAGACTTTTGTCATAGCCTGAATTAATCCGATAGCCTTATGGATGCTGCAAAACCATTTCTCCACATCCAATCCTATTTCATACAGTCTATTGAACTTACCTGTATCGAACAGTGAAATACGTAGCATAGAGTTGAAGGGATTGTACAGTGTCGGTTGAGACCGAACTTCAGATTTCTAATATTCGTTGGTGAGATAATGAGAAACTTTTTGTGAAATATGAAAGAGCATGTAATTCTAAGAGGAATTAAGCATTTATTTGATGAAAATTGGTTTTGAAATGGCTAAGATATCCTTAAAAATCCTAATAAAATCTGGGACCCAGCTTTTATTACGATCGCTTTGTTTTACTTTGTTTTTGGGTGCCTCACCCATACCAAACCGATTTTCATCAAATAAACTTTGAATTCCTCCTAGAATGGTATCCTCTGTACTATGTAAATTCATAAGTGGTTTCCTGGTATCTCGAAAAAAGTTAAAAGCCAAATTCTCATATCCACCAATACCAAACTATCCCTTTAAAATGTGCATAATGTATGAACACACAAAATTTATGCAATTTCAGTTTAAGGAACTCATGAAAGAATGACACCTCACATAGAATAAGCCTACATGAAAATTAGGGAGATGGTGGTGTCATCTCAAAACTGTTTCTTCTCTACTGAGCATGAGGAAGTACATGTATTGCACGAGATTTTCCTCCCCCTTATCAGTATTGTTGATGTTTGAGTACAGATCCATTTCACTCCTCCCAAAAAGACGGAAGATAAGTTTCACATTCCTACAAAGAGACAAACTTCTCATATTGGCCCTCTTTCCATTAGTTCCTGGTTGTTTTCTGGATGTCACTTTGTTCCTGTAATCAAAATCACATTCAAACTGCCATGTTTTGTCATTCCAACATCAGAACATGCGGTACAAAAATTCCTAGTGTCTTCGGTCTTGCTGTCACACCACATCGCACAGATCACTGAACACACATCAACTTCCACACCACCACTGAACCCCCCCCCAAAAAAAAACAAACAAACAAACAAACAAACAAACAAACAAACAAACAAACAAACAAACAAACAAACAACAAACAAACAGATAAATGATTTCTGCTGTAGGCATGCCTGTACACAGTGATTTTAATCTCCAACTTTTCGACCAAATGTTACTACATTTCACAAAGGTGACATCATATGAAGCAAAAAAAAAAAAAAAAAACAATGACAACAAAACATTTTGGCCAACATTGAATCCTCTGCTAAACTTTAAAATTGAAATCTAAAAGTTCTGAACATCTCAAAGTCAGTTTCTCAATATTGATGTGTATAAATAAATAGTGATACATTTCTGTTTTGCCTGAAATTAATACAAAGGCACTATATTTTCCGGAAGAAGAAAATTCAATTTTGTACCACGTGAATATGCACTTGGTTATACTGTTAATACTGCTTATTTTCACGTTTTTGCTGAAAAACAAAAATCGCATGCCATACCCAAAAGCAGGTTAATCCTAGACATTTGAAAAGTTCAGTGCATGATGGCTCTGTGATATTATGATTCTAGTTCACGTTCATTCTTGCATGATTAACTAAATGAAAAGACCAATGACTCTAAAATAAAATATGACTGAGCATGGTAATGCTAAACAAACTCTTCTAGCAAGCAAAATAATGCCATATGCACACTATGCAATACTGTGGTAATGACAAGTTTGGCAGCAATGTCCCTGTGTACACTCTACATTCGGCATCAGCATCTATGATTTTGCAGAAAGCAATGATAAAGCTGTGCTGGCTTGTCAATGCAGCCATAAATTGACAATAATACAATGCAAATTGCAATTTCTGTGGCAACTTGATACAGTGGAATCTCACTTTAAGAGAATCCTGACACAACAAAACATGTTTTTTAACAAGGTGATTTGAAAAGTCGCAACTTTCTACTTCGTCGATTTTGTACCCTGATAATATACTGTAGGGAGAAACCTGATATTAAATGGTAATCAGCATGGTTTCTATGTCATCATTATTAAACACACCTATGGGAATGCCTGTATTATGCCTAACAAAGTAATTCACTAACACTAGTAACAGATTTCTTTCTATACCGTTATCTGACTCTACACTCAACAGCTTTTTGCCAACATATTAAGGCAAAGACACAATTGTCATTTTTTTTTAAACTAAAAATAAATAGAACTGAATGAAAAAGCACTGTCATGTACTTGTAAAATCATTTCTGTGAGACTGAAATATGATGTTTCAGGTTTACCTTGGACTTGAAACCACTGTTTTTCTTAAGGATTAAAGCACAACTCTATTACACAGCAGCTGGAAATCACATGGAGATTAAAAACAAGCTTGCTTGTTTGTTTTTCTTTTTGTTTTGTTTTTTCCACACCTATAACCTTGCCCATGGAATCTCCAACTGCACTGTCGCTCCCTCCTTTGGTTGTTTGGTTTCAATTTCCATATCATTTTATTGACATAACATGTCAAAGTCAATAAATTAACACACTGACAATGTATGCAAACAAACATTCTCTCTCGATACAAGGATTCCTTGGGGTTTACACACAGACTCCATACTGCCCTCTATTGACATGAACGAGTACAATTGTGAATTATTGCACTATGACATTTTATTGATGCTTCATCATTTCAAGCCCCGGATTGAAAAGTGCAAGAGTTGATGGAGGGGTGAGGGGGTGAGATT
This sequence comes from Diadema antillarum, assembly GCF_040938485.1. Classification (NCBI taxonomy): domain Eukaryota; kingdom Metazoa; phylum Echinodermata; class Echinoidea; order Diadematoida; family Diadematidae; genus Diadema; species Diadema antillarum. The sequence continues at coordinate 649,772 of NW_027271217.1, forward strand.
GCTTTCCTTTTTAAAGGGGGAGCTGTTTCCAGCATGCTATCACCAAAATATGTGGCAACATGCTGTAAAGTTTTGTTTCACAAAAGCATAATATCAGTTCCTTTGAAAAATATGATCGTGACATTTCGACAATCATCACACAAGACACATGGAGAACAAGGTGATGACTAGAACAGCTTTTACAAGAGCATCAAACATGTGACGCCATCGGAATTTGAGTCACAGAGATAAGTCAACGATTCCTACAATAGCCACTGATTATGTGATATATACATGTGTATATATATATATATATATATATATATATATATATATATATATATATATAAATACATACAAGTACTTGTACAGAAAAAGGCTTAGAAATGTGTAATATAACACCACTGATGATGAACTGGTTCATAAGAATGCAGTACGGCGTACAGATACAACATAGCTTGGAATATAATACAGTCTTACAATTATACTACAATTTCAACTCTACACATCATCATCCTTTGAAGTTGTACTTGCCTAAGCATTACACTACACACAACAGATATCAAATTTATCTTGGATAACAAACAAAAAAAAGACAAAAGACATTGAATTACAATTAGTAGAAAGAGAAATACAAGCATAATTATTTGCAAAAGACATAATATCACCAAATTCATTGGAATTCTAGGATAATACATGATCTGTGCGAGTCCTACACAATCTATCATACATTTTCAAAAGTGCAAGCCCCTGAACTATATTGATGTATGCTGTGGAAGTGAACTGCATAATACTGACTGACAGGGGATTTATTACTTCAACCTACCCAATTTTATACAGTCCTGTTTGAGAAAAGGAAGTTGTATTTCATGATCATGTGTCATATCCCAGAGATTTTTCTCCTCACCACCACTAGAGGGCAAACTATACGATCGTGTCTGAGACTTCATGGAGGCTGCCATTACCCACTTTAGCACTGGCGGACTTTACTAGCTCAGGTAACATTTTTATAGCTCATATCTGAACTTCTGAACTTTTACGCGACTACGCACTTCAAGATTTGGCTGCTCCTCGGTTGCTCGTATGCTAGCGTGTTGGCATGAGGAGCCTACTGCCCCACATCTCCCCATGCTCCCCTGTGCGTTCACAAAACAATTGTACAGGGCGTAGGCATATCTGCATTCTAGCACCTACTCATTGCAAGCTCTTTGTGTCATACACACTCAACACAGATCTCTTGAGTCCGCTTGACTCTGTATTAGAGTGTATACTCCATGGCAGTAACTGTAAACCTCATATTATCTAACTTGGGTTTTTGTTGTTTTTGGCCAATTATCTGTTTGTTCTTGTTTGACGTTCTTGATTTGATTTATTCCCTTTCTTTTCTTATGTAAATCGGGGGGGGGGGGTACAAAGACAATGTTCCACTTACATTGTATGCAATTCCTTTAAAAAAACACACACGATATCAAAATCTAACTTTTGACTGTTGTTCTCTTGAAACCCACATTAACACCTAGGACAACTTGCCCTACGGTGTGACATGCATGTAAGGACAGGTGCAATGTGGACCATGTCAACTAGACTTTGCTCAAGGGAAAATTGTCCTACAAATTTATGATGGGGGTGGAGGAAATAGTCAAGGTATTGCTGTCCTAGTTTGAAGGGTAGATGTATCAAAACTTACAATTTAGTAATTATCATAATTATGACAAAAAAATAACCCGAGAAGGTAAAATATCCCAATATACATGCGGTAATGGATGTTTAAGGAGCAAAACTCACTCTTCTACAGTAGTATTGAAATCCACATTCACTTAATATTCCAAGCAAAACTGTGAGGAAAGGCCGTTGACATACTTGAAAAGCTGAATAATGTACCCAAATATCAGAGGTAAATACCTGAACAGAGATAACAATGACAGGGAACCGCACAGTGTGAAATGATGTTTAATATATAAACAAGAGTCTTGGTAAAAGCCACATTTGATTAACTTAACTACTTGAGCATGCATTGACTCAGGCCAGATTGGCTAATGATTTGTTCATTTGAATACTACTTTGTCAAAAGTTCTGACATGGAATGCCTTGTGGTAGTTAAAAAGAAGAAAAAAAAAAAGATAAATGATGAATATCACACAAGTATGCCAGATTAATGATGATATTTGGTTAGCTTGGTTGAAGGTGTCATCCAGTAATAAATGCTACCCTGTTGCCAGTAAACATAGTCTCGGAGAAATAAGCTCATCTACTTGTGTACGCCATCTGGGTTTCTATTTTCGCAAACTTTGCAAGTCAGGTGCTCTTGGCGAATTTTAACTCGTTGAGGACGAGTCCCGAGTATACTCGGGCAAGTGTCTATGGGAAATGCGTGTTGTAGCAAAAGCAGTCCGTCCTCAACGGGTTAAAACGTGCAAAAATATAACCTCTGATCCTGACACGAATGCAACGTGCACACATACATTTCTCCGTCCATTGCTGTATTCTATGATTGCGAATCTAACCACTTGCAAAATTATCGGGAAGTCCTGATTTGTGGAAAATCATATTTGCTAAATACATGGCGTATAGAGAATATAAGTTGCCATATTTGCTATCTTAGTAATTAACAGAACAGCTGTGGCTCAGTTCAACTTCATATTTTGATTCCTTGGGTAAAGCCTTCCTCCCCAGAAACCAGGAAATACTGTACAAGCCATATATTTAGCGAGTCTAAATTTTTGTGAATCTGGACTTCATGACGATTTCGTGAGTGGTTAAATTCGCGACCGTAGAATACAGTAGCGAACGGAGAAATGCATACGTGCACATTACGTTCATATCGGGATCAGAGTCAGTATTTTCGCGTGTCTTTAAATTCACGAATAGCACTTGACTCATGGAATTCATGGAAATAAAAACCTTGTGAAATATTCACCGTACACAGTAGACCACAGCTCCTGGATGCTTTAAAAACGTTCATCTCGCATCTGGACTCACAATGCCACGACCAGGAGTGTTTTTATTGACAAATCACCAAAGACAGGGTTGCGATGAGGACAACAAACTTTGAGGAGATACATTGACTGAAACACTCACAGGCAGTTGGTTGCAGCCAACCTCCTACACTAGCATGAAAACGACAATCATTTATATTGCACTCACTGTAAAAACAGGAGGGCACCAAGGAGGTTCTCTCGTACCTCCTTGAGGGCACTAGCTGATCTGGGGGAAGCGTTTAAGTCTCACAGGCCCAACACCTCAAAATACTATCGACATTGTGCACAAGCGAGTTGCCTAGAGCATTGAGAGAGTTAGAGGAGTGCACTGCATTCGTGAATCACGTTCATGATAGGTCATCAGTGGGATTTCTAGTGGATAATATGTAAAATAATCGTGTATGTTTAAATTGTCACAACCTAAGAATATTTTTCGGGTGATCAGTAGTGCTGTGTTGCATTCTTGTCACTACAATGTACCGACAAATGTACTCCTATATTAATTTTGAGGCCTTTTCTCAAAGGAAGCTAGCCAGTCCATGTCACTCATCCCTCAAAAATACTCTGCTTTCAAGGATAAGATCCATTTATGCACAATGTCAGCAGTTATTTTGAATTTTTGTGACACAATTCATTACATTTCAAAGGAGTTTCACAAGAACTTACACATACTACATATATTGACAAATGTACGTACTACACTGACAAACGTATGTACTATAGCAGATGGCATGTGAGAAGCTGTCAGTAAGTTCTGATGCATTGGTAAGTCTGCAAAAGCTCAAGAAAACTTACAGTACTTTGCTTTTCTTTCACAATAAAACATGAAATTCAATTTTCCATGAGTGCAAATACATGTACGGTTAACATGAAAATGAACCTTAAATAGGAAAAAGTATCACACATTAACATTTGTTCATAAAAAGAAAACAGGGTCATGACAGTTTTTCATAGTCCCATAAAATCATATTCCAGTGAGTTTTTAGTTTATCCTAGGTCAATAGGATGCTTCAATATATGTAATTTTAGTGCAATGTACAATTCTTACATCTCTAAGACAGAATAACCTGGAATTCCAGACAATATTCGCAACTATTCTTCCAGGAAAAAAGTTTCTTTGACTGAAATACTCCAAAACAACTGTGGAACTACTGAGTAGATGAGTGCAGTAATAACTGAGCTTTGCATCCTTTGAGTGTATTCATGAAAATGCACATTACCTCCAGTCATGACATCTAAGCATTCTCCATTGTACATACACAATTCAAAACTATGTGTACATTTGTGCAATTGCTTTGCTGACTAAAATAGAAGGTGTGGTACAGATCTTCACATGTTACTCCTAAGAATACCACATTTTCATTGTCATCGCACCGCCTAAGATCTACTTACATCTTCACATACACTTGACCAACTAACTACACATTCAACGAGTAACGTCACAGTAACTCAAAAGTTTGTAAGCAATAATGGAATCATGATCATCTTACTTCTAGCACCTTTTTTGGTAACAGGAAAAGCACTTTTTTTGCTTGACTGAACCTGCTTTTTAGTTACTGTTCCTGAAACTTAACTTGTTACAGGTTCTACCTCATTTCTGATTGGAGCTAATTGAAGGCAGAGAAAGACAGATTTCTCTAAAGCCACTGGTATCTCCACATGAGCGGTGTGTGAGTGGAGAAACATTGGTTTGGTTTTTCTGTTTTTTTCGGTGAATGCCAAGCACTTGCACTGGAATCCTACGACCTTTCACTGCTTCGAGGTCAACTGGAGGGGGCCACGGGGCGGTCGCCGACGCCCTGGGCCAGATCGTAAACTTCTCCCGCAACCGCGTACGCCAACTTGTCGGCTTGCTCCTGGTACAGAATGACAGACCGTGAATGAACAACAGTGAAGTACTTGCATGCATGTTGTAACTCACATGGGGTGTAAAGCAGTTCTTTAGAATGACAAATTTTCGATGTCAAAAGAGTTGGAGACTTACCTGGCAGCACAACTTCTTACCAGCAAGGTAATTCAGTTTAAGCATACTCAAAACAATGTCAGAATGATTAAAGTTGCAAACCCTCTTTAAGGTAGATAGCACACCCTCATTGGACAGCCTTTCTAGTCTCCTCCAAATTTCACTAACATGGGATCTTTGAACATTATCTGTAAGGTCTACCAAATTTCAAAAATTGGAGTACTTAACAACTGGCTACATAAGTGATAAATCACAAGCTATTTCTTAGTTTCCTTGCATTTTTTGAGGGCTGAATAACACTGGAGGAATACCATTCATAAACTTAGCTGAGTGGTAGTATTGACATGAAGCCTTTATTTGATAGAGTTCAATTGTCTCAGCAAACTGCAGAGTTCCTCTGTGCCTGAAACCTACAATGGTATCATCACTACTTTTGATTGTGTTACCAACAAAATGCTCTGTTACTAATTTAACATAAGTTATCTAGACCAACCAATTCAGCAGTTCATAACTGAAAATTATGATACAGTCAAACCTGTCCATAGTGGCCACCCAAGGGAAAGAACAAAAGTGGCCGCTATAGACAGGTTGGTGGCCATTTTGAATTCCAATACCTGCATTTTTATAATAGTAGAAAATACCGCATATAATCCTTAAAATGACAACCAGCAAATAAGTTTGCATGTGCAGCTTTTATGGGGATTTTTGTTGTAAAATTCACTTCGCTTTGTTTCGTTTTTCTATGCCTGCTTCTGATCTTTTGATTAAAAAAAAAACATTTTGGGCCTGATGAACTGCTCTGGTTCATGCTGGTTTGCATGAACGGGGTTCAAGAGTATCGAGTTCGATGGAGATTGATAATGTGTGAAGCTTACGTTAACAACAAACAATACCCAGACAAGTACCATATTGTCCTTATTCAAAGGGACTTACACACTAATTAGTCAGCATTTTAGTAAAATTCTAAGTTATTGGGTGTTGTTGTTGCCTTTCGCTAGCATCTATTCAGGGTGGCATTACTAAAGCCTATATCTTTAGTGGTAAGACAGCTTTTCGTGGCAGAGAGCTGCATTAATTTTTGTCAATCGTGTCTATGTGATTGTGACTGAGCTAGGACTCGGTAGAATTCATGCAATGAACATCTAAGACATCGTTAACGGTTCAGCTAAAAAATTTTGGCCGCTATACGCAGGTAGATATTTACCACGGGACACAAAACGAGTGGCCGCTGGCCGCATTAGGCAGGTGGCCGCTATACAAAGGGTCCATAATACAGCAATTTTGTGCGGGGGATTTTTCAGTGGCCACTATAAGCAGGTGGCCGCTATAGAGAGGTGGCCGCTAAGGCAGGTTTGACTGTATTTCTTTAAAAACCCTAAGAAGACAAAGCACAGAAACATCAAGTGAATTACTAATGTGCAAAAGAAGTAACCTGCGACAAAACATAATTCTGTACTCACCCTCGTAGCCGCCTCTGCATACACTCTGACCACATCCTCAGTGCCAGATGGCCTCACGAACGACCTCGCCGACTGGTAGTCGGCGATCAGGGCATTGATGGCGTCCTGCAGGCCAGCGGGACTGGTGCACTGCCTCTCGGCATCCGTGGTCTGTACAACTGTGCGGTCCTTCACCTGAATTGAGATGAAACACCAGTCAACTCTCTCTATGCCAAATATTATATGTCCAGGTCCCTTATGTTACATAAAGACTGAAGATCATCTACTCCTAAAGTGCCCAGGGCTCAGCTGTAACTTGACAAGCTCTTCCACTGGCTACAGGTCATTTCATACAAACGTAACACTACTGAGGGTTAGAACGAATCACTCATATGTAAGAATGCCACAATTCGTAAATGAATCTCCGCTGGATACTGGATCAGTTTTATGTGATAAAAACTTGTATGAAATTTACCCTTTCCTTCTGAGAGCAGAGACAGGCAAACACTTGTAAGGATCTCTAGCTACTAAAGGGCTACCACAGATTATTGCGGTATCAAAGGATTTGTAAAACCTTAAGTTTCTACAAGGATTGGTATACCAGGGCCATTTCATAACAAGTTGCTATAGCTATGATAGCAACTTTTCCTGGAATGGCAGGTGTCATGGTAACTACATGAATCTAGTGTCCTGATTGGCTGTTGCCTGGAGAAGTTTTGCCTGGAGAAGTTGTGATTCTAGCAATACATGCTATCTTAACCCATTGAGGACGAGTCCCGAGTATACTCGGGCAAGTGTCTATGGGAAATTAATGTTGTTGCAAAATCAGCCAGTCCTCAACGGGTTAAAGACCCAGTGGAGGGGAATTCATGGGTCATGGGTGGCCTGATTTATTCACTGCCCATTGGGGTACATTCGAAAACCATGTATAACACCAGTTAGTGAATATGTGCATCGATGCGTGAGCTCATTGCTAATGGTGGACTCCAGTCGAGATTTTTCAGCTAGCTATAGCTTCCCTACTCCACGGTATCCCTGCACACACTACCAGGTCCTTAGCACCTTTTTTTTTTTAAAATGAAATGGGGCCCAGGGCACAAAAAGCACTCCTTACCTTGACCTTGAGTAGTCTGTTGGGGAGATCTGTGTAGGACTTGTTCCAAGCCTCCATGTTCCATCTCCTGGCCCACAGGACCGTCTCCACAAGAAGCATATCGGACAGGGCGTCTCCGACGGTCTGAACGACAAGAATTTGATCAAATTGCTGCATATCATGCATCATATCCCATCTTTCACGACAATTCAGTCGAAATCTTGTTTTCCCTACTGACCATTTCTGTGGACTAGATAAAATCAAAATCTCCCAGATGTTCACAACATACTGCTGAACTTCACAGAATATACTGTTGTGAATATTTTCCACTTTTTTTTTTTCATAAAGATATACTATTTTGTGTGACGAAGTTAAAGTTATAATTTGAAGCTGCACAGGGATTCCCTACACATTTCACCCAACCCATGCCTTAACAAATGTCATCATGAAGTTCCTACAGCCTACTCTTTTAGTTTTCACAAGAAACTTCACTTTCTTCTTCTTCTGAGCTCTCTATAAAAAAAGCAGACACAATTCTTGACTTTGTTTTTAACATGATTTTAGGTCTGCACAAAAGAATAATGCCCATCTTGTGAGCTGAAGGGTGCAATGAGGCAAATTAAAAGTCATCAGGGCAGATGTCAACTGGCACACATTCAAGACAATCACAAACAGTGCGGCATTAGTCAATCTCCAGACCCGAAAACAATGAATACATCACACTTCTTCACAGTCTAACCCAGACACTTGTGAAAAATGATCAGTTTCCCCAGTGCACATCCCAACCAGGTGATAAATGAGGAGCCCCAGAAAGTTGAATAAAGTCTCGATGAAAGGCAGATCTACAATGTGAATAAGTGTTAATAACAAACTTACGACCAAGAGAGATAACTTGAAAATAGATGTACTAATGACAGTACCTACAACTAAAGTTGAATAATCTTCTAGAGGCAAACAAGTACTACAAAAGAGTCTCAGAAGAAACTTTGTTAGGTATGGGTAGGTCCTGTACTTAGGACAGAAAGCTATGCCCAGGATCTGACACACCAAACTAACATGTAAATTTTATCCCCAATCCATTCTAAATGTAGCAGGGGCCATGCAAACTCTCTAAGTGTAAAGTCAGACAAACCTGGAAGATAGGATATGATGCCTGAGCATTTTTCACAAGAAAGTTAGATTTACAATCCTACTAGAAGTGCAATGCCATTCCATGATCATGTCAACTGACCTCAATAGAGTAAAATCGACCAGCCGTATAAGATTCATTGCGATTTTATCTAAATCAAGATAATTATCAAAATCTCAACTTCCACATAAGTTTTCAAGGAAAAAGAATAAGTGGCAATAATGTATGCAAATCAGATGCAACAACTACACTGTATGTCATGGACTCACAATTCCACATGGGTGTTTATAAAAATGATGCAAACTGTATCTTTGATAATTATAGGAATCATGCACACAGAGGTATTATGGAATCATCACAAGTGAAAATTGAATATATACCTGATTAGTGAGGTCAACAAAGTGTCTTAGAATGGTGGCTGCCTTCCTCTGCTCATTTGACAGGCTAAAAATGTAGAAAAGGGAAGAAAAAAGCACAGGAAATCTCAAAATTTTGCATTCACTTTTTCTTTAACCCATGGTGACACGATATGAGTTGATATCTGCTTCAATGTAGTACTGCATTATAAACCATACACATAGTTTCAATAATTTATTGTTGTTATATTTCTTTTCCCTGAGCACTAAACATTAAACAATCCAGTAATGAGGCGACAGCATCATCGTTATTTCACTTAATTTGCATTATGCAGTTGTACAACAAGTTATCACTTTAACAATCCACGTTGTCTTAATGGACAAGTTCACCTTCATATTTCTGTGCTTTGAGAAAATGCATCAATATTAATAGAACACAATAGTGAACGTTAAGAGGGAAATTGGGCAACCTGTTCATAAGTTCTGAAATTTTTTTGGGGCAGTCACTGCTGGATGAGAAAGCTACTAAGCTTGTAATGTCAGATGTGTAGAACGATATTAGGAAAGTATAAGAAAATTCCTCATATTTTCACTTTTCTTGCATAATAAAAGAGCACCTGACTTGGCTCTTTTAGAAGGCAGGGGGAATTATATTAGCTTTAACATACGACAAGTTGATGGAATGTGTACTTTTTTCAAAAAATGAAATCTTGTGAAATTCTTTTTATGTTTTTCTTGCATCATTCTATATATGTGACATCATAAACTGTAGTACTCTTCTCATCCAGCAGTGACTGTGCGGCAACTTCAAAAATTCATTAGAACTAAAACTTTAAAACAGATTGTCCTATTTTCCTCAAATTTTCACTGATGTGTTTAACTAGTCCTGCTTTAATTAAACAATTCACATGTATATAAAGGTGTAAACTTGTCCTTTATATCATGTCCGACTCCACTGAAACTTCTGACAGTTTCCTCTAATTTAATTTGACCCCATCTATCAAAATCAACTTGAACATGGACAGGCCTTTCCCTCCTAAAAGACAGGTGCCAGCCAAGGGTACACTGAGCCCCAGTATTAAACATCACCACGACAATAGCTCTTTGATCAAACACCATGAACATGACAAAGAATATAAAACAAAATGTCACCTCTCATCTGAGCTGGCATGATGAATCTTCTTCTCAGCTTCTTGGCTGTATAGTACCTGGAAATTAGAAATGACACACACAACACCAGCAACACGGGAAGTGTCAATAACATATGAACAGCACTGACTTCTTCATCTATTTATCTATCTATCTATCTATCTATCTATCCACCTACCTATCTACCTGTCTATCTATCAATCTACCTATCTATCTATCTATCTATCTATCCACCTACCTATCTACCTGTCTATCTATCAATCTATCTATCTATCTATCTATCTATCTACATGTATCTGTCTGTCTATGTTGAGAAACCAACTCACAATAATGTACAACATGCATGTTTATGTGTATCACTAAACTTTTTATCTACTGAAGTATTCATACTACTAGTAATACTCGAAAATTATGAGTACACTCGCGAGCTTCAAACAAAGGATATCAAATTTACACAAGAATGCTCGAAGAGTTCTTAATTCATTAAATGCTTTATCACAGGATGATTTAAGTCCCACATCCACACATCCATGATAGTGCACTGGCAGCAAACATTGTAAATCTTTGACTTTTTATCTTACACATAAGTTCATCTCAATTTTGCTAGTCTGCATAATAACAAATCTGACGGGCTTTTGCAATAACTATTACCAGCACACAAAAACAAAACAAAAAATGAATTATGTTTTTCTCGTGTTTCCACATTGCAAGTTTTGGTACGACTCTTTGCTGCCGTTTCCTATCAACTAAACGTCATCGATGAGTGAAACCTGTGAATTGGCAAGATAAATACAGACAATCGTGTGGTGAGCATGACTAAAATCAATATCTGCTTGTCACAGCTGGGCATCTAACATGTGGCGTGGCCTCCAATCGACTCACCGTGCCGTGTCCGTTTGCTTCAAAGTAGACTCCGATGTCGAACTCCTCTGCTTTGTGATGCAGATGTTTCACACCCGTGCACACGCAGGCCACTGGGACTTTCTGTGAAAAGTGAGAAATGAATGATTCCTCCATAAACTTTGTGAAAGATATTCACTATGAAGTAGAATGTAGTATGGATTTAAGCAATAATATTTTCCATATACTGAATTATTCTCTCCAACTTCTATTCATTATTTCAACAAACCTCTTGTGTTTGCAATAGATCTTGCCACATATATGCTAACAAAGTTGGAGATTATTTGTTCTTCACTTTGGTATTTTCGAACTCTCCACACATTTGAGACTACAGACGACACATGACTGGACTCTCTCTAACGATGAGACTATTTCAGCAACGGTAGGAAAGTAAGTGATCAAGTAAGTGCAGTTTTCAGAAAATCTGCTTGCAAATTTTAAAGCAGTCACAGGCATAGGAGTCTGGTCATTTTAGCACTTGTAATAGATCATTCAAATCATCATGGTACTCTAGCTTTATGAAAAGCAAGGTTTTGAATTTCAAATTACTCCTTGGCTTTAGAGTTCTGACAAAATATTGTACTGATATCATTCTTCAGGGGGTTTTTTCCATAAAAATTACACTTCTTTTCAGTCAAATCATTTATTTTGACATTTTCTCTGCTTTGATGTTTGTGACTTTTTTTCCCCCTTTTTTTTTTAATAGGGGTAATGCCTTCAAATTTGATACAATCAATCACAATGTGGAAACACAGGTAAAGGTCTAGCCACAAGCAGTGTCAAACAAAAGTGTTTCACACATTTTTAGTTGCCGATCACAAGGAAGCAAGAAACAAGAGAGGTGAAACAAGCATACATATAATAACCATAACATGTAAACAAACAAACAAACAATCACAACATTTCAAATGGGATATCATTTGTGCATTAGCACATTTTTATTCATTTTATTTATTTATTTATTTATTCAATTTTTTTTTTTTTCTGGGGGGGGGGGGGGGGTGGGGGGAGATAAAGATGCACCAATGGATGATATGGTACGATTTGGCGGAGTTCTAACTTACCAGAGTTTCCACAGCATACTTTGTTGAACTGCCATTTGCGTATGCCGTCTGGACAAGGCCCATTTTGAGTTGTAGACCACTCTGGGTGACCAGCTCCTGCACGTATCCCGCAATCTGGATCACAGCAAAAATTATTAGGGGGTGAGTGTGATATCCACGATGACACCAATGTTAGCCATGATAGTGATGCTGACAAGAACACGAATGCTTCTTCTGCATCATTCGTCAAGCATATAGAGACTGATTTACATGTTAGCCATGTCATTTTACATAGAGTATAGCTGGTTTATTGCCACTTGGTCTAATATCAAATGGTCTACTTCCCAGTTTGTCTAACACCACTACGGCTAAACTCATTTGGTCTTCTATAAATTTCGTCTAATGCGCGTTTGGTCTAATCCTCACTTGGTCTAATCTCAAGTTTGGCTAATAATCATTTTGTCTAATGACCAGATAGTCAAATGCAATTTTGACTCCTTGTATATTTTTTTTCCATTTTGTCTAATAAACTGTGGGTATTAGACGAAATAGGCATATCCCGTCTGGAAGTAGACCAACTGGTAATGAGGCTAAGTGGCAATGGGACTAAATGGTCATTAAATGAACTGGTTGGAGACGAAACTGTACTAGACCATGTGGGTTGAGATTAAATACCTATTAGACGATGTGGGAGCAGACCAAGTGATAGATCACCGTATGGCTTATTAATGATTATGTGGCAGGTGGTAGGTGGGGCTAGGCATACCAGTGGACCATGTGATATCTCGTACAGCAATGCATTTTGAGGTACTTTTTAGTATTCCTTCATGCTTCATGCACTCGGTTTCTATGTCAGGTTAGGGGATTTCGTCTTTTTCAGTACCCGTGGCTAAATATCCTTTTAGCGGTTGTGCATTCATTCAGTTTCCTTCCCTCTATCTTATGAATTTTGTGCAAAGTTTCTACTTTGAACAAAAAACGAATATCACATGCAAACTATGTACCATTTAACAAATCTCTGATCTCGTTAGAGCGGAAATTTCAATGTGCCTTTCAAAAGATGCCTCAATATCATCCCGTTAAAGTTGTCTTCCTATTAATCTGAGTCTCGATTAAACAGAGGCAACTGTATAGGTAATGTCACAAGACCACCTTTGCAAACATGTTTGTCATGTGCCACCCTTTTCTGTTTCCCTCATGAAGTGGTTGATATAGAACAGGTTTGAATATGTATTTTTACGTCTGTTCAACATGTATTTGCCAACTCCCTAGAGCGTTCTTGGCTGCCTGCCACTTGGCAAGCACATGGGTAAACACCAGCTTCCCATTTTATCACATGCAGACAAACCTCGACTTGGCTGAGGTTCAACAGCACATCAAAAGTCAAATCATTCACCCTATCTAGCCATCTGCATCATGGCGTGGCTACAATGCTAGCATATTGATCTCAGAAAACAAAACATTTTGACGTAAAAATTGGATTCTTGTTGTGAAGTTAATGGGGACACTCATCATCCTTGGAGTACATGTATTTGCATATTGTTTGTTCATCTGCAGAAAAAGGAGGGGAAGGTGGGGTTGCTGGCATGTCTCATGAATTGTGAATATCGCAGCATCCAGTGAATATGACACCTTGTCACATCAAAATACTGTATTCAGCATACAATAAATATTTCGTGAGTGTAATGCTTTGTAATTGTAAGACAATTTCTCAAGCAGTCCAATTCGCAATCGAGAAACCCAGTGATTGGATGAGAAAGTTATGGCGGGCCAAGTTCTCTTGAGATGTAAATTTTGTAAACGTCGGTCTGTTTTCGAGTTCTACTTTATAAAATTTTCAATCTCAAGGGGGGTTTCTAATCATCATTCAGTATATTTGCAGCAGCATTCCTTGCTCAACAGCATAGAAAGTAGATTTGCATTCACACTTACCAGTGTTGCCAGCTTGTCACCATCAAGGAGATGAAATTTTTTGTCTGGAAAAAAAAGAAATAGGAAAAAAATTAAGGGATGTATTTCTGTTGAAGTCAAAAAGTCATTCATACATTTGCTTTGCAAAATCCTGAGTTTTTGTGAAAGACTAATAACAGACCAGAGTTTCTCGCATCCGCATCACTCCTCACTTTAAAATGGACACAACTCTGCGCAAATGTGAAAAGACTTTCTGCACAGCACTTGTTTCAAATGTGGAAAATTAACATATTTTAAGAGTGTTTTGTTTAATCATTTGCTGAATTATGATCTTCTCATTTCATGTTTGCTACAATTCTTCTGCAAAAAGAAAATGCAGCAGTTGCCTTATTCATCTTCCATGTCCCACTTTCCGCCGAGAATCTCTGGTAAGACAACAGCAATATGACAACAACAAAAATGCCCTCACTTTCCAAAAACACAGAGACAAGAGATTGTAGGGTGACATGACACACACACTAGGAAGAGAGACACACAGACAGACAGACAGACAGACAGACAGGAGTGACGCACCTTCATCAAGGTAGAAGTACACTATCCGATCTGCATCGCCGTCCAGTGACACACACTTCTCGCCCGCTTGAGCAGGCATGCCTGTTCAGAGGGACATCAAATCAAATGATTGTTTTAATAAGACATCTAACTACATGAAAATGAATACACACACACAAATCATTTTAGAATTTACTGCTTGCATTGCTCAGATACAGTAATGGAAAGACATGTAGAAGAAATATAAATAAAAAGTTTCAGACAAGATAAATAGCCTTCCCTACAAGTATGTAATTTCAAGTTTCACTTTCTGCAACAACTTCTGTTCATTAATATCTACAAGTTTCACTCACCTTGGCAACACTTGTTGATAACCAGTAATATCCACGAGAGAGAGTTTGAGGAGGTTTCCTTTTTTTTTTTTTTTTTTACAAACAAACACTGCTGTTGCTTCATACCATCTGTGCCTTCACTTTTGGGAAGATGAATCATCTCCAAAAAAAAATAAAATAATAATAATAATAATCTATTAACAAATGTTGGCTGCAATGCAACAGTATGAGTGCAGCATTTCATAAATATTCTCGCTGAAATCTGTCACAGCATGAGTGGTCTACCAGCACTGTTTGAATGTGATATTTCTTTTGCAGGCAACATGTGTTCCTTTCCAGAGAAATTTCAGCCCTTATCAAGTTTGATTTCTATGGATGTTTTATTGTGGTTTTTTTTTTAGATATTGCTCTCAAGTCTAACAAACAGAATAATCAAAATGTTGGCAAAATCACACCAAAAATATACAGGTTATGGAATTTCAAATTCATGCAATGTGTGCACAAAAATGGTGACATTAGTAGCAAAACTGTATACATAGTGGTGATCCCCTCACCAAAGAAGTCTTTCGCTTACCTAAAAACAAATCATCACTTAATTTCGTCTTTTGGACATGTTATCAACAACACCAAACAATATCTCCTGTACATCAAAGTTTTGCTGTTGTAATTACCTAGCAATGATGATCTTTTGGAATAGGGTGGAAAGGCTTGTTGGTGCTATAAATCACTGGCCCAAAATATGAATTTTGTCATAATTTTGCCCAAGAACCCAAGAGAGAGCCATGAGTTACTGATATTATCTTCTCAGCTTATTGATATCATGTTGTTTTGTCCATCATCACGATTCCAAGGTAATGTGAAACTGCTAAAATACACGAACTTGCCCGTTTTACATTTAATTTTGATGAAACTTCTGTTGTGTAGTGTGCCTGATTTCACTCTGTACATCAGAGTCAACGTTAACCTGGCATGGAAATGCACTTGAATGCACACCATTCACAAAGCCAACAGCCTGTCATTAAACTAGTTTTGCTAGGGACAGTAAGACACAAAGAAGAAATCATATGACATTTCTCTCTAAGGTCATTACTTGTGACGTAAAATTGCCAATGGAATTCATTAGTTTACCCATCCCATTTCACTGTTAATCAGTAATAAATGACTTATTTGATGATTCTGGTATGGTTACCTGATGAAGGACTCTGCTGAACCTTCACAAAATCTGCACCACACTGTTGAGTTAAGACACAAACCAAACAAGAACCATATGCTGTGTTAATGAGCATATCATGCATCACCACAAATCGAAAACAGGAATGCAAGAGTGCTTCACAGTTGTGTACAGGAAAAGAATGATGGTCTACGATTATGAGCTACGATAAAAAAAAAAAGGGGGGGGGGAGGCAAACATGCAATTGCAGTAAAAAATCACCAGTAAAAAGTTTCAACAGCCTCGACACTTCTCATGTACTATATGTTCCCAGCCCCACACACAAAAGGAAAAAAAAAACATTAATGAGAAACAATCCCATACAGTACCTCTTTCAACATCATGATCTAACACACAACATATATATCTTTTAGTCCCACGCATGCTGGTAATGGTGTTAATAGCTCTCAAGGCATGGTATTCAGTATTTGTTATTTTTCCCTGATTTCACCTAAGGCTAGTATAATACTGAGTCTCACTCTACTAGATCTTGTGCTACATTTGTGTTTCTCTTTCTTTTATCATCACATAATCCCAACAAGATTGAAAGCTCAACAAGAAACTCTCAACAATTTAGACACTGTTGCTTCTGCTAGCAACTCTAGTCATAAGTAAGCTAAGAAAACATCTGCTCGTTTGGCTTCATACAAACGCCTCTCGGTACGAGGCCCTATAAGCACTTATGCTATTGAAAGACACTTTTCAGCACTGTAGAAATAACCTGTTCATTCAGCTTTCCAGAAGAGCCATCGTTATACACAGTGATGTCCAGGAGGCCAGGGTTCATGAAGGTCAAGAACTGGGCGACCTTGAGGGCCCCGACTCCATTGGCCCCATCGAGAAGGATGTGATTGGAGTAGTCAATGCATCCGCCCATGTCATTCTGTGAGGTGTGGGTTGGAGGAAATAGAAATGACGCATGGAAGTCAGCAGAGTGAGAGACAATGGCCCAAATTCATGAAGGTGGTACAAATTTAAACCATGGTTTATGCAAATTTCTTCTGTGTAAAGATGACTGACAGACTGCCTACGCCAACAGATATCCAGTAACAAACATGCATATGTGCATCTCAACTGTATGCCTATTTCAAGTTTACTTCAGACAGTCTTGTAACAAGGTCTGAGTTTAAACCAGGTTTATACCACCTTCAAGACCTTCAACATCCTAACACATCCTCTAGTTCTTCTAGTTTGCAACTAGTAAACTGGTATCATTCCAAGGTGTAATATATGTAACAAGCTTTTGCGTAACCAAAATGGTTCAGTTCACCAAAATAAGCTTTTAATATATCATTGGGCATTTCTAGCTAAAGTTACAATTAGACAATACATTTTTAGCCCATCCCCCCCCCCAAAAAAAAATGAAAATACAGTAACCATTAACCATCATTATTATTTCATATCAGTCAATTACCTATTAACATGTATCCTATGTACCAATGTCATTTCTAGCATATTAAAGCTATTGCCTGAAAATTACATTATAGCCAATTTGATGACCTCTGTCTGATGACCTTACGGGAATCTGCTCAAGATTCAGTGCATCTTTTTCCCTCTGGAAGTCTCATCTACTGCAGAATCTGTCTTGATACTGTAAAAGTGGAAATTTTCGCGGTGTTGAAATTTTCGCGCATTTCGTGCAACCAGAAACTAGCGCGAAAATAAAAGCACGCGAATATTTTTGCTTGCCATAATGTTCCTGTGCTTGATGTCTTGATTCCGCGGAATTAAAAACATGCGAAACTCTTCTCACCCGGCCAAGCGCGAAAAATTAGTCGCGCGAAAATATCCACTTTTACAGTATATGTCTTTGGGAAATATGGGGTTTACAGACAGATGGACAGATGGACGGACGATCTGAAAACACACACTACCAGTATCCTCCATTTACAGAGGCACAAATACAAGCAGAAAGCCTGATTATTCACTTACAAACACAAAGAGAGAGAGAGAGAGAGAGAGAGCAAGCTGACATGAAACATAGCACACTACCCAAGGTTGTTTACTATGGAAAAAATATGGTGCCGCTCACCTGCTCGCTGCGTGCAGGGGTAATCAGCTTTCGCAGACTGGTGTAAGCTGCTGCCAACTTCTTGTAGTAGCCTTCCTCAGTGTGCTGGCCGTAGGCATCTTTGGTGTTTTGGCAACGCACCAAGTAGTGGAGCTGAGGGGTGGAGAGTAGACCTGGTCACAAAGGAATGGAAACAAAAAAATATTTGTGATTAACATCTCTCATGCCATAAAACATTCTCAATACTCAAGTCATTGGCGAGAACCAACGTTTCACGCTTTTTTGATGATCTTCAGTAATATGCAATACTAATTTGCATTTCAAAACAGATTTTCCGTTTATTCAATATCTACCATTGAAAATCTTAAATATACCAAAAAATTCAACAACAAAACAAAACAGTATTCAAAATACCAACAATTACAAGAACAATGGTATTGCAGTTACCTACACAATGTATGATACACATGAATGCAAAATTATTTTCAACCCAAGCACAGGCTTCAGGCATTTCATTGTCGAAGTATCGTTTGAGGAATCGTGTGATTGTGAACATGGCAGATCTTCACTTTACATGAGAAATGCATGTCATTTGTTCTAATGGGCATTGTGATTGGAATTTACAACAGGCCCTGGCCCATTGCTCTTCCTATTCCTCCTTTAACTCTTCCTCATCGACGAAGAGAGCCCCACTTGTGACTTCACATTCTGCTGCTCACAAACGCAAACACATACACATACACAGACACAAACCCACATGCTCGTGGGTGTACACATGCTTGCACACTACACACAAAACACATACAATTAACACAGAAAATTTTTGCTAAAAGACTCTGACATAAACTGCATTCATATCATCCATGATGGAACAGAATTACCACTGATGCATAGGTCACACGAGAAGAAAAAAAGTTTTAATAGTCCTCGACCTGCAAATATTTCCTGTAGTATAGCAAAAAATACATAAAAATTAAAAAATAAAAAATCTTGTCTGGCTTCAGTACCCCTGTTCGTGCTCTGTGATTTGTGATAGCATGGTGCATATATTGTGGGTGGCTGGCATTGGCTTACCATAGTCGGTGAGATGACCGTTAACTGCAGTGACCCCATCTTTCAGCGCCTGGACAAGCCTCACACTACTGGGTCTGAATGGGAGAAAAATTGAACAAAAATTACATGCAAGAAGAAAAAAAAGGCAAACTCTGTGAAAAAGAAACAATGCAAAAACATTTACAAACACACACACACACACACACATACACACAAATCACTAGAGCTCAAGGTCCCTAAAGACAGCAAAGAAAAACAACATATCATCCCTGAAAAGGTTCCTTTTCAGCATGTTAGTATTTGCACTGCTGCAATATTTGCTATACTGTATGTGCAAACAATTATGGACTGACTGTACTCAGTGCTGGATCAATATGTGACATATGGGATCTACACATGCATGCAGAATCTACTGTGACACAAAGTGCTGCTGTTGTGGTTTTACTTTTGTATCTCCATGTATCTGTTAGTGAGAGTTTGGGTGATGTTCTTTACATATGATGTATGACTGGATTCCCATTGATACGTATTTTATGTGAGACACACCCAAAGAACCCCTTCAAAACAAAGACTTAGATAATAATGATAACTTGCAATGATGTAGAATCTCAGGATCTCACCAACATCTGTGGTGGTAGCCAATGCTGTAAGTTACTGAATGCACACTGAAGCTTTATACTCATGTTTCCCCTCTAGATGTCAAGTGCACTATGCAAGGTGGTCACATGACCAAAACACTTACACCAAACCTTAGGGCCAATCACAACTGCATTTAAAGGGCAGTCAGTCTGCAATATTCTGAGGAGTATCGCTTGGAGTTTCTCCTCCATGTAGACATACAACGTGCACACTCTCTGGCTAGTCTTTGAAAACAAGTTTCCCTTTTTGGCAGTGTACACCTGATGGCGTAAAACCTCGCTTTTTTTTCACATGACTGACAACATTCTGCAGTTTTAAGCAGCATACTTCTTACGCATATGAAGCCATACATGTACATAATGTCCAGGCCTAGGGAGTTTATACATGCCAAGCTGACAGATGTACCTATGTGGAGTGCATTCCTGAAATATTGTGACATTTTGAAGCATCCTAATTTTTCTATCAAGAATGAAGGGAGAGATCAGATACAAAGTCTTGTAGGGTTCTTCAGTCTTACAGTAATTACCAACAAGTAGACCAAAGGTCAGATGATAACCGACTGTCAAATGGTCATGGTTCCATACCTCAAATTGTATGGCCCGAATTCACGGAGGTGGTTAAATCTAGACCACGGTTTATGTAAATTTCTTCTGTATAAAAATGCACATAATAGATTGTGTATGCCAATATAAACAGACGTCCAACAACAATCGCGCATTGATATGCGCAAGTGAAAGGTAGGATATCTATGCCAATTTTGCCCCTATATTAAACCATGGTCTAAATCTTAACCACCTTTGTGAATTCAGGCCTATTTGTTTGAGATAGCTGTCGCTCTTTTGGCATAAACTCTCCTTCCCGAACAGACTCAGTGCCATACCTTGTATCTCTGGCTACAAAGACGTTAGCGCTTTGTGATATGTCGACCTCCAGTTCAGCAATGATTGCTCTCACAGTGGCCTCCAAATCTTCATCTCTGTGTGTGGACAAAGGGAAAAACATGAAATATTTGGATATTTGTAAGATCATATCTATTTAATTGAATGGAATGGAATGGATTGGAATGGAGTAGAATGGAATGGAATGGATTGGAATGGAATGGAATGGGATGGGATGGAATGGAATGGAATGGAATGGGATGGAATGGAATGGAATGGAATGGAATGGAATGGAATGGGGTGGAATGGAATGGGGTGGAATGGAATGGGATGGGATGGAATGGAATGGAATGGAATGGAATGGAATGGAATGGAATGGAATGGAATGGAATGGAATGGAATGGAATGGAATGGAATGGGGAATGGAATGGGATGGAATGGAATGGAATGGAATGGAATGGAATGGAATGGAATGGAATGGAATGGAATGGAATGGGGTGGAATGGAATTCAACTGAATTGAATTGAATTGACCTGATTTGTATTAACATGGCCACTAAGGAAGCAATTAATGCTTGCATGCATTTAAGCAAGCAACCAAGGGATCTACGACTACGAGTCCCTTCTGAAAGACTAGTCAATAAGGATAAACTGCCTTGTCAAGGGGCACAACCACTACAACTAGGGGATTGGAACCAGGGACTTCCAGATTGATGGTCCCTGGTCTTAGCCACTGAACCATAACAGCTCTTTTAGGAGTCGAGCAATATCATTGCTACTTTTATTCTCCTATACGTCACTCACATATGATATAAAGCACCAAACTTCATCATAATATGTGGGTTTATTAGGCCAACCTTCACAAGATCTTTTTCCCCAATTCAACCCAGGCAACTGTTGCATTACCATACTCTCTGTCAATGCACACATATATGGATGCTATTGGGTATATTGTCACAATAAATCCAGAATGTAACTTGACAATTTTCTCCGGAACTTCATCATATTTTTGCCTCAGGATTCTTTAAGTACACATTTCCTGTCTCAGGATATCCATGCATAAAGTCCTCTAAGTCTAATTCCTCTAAGTTTGTAATTTGCAAACTTACAATTAAATCTCAAAATGTGATTTCCCTTTCTACAGCCAAACCAGAGAATAATATGCTGTCATGGTGTGCCACCATTAAGTCTGATGACATTCTAATGTTCATCTAGGAAGTATACATGTTATTTATTGCATCCACAATACTATAATGCTAATTCCATGGAGTTTACATGGTGTACCTGGTACCTAGTACCTGGTTCCAATAAGCTCAGGGTTCATGAAACACTTCTGAGATACAGAAAACCAAAGAGATGAATCAAGGTATAGAATAGACCATTTCCAGACATTATACCACTTGGTGAGAAGTCAAGAAATTAAATCTGTCAGCCTGGACACAAGAACATGGGTGTGACTCACGCAGCATTGGCCAGCCTGGTGGCATGGCCCTCCCACGCAGGCAGCAGCATCTCTCCCATGGGTTCCACTAGCTTCACCCCATTGTCTTCCACAGGGTTGTGGGAAGCTGTGATCATCACACCTATGGTAGCTGCAAAAAGAAAAGTGTGAGGAAATTACTTGGTATCAGAACAGAGTTGTCCATTTGATGATGATAATTACTTGAGCAAAGTTTTCCTGGTACTTGGTGGGCTCTCAGAAACAAATAATCATCCTTAGGATACTTCAGAAAAATTTCCCCTCTGATGGGTATACAGCAACTGCGCATCATGCTGAATGCTGGCAAGGCATAATGCAAATTTTTTTTGGCTCTATTCCATAATTGTATGACTTTTACCATACAACTCTCATGATTCACTTACCTTTGGCATGCTTGGAGCGCAACACAGCTAAGATACCCATTCTGAACAAGACTGCATCCAAAATGTCAGCCCTAGAAGGAAAAATATTTGGAAACAAGCATATTACATGTATCTAATTATTTTCAATGACATTGTTCATAGCTGTTAGAACTACAAAGGGCTATATGAAGGTCAAATGTCACCAAGGAGCTGAAGAAGGATGAAGAGAAAAATGTGATAGACTAAGGGTGCGTTTATAAGATTTTGCGGGCCTAAATCACTGTTTTGAAACACTGTTTTGAAACACTGTTTCAAATCACACTTTCGTCAGGAGAGCGTTTATAAGATTTTTTCTCCGAGTGTGTTGGGGCACTCGCTCAGACTGTTCCATTGCACAACTCACTCTGCGCAGTTTTTCCTCGGCAAGAGGTCAAACAGGGTGCGCGCAAGGCATTGTGACGTCACATAAACAGTGTTTGCGATCGCGGTTGCGTTTATAAGATTTTTGAAACACTGATTCTACAGAAACACTGTTTGTAAACGCACTATTTTGTGCGTTTACAAACAGTGTTTCAAAACACTGAGGTCAAATCACGGCGAGCGTTTATAAGAAATTTTTTCGAGCTAGAATCATTGTTTGGCCAGAAACAGTGTTTCAAAACACTGTTTCTGGCCAGAAGAAAAATCTTATAAATGCACCCTAACACTGATTTGCAACTTCTCATGAGATCTTCAGAGGCAACAAACAAAAGCTGCTGGGGGGGGGGGGGGGGGGGAGACACATCTTGATACCACATGCAAGCCTCAGAACAATTTGCAGGAACATAACAAGCAAACAGTATATCCTGCATACTTTAGAATGATACAGGAAGATTAACTGGATCATGCTACAATAAGCAGTAGCAGTCCAACTACCAAGTTAAGGGAGTATGCCAGTCAAAGGACTGCATAACAGTGTCATTGGAGTATGAACGGACCAAGGAACTCCATCTTGCTTGGCCTGATGTCCATAGAGAAATCATAACATTATCATGCTGTGCCAAATATACGGCAAACTGACACCCTGTAGTGCAATCACTGTGGGGGTGCTTTTGTATTTACCAGTAAAGACTGGTAGAATCAAAGCCTGAAAAGAAATGCCATGAATGCTCTTTGTGCACATGACATTCGGGTGTTCTGCATCTGAAGTGAAAGAAAGATGAACTCTCACAGTAGAATTGAAACTTGCTCTCTTGCAAAAGCATGTACAAAATGTACGGTACAGTTAATAAAAAAGCAGACACGACATAAGTCATCAGGCATTCAACCCTGTGAGAACACTGCACAGATGAGTTGCTTTGAGGACACCCATAGCCCCTAATCAATGAAGGACAGCCTAAATTTCCCACTCAGTGGATTCAATGAAAACTCCAAATAGGAAGTAGAAGTGGAGTGGACTGACAGAACGGTCCTTTGTGGTACTGGTGGTCCCCTCTGCAACCTTGTCTGTAAGCTGTGAAAAGTAACTGAAAAGGTACTCTTTTTTTTTTTTTTACAAACTGTTGTTTACTTCTACTGGTGATTATGGCTACATGATCAACTAGAAAAGCACTTGGAGAGCGCAGACCATTGCTAAGCAGCTCATTTCCACCAATAAACGCAAGCTGAAAATCGATAAATTTCCGAACATACATGTAGAAGCCTTTTGTTTCATCACACAGCTTCCTGCATGTTGCGCTGCGCCTTTGTGTGAGCAAACCTCAAATACGCACAGCTTTAACTCCCAAGTTCATTTACCCTAGCTGCCAAAAGATTAAAAAAATCCTTCAAATATCCATAAAAATTCCTGGATCACTATCAAAATTTAATGTTTTGTTCCTTGTATCATTATCAATTTTACGTGCAAGTTTCATTCAAATCTGTTCCCACTTTCTTAGTTATGTTGCAAACAAACACCAATAAAAATATAACCTCCTTCCTCGGCAGAAGTAATACCTTGAACTAGTGAAAAATCCTTGTCCCTCAATGCTCTATCAAATACCTCATTTGAAATCCTTGACTTTACTGAGAACAAGTCTAAAACAATATCATTCAATATGATGTATGGGCAGCCAACTGAGGCCAAGGGCAAGTGACAATTCATCCCATAGTCTGTTAAATGTACATGTTTGTATTGTATGTACGGTACGGTACCCAAGAATGTGACTTCACGCTACCAAGCTACATGAGCTTCAATTCATTATAATTGGCCCCAACCCAGGATATTCAGCAGCAATTCACCATTGTGTGGCTTATATGATTTATACAAGAATCATGGAGTACAAACAATGCAGACAATTTTCAGGCAATTGCAGTGCTAACCCTGCAATTGCGGTGCCAAGCAAGCGAATGTAAATAGAACTAAGAAATAATCCGGCGCTAAGCGATGGAGACAAAGTCCGAACCCCACTGACCAATCAGAAACGAGGTACATGTAATCAAGTGCTGCCGGTGCGTGCGTGTACTTGTACAGTGCACAGCGTAATCATGAATATTCATGTGGTTTTTAAAGTAAGGGACTAAGAAATACAAGTGTAAAAAGGTCAGTTTTCTCTTTAGCACAGGGCAAGAGCTTAGTACGGGATTTATTGGTGAGTGTAAAAAGCTGAAAAAAATTGGTACGGGATTAACGATAGTCCTGGGTCAGAGAAAGTACGGGGTTAAGAAACACAAGTGTAAAAAGGGCTAAAGAAGTTTAAATGTACCGGTACTTATCACCACATTGACACAACATACAGATCATACAAAATATCTTCACTGCAAATACATCCCAGAATTTGTATAATGGTAATTTTAGATCTATGTCTGCAATAACTTACATGTAAATGCCATTTTATCTGAATCAAATCATTTCTGGTTTTAAGAAGAATATATTTGTGAAAATTCTCTAATTTAGGGGTTCTGGGCCCCATGGGGACCCAAAGTGAGTCATGGTGCTCATTTGCATAATTTAATAGGGAATTCTATCATTCGAGTGATAATACTTGCTAACCCTTTGAGAATGAGCCCCGAGTATACTCGGGCAAGTGTCTATAGATGGGAAAATGAGTGTCGTACAGCAAAATCAGCCTGTCCTCAACAGGTTAAGTTCATGGTGAAAATTTTACCACTCATATTCAAGAAGATAAAAATGCAAAAATTGGGCCCCACTTTGGTTTTCCAACAGGGCCCCCGAGGATAGCAGCCCAAGATTTGTACATTCTTAGGCTATGTAGTATATGCACCTGTGGTGTGAAAAGTAACGAGAGTACACCAAACTTCTGATGACATGGACAACAGAAAAGTAACACTTAGATCGATGTCTCACTTCCAGCACGCAGGAGAGACACACAAAAAAATAAATAAATAACTGATTACAGTGCACTCCTGTTAAAGGGATTGTACAGTATTGGTGGAGATGAGAATTGGGCTTTTAACTTTTTGCGAGATACCAAGAAAACACTTATGATATAGTACAGAGCATACCATTTTAAGAGGAATTCAAAGTTTATTTGATGAAAATCGGGTTTGGAATGACTGAAACATCCAAAAACAAAGTACAACAAAGTGATTGTAAAAAAGTGTGGGTCCCACACTTCATTAAAATCGCTCTTTTTGGATATCTCAGCCATTTCAAAACCAATTTTCATCAAATAAACGTTGAATTCCTCATAGAATTACATGCTCTTTCATATTTAATGAGAGGTTTCTCATTGTCTCACCAAAAAATGTTAGAAACCTGAAATTAGGTCTGAACCAAAACTATACGATCCCTTTAAACGAACATGGCTATAATGAAATTCCCATTGCAACAAAATAAAAATTACATTGTAAGGCCAAAATATTATCCACTTTATGTACTTTTATTGTTCATTTGTTCGGTTATAATGAAATTTCACTATAATGAAAGAAAACTGCTGGCCCCGAGGACTTTGTTAGAATGGGAATCCACTGTACCCAACCCTGGAATACCATACATAAAGGGAAAACAACATTCCTAGGTTTGTAAGCCTGCCTTAGAGGAAACCAAAATTCAAAGAGAAATGTAGATTGAGTGAAAGCAGCAACATTAGTAGAACACATCAGTGAAAATTTGAGGAAAATCGGACAATCGATGCAAAAGTTATAAATTTTTAAAGTTTTCGTATTGGAACAGCTGGATGAGGAGACTACTAGAGGTTATGATGACATCATTTGTGAACAACAATACATATAAAGAAAATATAAAGGGAATTTCACAAAAATTCACTTTTCTATCACAATGAAAGAGCACTTGACTATTAAACCGCTTTCAGAAAGCAGGGGGAATAATTGCTACCCGAACATATGTCGGTATCAAGTTGATGGAATGTGTAAATTTCATGAAAAATGAATTTTTGTGGAATTCCCTCCATTTCTTCATATTGTTGTCCACACATGAGTGTGGACAATAATAGGGGAGGGGAAACCCAAATCTTTATCTGAAATTAAGCGACCCAAAAAAGATACATGTATGTACAGCAATGGCCCGAAATAAAAGCAAGAGGAACAATCTATTTTGAACCCTAGCTGCTTGATTGACATCAATTTTTAGTGGCCCTATGCAACTAGGTCACCACTAATGTCAAGCCCTGACATTATATATTTTACAAGGTATGTTGGGAAGACTTCCTTATGTCCTGTGACTGTGAGTGCATGCATTCATGCGTAAGTGCTACAAATGTAGCAAGGCAAGGGTAGTGTAGAGTGGTATGGAAAATTAGTGGAGAAACATACAAAGTATATCAAGGGAGCCTTCTCAGACGTTTGTAGAACAATGTAGATAAAACAGAGAACAAAAACAGCAGATCTGAACAGTAAGATAATACCTGGTCATCACAACAGAACAAAAAGAGTAAGACCCCCCCCCCCAAAAAAAAAAAAAAAAAAAAAAAAAAAAGCTGAATGGTACAATCTTGATTCTGTATATGCAACATCTACATTCAGGAGAAAAGGTCTTGACTGCATGAATGGAAATGTACTTTACGCCCGTTTATCTTAAAGGTCCAGTTTACCTTTGGGAGTAGTGATTTCAAAAATTTTCAAGATATCACATTTGATGCGTATGTGCAGATCTCTTGTATCACAAAACATGCTACCATATAAAATGTTTGCAATGAAGCCTAAAATATGAGATATCAGTGTTTTTCTCAATAAACCATAACTGTAGACGGTTTAATCCGGAAACATTTTTATTATAACTATTGTTCTCATTTTGTGTATTTAACAATGTCACTCAACATCGATTATATGGATTCAAATATTTACAGTGGTTGTTTCTAGCCCTAACTCACATTTTAGGACTATTTTGAAGCACTTATACTGGGTTTTTGTTTCATCTGCAAATGGTAAATTATGCCTTTAATATCTATAGGGTCTAACCATTAGTTCAGCTTGTCACTAAGACTACAGACTGCTGCAAGTCCATGTGAGAGGTAGGCCGAGCATGTGACAAGACATTAAAGGGTGTGTACAGTTCTGGTCGAGGTGAAGATTTAGCTTTTAACGTTTTGTGAGATATTCAGAAACCACTCTATGAGATGTCAAAGAGCATGCGGTTCTAAGGGGTATCAAAAGTTTATTCGATGAAAATCGGTTTTGAAATGGCTGAGATATCCAAAAACAAGGTGAAACAAAAAGATACTAATAAGGTTGGGGCATATCGCCTTTTATTATTAGCACTTTTTGGGATATCTCAGCCATTTGAAAAACAATTTTCATCAAATAAACGTTGAATCCTTCTTAAAATTACATGCTCTTTCATATTTCATAAAAGGCTTTTCGTTATCTCACTTAGGAATGTTCAAAACATGAATCCCTACCTCAGCCAGTACTGTACAGTCCCTTTAAGAGCTGATTCTTTCATCTGTATCTAGAATGGAATAGAAGCTGAACACATCGACCTAGACCAGATAGTGGAACTATATGTGGCCTTGGACCAGACGTAATTCACTCCTTACTGGTCAACAACCTTGATGTCCTTTATGAGTACCGTAGTTGAACCTGCATGATCTGTGGTGTGCTGTGCATTCTGTGGCATGTGTGTCATTCGCGTGGCCATGACCTATGTGGCTCACCTCGAACGGACTCACTTATTTGAGTGCATATGAAAACTTTCTGAAACTGAAAATCAAACAATCTAACATGTCACATAGGCGGATGGGCCTACTTACATACTACCAGGGGTGGATCCAGGAATTCCGTAAATAGGGTGCGCATGCACGTGTCCCTCCCCATTTTTATCTTTTTATTACCTTCGCCAAGGGAGGAGGTTATGTTTTCATTACTGTTGGTTTGTTTGTCAGTGTGCAAAATACCTCAAAAAGTTGTGCACGGATTTGGATGAAACTTGCTGAAAAGGTTGAGAATGACACAAGGAACAGATGATTAAATTTTGGCAGTGATCCGGAAATTTCTATACATTTTATGAAGGATTTTCAATATTTCGGCAGGTAGGGTCGATGAACTTGGGAGTTCAACATGCGCATTTTTAAGGTTTTCTTACACGCACTAAAGTGCGTGCTCTAGTTTCCGCTACGACGAGGCGTGCCGCGCAGTTGAGGGTTATGCCGTAACAAAGGCTCCTATATTGGGAAATCGGGCGATTTTTCAGCATGCATACGTATGGGTGGAAATCACTGATCTCTACGGAAGAGCAAGATTATCGGTGGAAAGTATGTGCTGCTTGGCGGAGGTCTATGCTCTCGGGAGTGCTTTTCTAGTTTCTTTTGTTTTACCAAAAAATAAACTTCTAGTCTACTGACGCTGACAACACTGTGCAAAAGTAAACACCATAACATAGGTAAATGTGTAAAATGCCCCCCCCCCATGAAACAAACAAACAAAGCCAAAACAAACACTGTGAAACAAACGCTAAAAATTAACTTGGTTAAGCCGAAGGGTTAAGTTTTACCTGCAACGGAACCCGGCGGTTCCATATGCATAATGCTGGTTCGGTGTCTTTGGATATTTTGCTGATCCCACGTGAATCCCTTTCAAGAATTGCTCCATTTTGCCACAGACCAGTCGGCAGTGGCAGTGACCTACTTAACTTAGTACTTAGTAAATACCGCGTAGGCTAATTACAAATCAGATAAGATAAACTTTGAAGACGGCGATAGGGCAGTAAACAGGCAATAATGAAGTTCTGCTCTGCTCGGCTCAGCTCGCGCTCAGTAGCACATGTCGTGATGGAGCAGTAAAGAGTCTATTAACGTTAGTGTAGTAATGTGTTAGTCAGGATCGACAGCACGCTTGGCTAGATCTCATTCCTCAGTGAAAAGCACGAGAGAAAAGCAGATTGGTGATGACGACTGACAGTCACTGGCATTCCTGTTAACAGAGAGATGAGGGCTAAAACGCGAGGATGCTAGATCTGTAGATGATATTAAAATCTAGACTCAAGTAGTAAATGTGTCCTTCGCAGCAGAGCACAGAAACAATGTTGTTGAGGTCAGTTGCCGACGATGCGATGATGATGATAATGATGTCACACCACAAGGACAAGGACAAGGTGGAAGATAGGATGAACTCAGCTAGCTCTACTCCATTAGGCATTGACGTCCATCGAGATAAAACCTGTCTGTAGTTTGAGCACAAAACAAGTCACCGAATGTAGTTGGATGATACAAATGCCGTGAACTTCAACAAATTGCTAACCACGAATTAGCATCGATCAAGTCAATGTGGAAAGCCATGCGATGTTGGGGCTGCTGTACTGCAAAACGTGTGCCCAAACGTGTACTCGGCTATGGGGTCTTCAACCATAGCGAACCTAACCGCTCGTTCGTTGCATGCGCATGCTGGCTCTGCGCTACAGCTGGGCCCATGCTATGCCACCACCATGGCCTTTCATGTCTCCGCCCTCTGTCGCTCATATCTCCTAGCTGGCATCTTCCTGTAGTCTCTTTACCAGATTGTTCAATCGAAATGAGGTACAACATGTTGACTGCTGTGTGATCTTCACATCTCTTCGGGGGGCAGCTGAATGGGGGTGGGGTGGAGGGGGAGGACAACAGGGGGCTGGTCAGTGGGGCTGGTCCTGCAGCCCCCTTCCCCTATTTTGACTCTTCATAGGAGATGAATAAAAAAACACCATACCCCCAAGAAAAAAAAAATAACAAAAACCCATGGCCATGACTTTCTGAAGGGTTCTGTGAAGAGATTTTTTGAATCCAAGCGAAAGGGGCGATGGGGGGGGGGGGGGGGGGGGTAGGGAGGTTTATGGACACACTTGGCCTGCAGTCCCTCTCTCCTCCATGGTACCCCCCCCCAAAAAAAAAAAAAAACAACAACAACAACAACAATAAAACAATTCAAAATGACTCACGCTTCACAGTATATAACGTAACATTACGGTACCACCTCCTCTTCTTCTTCTTCTTTTTCTTCTTCTTCTTTATTATTGTTATTTCTCATAATAAATCTT
Source organism: Diadema antillarum (assembly GCF_040938485.1). Lineage (NCBI taxonomy): Eukaryota > Metazoa > Echinodermata > Echinoidea > Diadematoida > Diadematidae > Diadema > Diadema antillarum. The sequence goes on from NW_027271217.1 coordinate 680,671, forward strand.
CAAAGGGCAATGCAGCTTATCACGTCATTCGATGCAAAAATCTTCTGAACTCATCACACTGACCATCTTCACAGATCACCTCATCTTGATTACCAAAAACACTGCCCGTTTGAAGGAATCCAAGTGGCAGATTTTCTTATTGTTTCATGTCTTTGTGGGTTTGGGGGCTAGCTGTACGGGCTAATAGTAACCCCCACCCCCCTTGAGCTTTTGCCTGCTTTTTTTAACTTTTTTGCTTGGTACTGAGCGGAGAAGAAGCATCAAGAAATATGAAGACCCCTTTTTTTTTCTTTTCATGACCCACAAGATCCGCCCCTGAATTCTCCTTCTTCTTGCCTCCTATTATCACCACTATACCACGATTATCAGTGATTATTTATTTACCATGACATCATCACCACGAAGACAAGCTGCGGCAAAAAATCTCTGAAAGGGCGTGACAAAAGTCTAAATGGTGTGGTGTCACACAAAGAAATATTTGACTAACTAAAATGAAACAGAAAAGTAGAATTCTCTCAATACTATGACCAATTCATTACTTAGTACCGTACACTGTATAGGTAAATCCAGTCATTGTACTGGTAACGTAGACTAGCTGGTACTGGTAATCGATTAATAGCGGATCAGTTTATGGATATCGATTGCATGGACGCCATGTGTGTTGTGTAACAAGCATGGAATCCTCACGTTTCGTAAATTATCTGCCTCATTTGTCGGACTGAAACAGTGGGTAGCAAGAAACCATGGCATTCTCGCATACTGTAAACCGTTTCCGGACACTTACTGCAAATGCTCTGTGGAATTCAAACTCCTTATTTGTCGTAAAACCATCATGGAGGCAGCTCCATGGACAATCGAGCACGAGAAATCCATCTGAACGGGGTAGCAACTTTATCCGCATGCTGCGGATGGCCCTGCGGGGAAGTTCTGGGCAATCGTTCTCGCAGCACCTCGCTGTCTTCTGCAGCCTGCTCGCCCGCCAGTGCAATGTATACGCAGCGCAGAGACTGCGAAGAATGGAACGGATGGTATCGCTGTATAGATTATTGTATTCTGAGAGGTCGCTTCAGTCCCTAACCCTTGGGTTTGCTCGTAGACATCTGAAGGGTAGGAGGCGAAACCTATATGTGCTGTTTGGAGGAGCTTGCTTCGCTTGGGATCAGGAGAGAGTCAGTGTCGGTGATCGACAAATCGACAGGTTGAAAAAAACATTATTTTCTCAGTATTAATAACTCAATTTGAATTTATTTCCATTTACTTGTAATATTCATTGATCAGAGTGTGGGAACATGTGAAGGTTAGAATAGAGTGATGCTGAAAATGCATATTTTTGTTACCTTACATTACACAGCTCTTCCTATTCTAAACTAGGTAGGAAATTATGTAATGACAATGTGTAATGTGGCAGTTGTAATAACTGTGTAACTATATTGTCTATAGATTCAAAAAATCAAATGTTTACTCAAAACTTATTACTCACTGTGATTTGAAGAAATGGTTAGTTGAGTGTTTGCAGTTGAATAGAGTCTACACCATGTAAAAAGGCATGTTTTATTTTATGCATAAAATTTACATATCATCAGTCCAGATCCAGGAAACCCGCTCATGAGGCCTGCTACCCCGTACGAGCACTCCTCCGCCTCATGAGGCCTCCGGAGAGCCTCATAACACCCTCGGGGAGAGAGACTCATGAAGCTCCCTGTTCATCTCACATCTGACATATAAATTGTCGCAACTGTGCATGGTGATTTTTTGTTGGCAGTGTATACAACCACACGCGTGTGTCTTTACCATCCAGCCACACGAGTGTGGCTGTAGCCATGGCTAGAGTCGCTGGGATACAGCCACACTCGTGGACGCGTGTGTACATGCCACACACACGGAGAAGCTCCATTGCGTGGCGGGGAACACGCTGTGTGTGGCCACACAACCTTTGTGTTCCCCGCTACGCAATAAAGCTCCCCGTGTGTGCAACATGTACACACACGTCCACACGCGTGTGGTTGTATAACACTTCCTTTTTTGTTACACACACATGTCCACTATCCATGATGAAAAGAAGAAAAAATTCTGTCTGGTTTTTTTTTAACAACAATCAAGTTTTAATCAACCGATGCACAGCCACCCATCGAAACACGGGCGCCGGCGGGTTTGCTCAATGCAAGGCTGCCGCACCTAGCGGACTGATCCGACTAAATATTTTTGGTGCTTTTTTCTGCGGCTCTCACCTCTCCGCGCACGAATCAGCCTCGTGAAGCTGAAGTCTGACATCTTTTTACAAAAATTCGTAATGAGAAAAATAAAATCAGTACTAACCTGATCTTGTGCATATATTCAAAATTACTATTCCACACTGATAGAGTAGGTGGGTACTCCAGTTTGTTAGCAAACCAGTCACTTTGTAGGTATGACGGGTTCACTTTCTTTGTCAATTCCGTCGTCCGCTAACCTTTGGGCGCTTTTTCTGGAATCCCACGACGCGACGTCACATCACATCACGCATCCAGCACATACAGAGAGCGCGCAAGCTGTGAGATTTTCAGAGCGAGCTTGCGCACGCACCAGAAGATACTGCTATCCTCCGGTGCATGCGCGAGCTCGCTCTGAAAATCTCACAGCTTGCGGGCTGTCATGTCTGTATGTACCTGGATGCGTGATGTGATGTGACGTCGCGTCGCGGGATGATTCCAAAACAAGCGCCCAAAGGTTAGCCAATGGCGGGATTGATGAAGAAAGTGAACCCATCATATCTACAAAGTGATTAGTTTGCAAACAAACTGGAGTACCCACCTACTCTATCAGTGTGGAATAGTAATTTGGAATACAATGTATATGCACAAGATCAGGTTAGTACTGATTTTACTTTTCTCGTTCGAATTTTTGTAAAAAGATGTCACACTTCAGCTTCACGAGGCTGATTTGTGCGCGGAGAGGTGAGAGCCGCAGAAAAAAGCACCAAAAATATATAGTCGGATCAGGCCGCTGGGTGCGTCAGCCTTGCATTGAGCGAACCCGCCGGCACCCGTGTTTCGATGGGTCGCTGTGCATCGGTTGATTAAAACTCGATTGTTGTAAAAAAAAACATACAGAATTTTGTCTTCTTTTCATCATGGATAGTGGACATGTGTGTGTAACAAAAAATCACCATGCAAAGTTGCGACAATTTGTATGTCAGATGTGAGACGAATAAAAAGTGAACAGGGAGCTTCATGAGTCTCTCTCCCCGGGGGCGTTATGAGGCTCTCCGGAGGCCTCGTGAGGCGGAGGAGTGCTCGTACGGGGTAGCAGGCCTCATGAGCGGGTTTCCCCGACTGATATAGACTCTGTGTGTGTGTGTGTGTGTGTGTGTGTGTGTGTGTATTTTATTTATTGCGATTTATTTCGATTGGAAGGACATTATAAATTAATTAGTTTTTCCTTTGTTCTGCTGGTTGAAATACATGTATTGTTTTAAAAAATATTTGCTATTGGAAAGGGTTGACGTACTTGAATATCATAATGAGATTTACTTCATTGCGGTATATAAACTACGTCATTACCATGTCCTTCACTACTATGCGGGTTTCGACTTTCTTTCTATTATCTAAGATTTTATGAGGTTTAGTTTTGCAACTGTCATAAGCTATCTAGGCTATAGGCAAGATACTAATAAAAATGAAAATTTTGTTGGGGCGGGTAGGCTGAATTGCAATGCAAGTCTGCATATATCGCCACTCGCCAGCTACATATAGTTTTTTTTTTTCACTTTTTTTTTTCCTCAATTTATTGGCTGGGTTAGGGATCGGTATCTAGGGATATGGATAGGGCATGGTTGAGGTATGTTAGATGTTGTGTGTTTGGAATGTTTGTACCACATGTGCAGTTGGAAGGAGACATAGGTTCCTTTTCTGTGATGGTTCTGCTATTTGCTCGCACTCAAACTAATTACATGTTTATACAAATCAGCTGTGCTCTCTTTGTACTCACAACTCGTTGGAAATTCTTGGAGAGGCCTGAACGGGAACGCATGGGAGAGGACTTTGTATTATTCATGTCTTGTACCAATGCACGCTTTATCATTCATAATGAGAATCTAGTTATATAATGGAAACAAATGAGCATCTTACGTTAATTTCTTTGAATGTTCGGGGAATAAGGGATAGGGCTAAGAGGAATAACATTTTTGCATGGTGTAAAAGCAAAGGAAGTGACATTGTTTTTCTTCAAGAAACTTATAGTACTGTTGATGTAGAGGAAAGGTGGAGCTCAGAGTGGGATGGCTCAATGTTTTTCAGCCATGGATCAAACCATAGTAGGGGAACTTTAGTTTTGTTATCCCCAAATTTAAAGTTTAAATTTGAGAATGTTTTATTAGATAAAGATGGGCGTTATATGTTACTGAAGGGAGAACTGAGAAGCGTGAAAATATTAGTAGGTGATTGTTATTTCCCAACTAGAGATAAAGAAAAAACACAGTTTGAATTTTTGGATAAGCTAAATACTAAGATAGCGGAATTGTATGATCCTTCTCAGCTCGTAGTTTTAGGGGGAGATTTCAATATACTCATGAATGGAAAATTAGATTATATGGGGCAAAAGAATATTATAAAAACTAAGTTTAATGAGAAATTGGAAGAATTTTTGAGAAGGTATGAGCTAGAAGATGTGTGGCGAAAAAGAAACCCGGATAAAAGGGAATTTACTTTAAGGCAAAAGTGGCCAATCGTTCAAAGTCGTTTAGACTATTGGTTTTTTTCCTCTAATGCACTTAATTTGGTTAATAAGTGCGATATCATTACGTCAATTACACCTGATCATTCTTGTATTTTGTTACAACTTAAGAATCTAGCAGATAAATTTTCATTTGGTAAATCTTATTGGAAATTTAATAATAGTTTATGTGCAGATCTTGAGTTTGTTAATATGTTGAATGAGAAAATTTATCAATTAAGGGAACAATTGATTCCAGAAATCCAGGATAAATTACTTTTTTGGGATTTTTTAAAGATGAAAATGAGAAATATTATAATCAGTTATTCGAAGGAGAAGGCAAAACGAAGGAGAAAGGAAATAGAAAAGTTAGAATCCGAAATAAGTCATTTACAAACTCAATTATTGACTTTACCTGTAAAATTTATAACGGATGAAATTGAAGAGAAAAAAACAGCACTAAACAATTTGTATGATTATTCTCGCCAAGGTCTGAGAATCAGGTCAAGAGCAGAGTGGTATGAAGAGGGAGAACAGAAAACACAGTATTTTGAAAAGTTGTTGAAATCTAAGAAAAGGAAAAGTGTTATCAAAGAAGTATACAATGAAAAGAAAGAAATAGTGTCAGATAAAAATGAGATTTTGAAAATTATTAGAACATTTTATGAAAAATTGTATTCTGCTTGTGATATCCTTGAAGATGAAAAGTTGATGTTTTTATCTGGTATTCCCAAATTTAATGAAGAAAGTAGAAATTTATGTGAAGGTGAAGTAACTAAAAATGAATGTTATGAAGTTTTGAAGGAAATGAAAGTTAATAAGTCTCCGGGAAATGATGGATTAACTGTAGAGTTTTATAATACTTTTTGGCCAGTTTTAGGAGATATTTTAGTTGAAACGCTAAATGAGGCATATAATAGGGGGGAACTGTCTACATCTCAAAAGCAAGGAGTAATTACACTTATAGAGAAGGAAGGTAAAGATGGTATGTATGTTCAAAACTATAGACCTATTACTTTGTTAAATGTTGACTATAAGATTTTATCAAAAATATTAGCTAAAAGGATTCAAAAGGTGTTACCGGAAATTATTCATCATGATCAAGTAGGCTATATGAAAAACAGAAATATCGGAGAAGCTGTAAGAATAATAGATGACATTCTTTTTCATGCATTGGAACATCCTTGCGGTTATCTAGTTGCGGTGGACTTTGAGAAAGCATTTGATTCGGTAGCGCATATCTTTTTATTTAAAATTCTGCAATTATTTGGTTTCGGGAATTCATTTCAATTTTGGGTTAAAGTCTTGTACACGGATATCAGTAGCTGTGTTATGAACGGTGGAAACTCAACGGGGTACTTTAATATCAAACGGGGTGTGAGGCAGGGTGATCCTCTGTCTCCATATATATTTTTATTAGCTATGGAAACTTTAGCTGGAGCTATTAGAAAAGATAAGGATATTAATGGAATTAAATTTGGTCAAAATGAAATAAAACAAATTTTATACGCGGATGATATTTCTTTGTTTGTGAAAGATGAGGGTTCAATTAAAAGGTTACAATTTTTATTTGATGAATTTGGGAAAATAAGTGGTCTCAAAATAAATAAAGGGAAGACTAATTTCTTATGGCTTGGGGAGGAAAAAGATAGGCCAAATATTCATTTGTTTGGGAATTTTGTTCAAGAAATCAAAATATTAGGAATTTATTTTTCCTTAGATGTTAAGGCAAAAGAGAATTTAAATTTTAAAGAAATATTAAGTAAGATAAAAAGTCTTTTAGGATGGTGGAAAGAAAGAGATTTAACACTTATGGGAAAAATACATCTTATGAAAACATTCGCCTTGTCAAAATTGAATTATGTAGCATCACTTATTGTTGTTCCTCAGTGGGTATTTTCCGAAGTCGAAAAAATTACCTTTGATTTCTTATGGCATGGCAAAGACCGTAAAAGAGAAATATTATGTATCAAGATTATGAGTTTGGGGGTTTAAGAATGACGAACTTTCGGTTATTTGTTAAGGCACAACGTATTATGTGGCTAAAACGCCTTCTATATGGAGAAAAAGAAGTTGGGTGGAAATTATTTTTTGACTTCTGTTTTAGTACTGTAGGAGGTAGATTCCTGTTTATGTGTGACTTTGATTCATCTATTATGACAGATAATGTACCACCTTTTTATTCGGAAATATTGAAGGTTTGGCTCGATATCTATAAATATAGACAATTGGAAAATGAGGTTGTAAATCCAATAATATTTAATAATAGGAGTGTACGCATAGCAGGTAGGATGTTTTTTCATAGAGATTTATTTGATGCAGGAATAATTACAATACAAGATATATTAGATAACGGTCATTTGAGATCTCAGTCACATTTTCAAAGCTTGGGTCTTGGTTTTAAGGTAGAAGAATTGCTTAAACTGAATGATATATTTAATGCTATACCCCAGAAATGGAAGGATTCTATGAGAGCAGGTACACTTCAGCAAGTTGATTCCACAAACTTTGATTTAAAATTGATTTTTTCTGGTCAGAGAGTAAATTTGCAAGTTTTAAAATCGAGAAAAATATATGAGGCTATGGTGGAAGATTTACAGTCATCTTATGTTTTACAAATCAAAGATGACCACAGTAGCTATGATTATACAAACAAAGAAATAAAAGATCTTTTTATTAAACCGAGTAAGTGTACATTGATAAGAAAATATAGAGAATTTCAATTTATGATGTTACATGGCGTAGTTTACACTAAGGAGCGTTTAATGAAGTTTGGTTTTGTAACAGACAGCCTTTGTTCCTTCTGCCAACATGAGCCTGAAACTTATCTGCATTTATTTTCACACTGTGTTAAAGTGAAACCGTTATGGGAATTCATAATTAATTATTTTGATATAAATGAGTTAAGGAATATGAATTGGAGAGATATATTTGGGGGAATTTCTGGTTATTCAAATAGATCAAAATGTGTAAATACTTTGATTATCTTAACAAAATACATCATTTTTAAATCTAGAACGGGAAATAAGTTACCCACTGGAGAAAAGATGCAAAAGATTATTGTTGAATTAATAAATGAGGAAAAAATCCTTGCGACCAAGGCTAGGAAGCTACATGTACATTTACAAAAATGGGAATATTTTGAGACTTCGTTGAATAAACCAGTCTGAAGCTAAGTGCAACGTCTGTGACTTTTAAGAAAATAGTAATGTTTCCATAGTATTCCACTCTTTCTTTTCTTCATTTTTTTCCCTTTCCTTCATTCCTCCTCCTCTTCTTCTTCTTCTTCTTTTTTTTTCTCTTGTGTTGTTTTGTATTTTCTCCCCCTCCTTTCCCATGCGTTCCTGTCAGCCTGTTGGCGGGCTGATTATATAACTATATTTACTATATTGTGATGTGTAGGCAAGAGCAGTTAACCAAATTAGGTGCATGTGTATGTGTGTGTGTATGGGTGTGTTTGTGTGTGTTTGTGTGTTGCATGTGTACAGATAGGGGTGGGGGAGGAAACAGGAAGGGAGGGAACTGGTGGGGGTGGTCATAGGGACTCAGTAAGGGATATGAGTTAGTAGGTGGGCGGGTATTGGTTGATAAATAATATGGTTCCATTATTTATTACTGTATAATTTTGCTGCATAATTCATTTGGATGATTATTAAGATTAATGCTAGAAGAACTGAATTATCACTGTTAAATTTAAGCAATTTTTTTTGAGAGCATAGGGGAAGTGACTGTATGTAAATTGATAATTGTTCATGAAAATGTAATTTTTGTTATGTCATTATGTACAGCAATAGCAAATTTGCTATTATGATCACAAATGTATATTTTCGTCATTTCAATTGTAGCAAATGAAAATTGTTATTTTTTTCTATTACTTTGAATGGAACAGAATAAACATCGTTGAAAAAAAAAAAAGTGTGTGTGTGTGTGTGTATGTGTGTGTGTCTGAAGACTGCATTTTGAATAGGGAGCATGATCAGTTTCTTTTCATGATTATCAAGTACACATAATAATGGATGTTTGCTGCCACATATATACATGATCATTCATTTCTATTTTCTGTCTTTTTTAAGGATAAGAATAATGATCTTGGCATCATTGTGGATGTTATGGATGTTTATAATGATGATTGTAGCATCATTTTCAATCTTAATATCTGGTAGGCATATGGTCAAATGGATATCAATAACATAGCTCTCTAGTTTCATGAGCAGATTGGAATGGTTGATGGGGATAATGAATACTAAGTCAGCCCAGAGAAATGTATAAAATGCATTTTATTAATTGTGCATACTACAGATGCATATTTTAAAATTTTATGGAGTTGTAATGTACTTTTTTGTACATTGTGTTGGTGTTGTAGTGGATTGCCAAATCAGTTATTCAATGTTGACAAAGTTATCATATCTTGGTTCAGTGTTTCTCAAGTACTGTGTAGGTTTTAATTTGTTTATATACGTTTCCCTTGATCCTAGCTGTAATGAAAAATGTTCCATGGTATTTGTAGCAACATGCGAATTTATTCTTGTTATATTTGTTTCCATTCATGAAATTTAATATATCGCCCTTTTTTTTTCTTTTTCTTTTTTGGCTCTGTTGCTAATGCAGTTGCCTGGAAGATGTTGACCTGATTCGCAGGCTCCACGCGGATCGGAATGCGGACTGCCCGGAGCTGAGTGCGTGGGAGAAAGTCATGACGAAAGCAGAGCTCATGGTGTGGCGGAGGAAACTCGATGCCACTTATCTGTACGAGTACAAAGGTACGTACAGGGTACTGTGGATTCACATTGATATCATGAAATAGCAGTGCCACAGCGTGTTCAAGTTAGCTGTAAGATTAGATAAATTCAGTCAAATAGAATAGAAGAACTTTCATTCAAATTCCATGTTTAATAAGGTTACAGATTTCTAGTTTGCACATAGAGTATGTTTTTACTGAAGGTAGCAGTATGTGAAAATTTGCTAAGGTGATAATGGTATCAGTGTACTTTCTGTAAACAGGATGATAGCTCAACCCTCAAGTTCAGAGATTAGTTTAAATAAACCTTATATCTAGTTAGAAATGAACAGCCATAATATTATGACAGAACAAATTTTATAGTGATTGCACAAGAGGCGGAGGAATCCCAGTAAAACTGTTTGAAGTGCTTGAAGCACTTGAGTCTTTCTGTACCTCTGATCTACTTTTTTTTTCTTTTTTTCTTTTTTTAGTGGTGGTGGTGGTGGTGGTGGTGGGTTGGGTGGGTTGTCTTTGAGGTGGTTTTTATATCAGAAACAAAGCCTTTAGTCGAGGAAATTTTTTGCTGTTGTTGTTTCATACAAGTTTATCACCAGCTGTCGTGACAATAATTTTGATGGATTTAGAACAAGGGTATGAATCTCACATATTCTTTTTTTCTCTTTGTCCTTTTATATTTTGTTTTTCCCCACTGTCAGTGTTTGGAACATTTACAGACTGCACGGCCAAGTCTTACTTCAAGGTCCAACTTGATTTAGACTACAGGCGGAGTTGGGACAAGCACGTCATTGAGACGGACGTCATAGACCAGGACCAAGAATCTGGAGCGGAAGTGGTGTATTGGGCCACCCAGTTCCCAGTAAGCTACATCAAAGATTTTGTTTAAGCCTGTACATGAGGTACAATATATATCGATTTTTTTTTCGGTAAACCTTTATCCCCTCACCCCTCCCTCCCCCCCCCCCCCCCCCCCAAAAAAAAAAAAGCAAAAAAAAAAGCATGAAGGGGTATATAAGTATGGTCAGTCTGGTCAGCTTGTATGTTTTTCCCTTCTATGAAGTTTGATACGTTGATAATTCCCATAAATTATTTTGAAAGTGTTTTACATCAAATTTGGCACATGGGTTTGCCTTGATGTGTGGACATTCAATATATTTTTGGTAGAGAATCAGAAAGCATGATGCCATGGTAACCTCATACATTCAGGGGGAAAAATCAGGAATGGGGCTTGCAGAGCCAACAAACTCTTAAATTCACCTTTAAAGGACAAGTTCACCTTCATAGACATGTGGGTTGAGTGAATGCAGCAATATTAGTAGAACACATCATTGAGAGTTTGAGGAAAATCGGACAATCCGTTCAAAAGTTATGAATTTTTTGAAGTTTCTGCTCACTCAAGGCTGGATGAGAAGACTACTATAGCTTGTGATGTCACATGAGTACAACGATATAAAGAAAGAATAAAGAAAATTCAACTCATTTTCAATTTTCTCGCATAACAAAAGAACGCTTGACTTCTCTCTTTCAGAAGGCAGGGGGAATAATATTACCCTTAACATATATCAGTAACAAGTCAAAGAAATGTGCACTTTATTCAAAAAGTACAGTTTTGTGAAATTCTCTTTTTATTTTCTTTTTATGGTTGTACGCATATGACATCATACATTGTAGTAGTCTTCTCATCCAGCAGTGACTACGCATATACTTTAAAAATTCATAACTTTTGAACGGATTGTCCGATTTTCCCCAAACTTTCACTGATGTGTTCGACTAATATTGCTGCATTCACTCAATCCACATGTATATGAAGGTGGACTTGTCCTTTAAATTTTCTCTCTCATATGTTGGTTTTGAGGTGCACATGTGCAGACATAATTGCTTACAGTGGCAAGACTGCATTGGCATGGCAACAGTGTATTGACATGGCAACAACATATTTTGCCAAAAACAAGATGATGTCAACAATTTGTGGAGCCAGCAACTTCCCTTGTTTTGAGGCAATTCAAATGGACTTTGGCTCGCATGTTGGTTGGTTTGATGTTGACATGCAGTGGCAGAAAGTGAGTCATCATGATAATGGCATGTTATGGTGGAAATACAACAGAAGGAAAAAAAAAAGACTCCGAAAGAACAACTGCCCCACCCCTCCTCCCCTGGGAAACATACTTCTAATGTGTTTACTATGTGTTGATGAAATATGGCATGCGAATTGTATGGTTATTCACCTGTAAACATTAATTATGCCTGCAATGTTATATTGGAGGCTCAGGGTATTTGTTGGTCATAACTCAGTGATGATTTAAACCATTATTGAGCAGTCTATTGACCATCTATTGAGCAGTGATGTAAATGAAAGTTTTGGTTTGCAGATTTGATGTTATGTGGCTCTATCATGTTAGTAAATTATATTTGAAATGGAAATAGTTTACTCTTGAACCACTGTCGATTAAGATATTTTTTTAACACTCTTTCCAGTTTATTGAGTAGGCTTTGTCTTAGTGGTATGGGGGAGTTCCTAACGGAAGATCCAATTAGAATGGCAGCTGTTTGAATTAACATGCTCTTGTTGTTTGCTTTGTTTTTATATTTCTGTCCAGAAAGGTGCCAGATGCATCTTTTTCTTTCAACTATCATAAACAAAGTTCATCTGGTAAATTACCTAGATGTTAGTCTCGTTGTCGTAAATATCCAATTCTGAATTTACAGCGTATGTAATTGATTGCTCTGTAACAGATAGTTTGTTAAATGTTATTGTCAAGTGATACCAGTATGCTGCACATATCATGTGAAAGATGCATACATTGTCTAGGTAAGGAATTATTCTGCCAATGAGGATTTTTCATCATATGGATTTATCTATTTATTTAGATTTTTTTAAAGAATCTGATCATCACTTGTGGTTTGCTTCTTGTTCCTTTATCTCACAGTTTCCAATGCAGAGTAGAGACTACGTCTACGTGCGTCGTGCCAAGATTTTTCACCGGCATCGTGCGATGGTCCTCGTCTCGCAGGCAACCACTCATCCCAGAAGACCCGAGTCGAGACGCCACGTCCGGGTGACGCGATTCTCCTCCAGGATGGTCATTAAACCGTTCACAAGCTTTGATGAGGTCAGGAAAATTTCCGCAGTGACTGATTTTATCGGAAGGCTTGACGGGCCGAACCCTAGTAAAACTATTGTCTCATATTTGTGTGTGTATATGTGTGTTTTTGTTCAGGTGTGTCATTCAGTCAACCCTCAGTTTTTCATATTCTTGGTGCCACTTACAAGTGAGCCATAAATCACTTGCGACCTGTTGTAGACCACTTCAAAGAAAACCTGCACAGCTTCCATTTTGAGCTTACCTGAACTTAACTTAACAGAAAACTTACTTGTTCAAGCATTGATGATTGTGTATGTTATGTCGAACACATAATTTTTTTTGTGCAATAGTTATCATCATTATTACTTTTATTGTTATTGTTATTATTATGATGATGATGATGAATATTTTTATGAATCTTTAAGTATGAAAGATTGTCTTAGTTATCTTTACAAAGCCATCTAAAGAATAAATGCAAAAATGAGAAATACTGTTAAAGTGGAAATCTGTGCACTTTTTGTGCAAACACGACAGCAGCAGGAAAATAAAAGCACCCAAATTTTTTGCTTGTTGTATGTAATACAATTTTATATTTTGATTCTGCAGAATTGAAAACACATGAAATTCATCTAACCCGGGCTAGTACGTGAACATTAACCCGCATGAAAACATCCACTTTTACAGTACCACGTAACATTCAGTATTGCATGGTGGGGCCAGAGGAGGAAACATGCCACTATATGAACTCATGATATGTTTTTAATGTTTTGTACACTGAATTCTTTCCTCAGAACGGCTTTGATTACATCCTGACCTACCACGACGACCCCAAAGCCCCATTTCCTACCACCGCGGTCAGCTGGTTGGCCAGTACTGGTGAGTGATCCTTCAGCTTCCAAGCAACAGATATATCTGTGTTTAGCATTGATGAAATATATGGATGACTAAAATCATATATTCACAACATAAGTCGCTCCTCTGCAAATTATAGCGACGTATACGACACATCACAAGCACTACAAATGAGACAAGGCCTCACTTTTAAAATGCATCTCCTGCACTGTACTGTTTATTGTTGCACCATTATATTTGAGTTTGGAGCAAAAATATGCACTAGTAGAACATTGGTTAAAAGAGAGAGAGAGAGAGAGAGAGAGAGAAATCATATATGACATGTAATGAGAGAATATTAGCTGAACATTTGTTGACTTTATTGTGTGAAAGTGACATGAAAAGTCAAACTGGATCGTAACATGATTTGCATCTCTGTATGACAGACTCTTGCCTAGTTAGCTGTGATTGCATGCTCACACCACTATAAAATGTTTATTTCTCTTGTATCATACAAAATAAAGATATTTCACGTCTTCCCTATTTATGATTCACATTTAGTCAAAGCTGTCTTCAGTGACTGCTCAAGGGAAACTCAAAATGTGGGTGGCATAGACAGGTGATTGTTATACACAGGTTCTTATCTACATGTTTTCTTTATGGCGGAGTCCCATATAGTCATAATGGTGATACATTTGCTCCTGCAACAGTTGCTTTGGTCTAATTTCTCCAAGGACTTAGGATTGTGATAGGGTTTTAGCTTTAGTTTGAAGTGAGGATTAAGATTAGGGTTAGGGTTAGGGTTATGTTCCTGGGGAGGTTTTATATTTGGGTTAAATTGCAGATATTCTGCTGGAGCAATTGTTGCAGGAGCAAATGTCATGGAACCGGTCATTGTAAGCAGGTGGTCACTATGGCAGGTTTGACTGTATTCAAATCGATGAGAAGCCTTTGCTATTCTGTGGATTTGCTTTACTGTAGCCCAACTGTTTTCTCATTTGTGTATGAAACAGGTGTACCTGACTACGTGGAGAAGATGCATCTTGCCGCCATAGACCTGGACTCCATGCCAGCCACCAACTTCAGAGAGATGCCGAGTGAAGAGCAGTACACATCTACCAACTCCAGCAACTACATCTGAAAGCAGGGAAACCCCTGGACAAGGAGACTATCCATCTAGGCTGTCTTACTTATGGTTTTAGCACAAACATTTGTTTTTTAGCAATTGCCAAATAGGAAAAAAAAAAAAAAGACATCAACAAAAACAAAGAATAAAGCTGTTAGGCAATTTTGATCCTATGTAGCAATTAATTTTTTCCCATTCAGCATGGAAGAATGATGCTCTGAATGTTTATGCTGTAAATCATAAGTAGGTTAAAAAAGCATTTTGTTTGAATAGTGCGCTATTTATTTTATGCAGATGCATTGACCATGGCATGAGCAAAGTATACAAAATGTTACTGATCTCAAGGCCGTGCTCAGTCATTGGTGTAAGATGCTTGTAAGAGGGTGATAACAATGAGGTTTGACGCAAGACATCATTATGACTGCATTTTACAAAAATGTTCTTGAAGGACATGATGTGGAGTGTATGTTATGATTTGAAACAAACACACAAAAGTGTACTAAATGAAATGCTTCGGCAGTAGTACTTAATCACTCCTTTAAATGCATTTACAGTATGGAACAAAAGCTGTTGTCAACAGAGCTGTAGCGCCAGAGAAAGCTCCCAGATTATGACGTGGAAGTGTGCACAGCACTGTTGAAGGCAGTGTGTATTCAGCATGCACAGTACTCTCGTGGCCTAAAATTGAATGTCATTTCGAATACTGTATATGCCATCATATTTAGTGAGTCTAATTTTTCGCACTTTAGGACTTCCCAACAATTTTGTGGTGTTCAAATTCAGTATCAAGGAGTACAGAAATGGGTGAATAAATCAGTATCACAGTATCGCACACATCCATTCACACAGTAGAAGCATACTAAGCTGTAATCACGCAATGTTCATTTACTGTGTCTGCGCACCAGTGTACATGGCATTCATGCCGGGATCAGGGTAGACATTTTCAAGTGTTGCTAAATTTGCAAAAAGCGTGTGACTCACAAAATTCATGAAAATATAATCCCCACGAAATAAAGGCATGTACAGTCATGACCAGGATGTCATTATTCCTTAATGGATTATTATGGGCTGAATTTAGTTCATCATTCAAATTCCTCATATTTCTCCAAGAAAGTTGTGGCTGTGTTATCTTTGAACAAGAATGGGTGGGCAGGGTGAGTCAAGCTTGATTGAATGCATTGCCCATGCAAATCAAGATAGTGTCAGCATCAGTCAGAATTTCTTCCCCACAAGCATTTGTATCAGATAATTAAGGCTTGTGCCAAATTTGGAAGGAGCACATGTATGCATCTTCAGACCTTTTTGGCCGAATATTTCCAGTCTGTCAAGGGCATTACAATGTTCACTTATATACCTTGATTGAATAATAGAAATTTAGCAAGTAATTAATTATTTGAGTTGTACAATCATCTCTTGCACACCAGGTGAGGTTTTTATGTTTGCTTCACCTGATCAAGAGTCTTCTTTTTTTTTCACAAGAATCAATTATTCTTGGTGTTGTTTTGCATCACCAAGATATCCAAGTATATAATGTTTCTTCATGAATTTCAATAATGCAAAGTATTTCTTGTAAGAGTGTCTCTAGATTTGATATTTGACTGATGACGAAGAAACACTCATGCATACTTCTGTGTAGGAATAGATTTATTTTCCTCCCTTTTGAATGTGGCAAAATGTCATTCATATAAATTACAGACTGAACATGTGTGCTCATTTAGTGAGAGCCATAAGTCAGAATTAAGTCAGACATTATGTGCTATTTTGCTGAATATGTCATCCCATGCTTTGAGTGATACCCTTACATACTACATTTTAATTGTTCTGTCAGTAAATGCATAGAGTATTTTCATGTTTACCAAGTGCAGGGAAAATTGCTGTTGTTCATGTGCTTAATACTCCTTTCCAGTAAACTTTGTCACACGTAACATTTATTCAACAGAGGATTTACATCAAGGAGAGGATCGTTGTAAATTGAAATCAAAAGTATGAAAAGCAACAGTATAAACTTGGGCCAACGCAGACATTTAAAGGTTCCCCAACATCCATTACCTGTTTACAAATCACCAAGGTCTGGAACTATTTGATCAAAATGTGTATCACATGTATTCAATCATTTTATTATTCTTTTTTTTTTTGCATTCGCTCTCCTCTTTCCCTTGAAAAATGACTGTCTTGCCTTTGGTGGTGCCGTTAAAGCATTATTATGCATTATTATGCCTGATGTTATCCACCTTACCTTGATTACCGTGAAAGTGGATATTCAGTGCGAGTAATTTTTTGCACCGGGCTGCATGAGATGAATTTCATGTGTTTATAATTCTGCATAATCAAAGCATTTAATAGTGGTGCATATAACAAGCAAAAATATCCGCATGCTTTTATTTTCATGGTAGTTTTTGGTCATTTCCACTTACATAGTAGTGTACAAAATCACTATAGCATGATAGATAATACATGTATGACAGTCACTCCTATCTTGTAGAAAAAAATGATCTGGAATTGTCCAAATGGCATGATATTCATTTTACATCTAGAGCACAGTAATGGAGAAAAAACAAAAATTGTAAGATGAATTGAGGAAGGTAGTGATATTTTGTGTTCAAAGCAAAATCTATACACAATGAGAGCTACATCACAGTCATGTGATTAAGACCACCATTCTTAATTTCACTACAGGCTGAAATTTTAGCATGCTTGATTTCGCTCAAATTCTTGATCATTGGGGTGTCTTCAGTGCACTGGAATTTTTTTTAAAAAAGCTAACTATCTGCATATGACATCCATTAAGCCATTGAAAAACTAGACACATTTTACATATTCTCAGTAGATTTTACTCATGAGGGTAAAATTTGGTAAAAGCTTGTGTATGTATGTGTATATAATTACATCACCTGCATCCTACTGATATACCAGCATGTATGGTCTATGTGACACTTGTAGATATCACCTAAGTTACACATGAGGTAAGTGACTAAAATTGTACAGATGTGTTGCATCACAAATAGCCTACCATCACTTACTGTATGTGCCATATATTTGGCAAATATGATATCTTGCAAATTTGGACTTAAAAGATGATTTCGCAAATGGTTGAATTCGCATTGACAGCAGAAGTTAAAATAGTATACCTGTAATTGTCTGTAAAGAGAAAAGTTTGTGATCTCCCACCCTTGGGATGATCTGCAATGCATTTGTGTTGTAGGGGGAAAAAAATTGTGACACTAAGTAGACATGCAGAAAAATCAAAAAATAGAAACACCAAGCACTGTACTACATATCAGTATTAAATCAGAGATGGTGCAGAAGGGCTGTGGAAGTGGCAAGTTGATAGATACCACTGGGTATCCGAATTGAGCCAAATGCAGCGTTTTCAGCTCAATTGTAGAGGAGCTTTTCAGTTTTGTGGTCACTCTTTCATCATCATATACACGAGAGCCATCCCACATGTGGATTGTGATGACTGTAACGATGGTAGTACTGGTACATTGGCTATAAAAATGATCTTACTTAGCCAGCAATTTCCACAGCCATGTGTGTATTTGCACCAATCTTATCAAATGAAATTACAATACAACTCTTGCCATTGCCATGCTGAAAGAGTGATGTTGTACAGTGGCATGGACAGCGATATTACTTCAGAATCATAAAAGCGATATTGTAAATAACCACTTCTGAGGTTGCTAGCTCATTCTGAAGAATGGGACTCTTGTGTGAGGGTTCTGTCTTGGAAGTAAATGGGGCCACAAGTGAATGCTTTCATCGACATTTGCTGCTGGTCCTTCCTTGTTGGTGTGGAAGGATATCTTAGAGCCGATTTTCATAACAATGATGTCATGCTGTAGCCTCATGAAGCTTCAAAATTTTGGCTGTCGAAGATGGTTTATTTGGTGGATGCTTGCTTAAGTCATGTATTGTTACCAATCCCAAGAATTTAGTCTTGAGTGCATTATAGGTGTTATTATACATTTGTCAGTATTTGGTGTGTAATATATGTTTTGGCACAAAAAGAAAAGCAGCTATTGAATGCCATTGTTGATATCAGTGATTGATGGGTCCCACATGAACTGATCAAACTTATGAAGCTTCTACGTACATATTGATGATACTGAAATGTACTTTGTTGCAATTTTTGATTTAGTAAAATGAAATTTGCATGGTTTTGCATGCTCTTCTTTGGTATTTTGTTGACTGTTCTAAGCAGTCTCCAGAGGTATGTAGGTTTAACAAATTTTGATGGTAATGGTGGAAACAGTGCCAATAGAATGGTTAATGTACTGAATCTTTTGAAGTTTGATTTATGCACCTCTTCTAAAATACGGATGATGCTTTTTTTTTTTAAGTGGCATGTATGCTTTATTTCATGGCTGATTACAGGATGGGTTACAGAAGTGACCCAAATTATTTTATTTGGATGTAGGTATTCTTTTTCTCTGGCAAGGGGTTGGAAAAGTTTGCTCTGCCATCACCCATAAGCATAGATTTGACTTGAAACTCGATTGTTGTGCTTTTATCGCAGTATTAAGTGTATACAGAGTGATTATGTGATGTCAATTGTATCAATTAATCATTTGTGATTTTTCAGGCAGTTGTAGACAGTATTTGTGCAGACTTACATAATTGTTTGCTCACTATGCCCTTTCTAGATTCATTGATGTCTTACATATACAATCCTGCTTGCTGGAATGTGGTATGAATTGGGCGCCTTTTGTACATAAATCACGTGTATGAAGACAGCAGTTACGATTTGATGTTGCTCTATTGAAACCTTGTAAACATTGGCCAGCATTATATGCGTGCTTCCGAAGAATATTGATTCCCAATCATTTTATATTTCATTCTTCGATACATGAATGCATGCTGTTTTCATGTTTGCTTGTCTTTTTTTAATTTCAACCTGAATATTGATATCTGATATTTGACTGATTGTCATGAGAAAGATATCAAAAATATTGACTCCAAGTCATCTGAGAAGTGCAGACATTTGTTTTCTCAATAAAAATAACTTGATAAAATGCAAGTTGTGATTATCCGATTTCTATGTTTTGTGTGTGAACTTGATGGAATATTTGATGAAGGTAAGAAACTGTTGAAAAGCTGTACTGTTCCATGTGAATGTGTTCTAAAATATTTTTGTTATGATACTGTATACGCCATATATTTCGCGAGTCTAAATTTCGCGAATCGGGAAGTCTCGACGATTTCGCGAGTGGTTGAATTTGGGATCATGGAGTCTTGTTCTGAACGGAGAAATGTACATGCGTACATCACATCCACATCGGGATCAGAGTCAATATTTTTGCATGTCTTTAATTTTGCGAATAGCACCTGACTCGCAAAATTCGCGAAAATAAAAACCTCGCGAAATATTCGGCGTATACCGTAGAAGTAGCATCAATTGCCTGTGATTTCTCATGTTAGGAGCTTCCTGACCCAAAAGTTTTGATTTCTATTATCTTTCCTATTATTCGAAGATAAAAGACATCAAAGTGCTGCTGAATAACTAAATGCAGTTTTATAATATATAATTTCGACTTTTCGGAACTAACCTGCTAGATGTATATAGCTGTTCAAGAGGACAGAAATTCATTTATTTATTTATTTATTCATTCATTTATTCCATTTTCTTCTAGCAGGGTTGCCCTCTCAGCTCACTTGAAACTGCTCTAAGGGGCCTTGCATCATGTTGTACAAAACAAAATTTGAGTAAAAACACGAACTTCCAGACATTGAAAGAATTTATTTTCCACACATATATTTCACTTTTGTGATAATGATTATCAGTGGACTTATCTTTCTCCTTTTTTTTTTGCCTGTCATTTTAAATTGTTAGTAGCTATGAATGATTTGAATAGGAAACTCATTACAAGCAAACCGATCACTTTACATTAAAAATGCACATTGTACTGGTATCTCAAATTTCAGTGAAATGCTAAGCGAAGTCTAGGTTAATTTTTTTTTCAAGACAAAGATAAAGCGAGCAGATGTAACAGATATGAAATTATGTTCAATGCATGTTCATGATACTTTGAATGACATTGGTCATAATCGAATATGCAAAGTCAGTGGAGAGATAGTGCCATAACCCAAGGGCACAAATATTACTACTTTAAAGGTGGATATTTTTGTGCAAGTAATTTTTTTTTCTTTTTTTTTTGCATTCGGCCAGGTAAGACGAGTTCTGCATGTTTTTAATTCCACAAAATCAAAACATCCACTACTGGGACATATGGCAAGCAACAAGTATTCACATCCTTTTATTTTAGTTTCTGGTTGCGCGAAATGTGCACAAATTTTAACACCGTAAAAAATTTCCACTTTTAGAGTCACTTCTCTTTTCAGAGCAATGATTTGAAAGTATGAACTGACTCAATACTACATGTTTTGCAGAGTCAATGACTTATGATAACTTATAAAAGAATGGAGAGGTGAGTTCTGGGCTGTCGATAAAAAATATGAGTTTGATATTGTGAGTATAAATTGATGGGAAAAAGTTGTGTGTGGATTTAGTCATATATGATTTGTATATTGCTACAACTGATATTGGTTCATGAAAACGTGCAACTTACAAACAGGTTGCAATACTTTATTAAATATCCAATTGTAATGAAACATCTCCCTTTGTGTCTGTTCAGTAGGCAGCAGACTGAACATGATGTGACATTTCACTTCCATTAGTGAAAAATAAAGGTATTTTTATAAAGGAAACTCAGTTCCGCGATTCAGCTGCCCAGATACCGGTACAGCAGGTTGAATGTCGAGTTCAAGGACAAGGAAAGGGATACACTGTATGCAAATCAGTCTGGTAGAACTGTTCTTTTATACACGTACACATGTATTACAAAATTTGCCTTTGTTGTCACATCTTGTAAGTAAATTCAGGTCCTGGTGTTCAGGTTCATGTAAGTCTTCTGAGAGACTTTTATGAGAGTCTTCACTAAAATCCATTTTATTTTTATGAAAAGGTCATTACCTAAAATCAGACGTATGAGAGACTTCATGAAATGGATTTTACTTCTCTCTGAAAATATAGCTCTCATAGTTGTGAACAACTTTGACCATTCTGAGATTAATGTAAAGACTCTTCTGTGATGACTCCATGAAAAGGTGCTACTGTGTGCTTACCCTACGATGTCACTGTGTGCTAGAATACCCGTCGCCGTACGCGAACCCTGTATACAGAAGTACAAGCTGGCTGTGACCAGAAGTGAAATGTCGCCCTCCAGTGTCAAGAGCCGTGTAGCCTTTCATACTCGACAGAATCCAAGCTCCCGGCGATCTCACAGTGACGGTGAGCATATACAATTTTTGTTTTGCTTTGTTTTGTTTTAAATCAAAGGAAATTAGTGTGACCATTCTTATGAGGACTAGTCAGAAATAGATAGAAATTTATGTCTTTAGTGTAATATATTAATTGCAAGAGATATCATGACTGGCTCCACATTTTCGAAAGTAGAGGGGGCATTGTATAGGCTAACAATGAAGCAAGAAAAAAAAAAGGCCTTCAGCGCGCCACTTCCAGGTTTCTTCAGCCGACAAAATAATAATAATAATAATAAATAAGATAATAATAATAAGTCTTCAGCTCAAAAACAAAGGCTTTACCAAGCTCATAGGTTTCATTATACATGTATTTGTTTTTTCTATAGTGCCACTTCCGGGGTAAAAAAAAAAGAAAAAAAGAAAAAAGGTGGGGGGCCGAAGTGATGACACCCTATGTATTCGTATGTATGTTTCCACCGGATATTTACTGTGTATTCATACTTTGTTGGGTTTTGATTCTTCAACAAAAAATCCATTGGGAAATTAATGTTTCATTCTTTGATTCTCATTGTTTTCTTTTGGGCTAGGCCTATCAATGTATGAATTTGTGTGTGTGTGTGTGTGTGTGTGTGTGTGTCAATAAGGCAAGCTATAAAAGGATTAGCTCTACATTAAATATGGAAACATGAATTCAAATTTCCACCATTGCCTTCTAAAAATCTCCAGGTGTAGATGATCATTAAAAAAAAAAAAGATAATTGAAGAGTTTGTTCGCAAAAACCGATAAGTCCATATTTGTCAAATGGAGATATTTGCGATTAAAGGTCAAGAAAAATAAAGAGAACAATAAGAAAATTTTTGCTTCTTTTGACCATAACTTCAAAAATGTACCTTTATATGTAGTGACCAATATATCATTTAAAAGGTAGTATTTTGTCCTTTATGACAGAGACCGTACTTCAAAATCTTCAAAAATGGACTTATCGGTTTTTGCGTACAAACTCTTCAATTGTTGAATTTGTTGAGAATTAGCAAAGATCTTTACTACCACAGGTTTTCTGCGTTTTGAATGCCTTTTCAAATTCTGCAACCCACAGAACGCGAAAGAAACAATGTCTCATGACAGCCCACACCCCGTCCATTGTTCTTCCTGACAACTTCACAATTAGGCTAAATATCCACCACCACGTCTTGTTCATTCCAACCCCGTCTTTTCCCCATAGTCCAGGCTAGAAGGCACCCAACCTTGTTTTTCGATATATACAATGTTTTTTGATGGTTTCTTGTCAGTTCGAGGGTGCTGATTCCAAATCCGATTGATGCCACTCGCGTAACCTTGAGCATTTTCGGTAAAATGCAAAAATCCAAAATGGCCGCCAGATATGCTAATTCGGCTGTGATAAACATGATAATGTGCATTATATGACCAATTATTCCACCAAACTTTGTACATTTCTGTTCCTAGAGTTACTCCATCTGCATTAGCAAGAGAATTTTCATTCATATAGGTTCATTTAGTATTTAAAGCTCATTTTTTATTCAAAATGGCCGCCATTCCTATGCTTATGTGCTATATGAATGGCAAAACATATGCATGGAAAAACAGCACAAATTTACTGTATTTCCAGTCCCGTACCTACGCTGTCATGAAGTGTTGCATGTGTAATACAAATATTTTGGGTGTCACTTGCAATATAGAGGGCCTACATGTATATTTGAGCATTTAATATTCATAAACCTTATACGATGTTTAACACAATTTCTTGTATATTTCATTTTGTCTCAACAACGAATATAAGTTCACTAAACGTCTCGCAAGAAATGAATATACATGTACTATCATATTCTACATGCAGGTTGAATATAGAAATGTAATAATAACACAATATATTAAGCCTAGATGAATGGCATTTATCAAATAATGTTGAAAATGGAGGGAAAAGCTAGAAAGCAAAGCTTCTGACATGCATTCCCCTAAAACCATATCAACAATGTACAGAAAAATCCTATACAGTAAGTGCAGAGATACATGGTTGCAGACAAAAACACATCGGACATTAATAACCCAACTAAAAACCCTTTACATTGTAGATTTTTTTTTTTTTTTTTTTACCAGCAAGGAGTTGAGGGGGAGGGAGGGAGGAGTCCTGAGGCGAGTTTGAAATGGATCATAACCTCCATCACTCTGATATGATATAATTTAGAAGTACCGCCGTGATATTATCGAGCAAACTTGATTTTCTTCTTGAATTAAAACAACAAAAACTTGTGAAGGCATAAACGAAACTGTCCAAACGCAATACCGTACAAATAATTCATTAAACATCAACCAAGGAGCAATGTGAGATACCTCTTTCAGTTCTCTCACAGTTCCAAGGTGTTGATAATATACGCTTTGACATCATGATCTCATTCAGTCTTGTCTTAAAACTAAAACTTTCATTTTTATCGTCTTTGTTTGGCAGCAGGCGACATCAGCCCCAAATTTGAAGAATTCTCAGGCTAAAGATACATATTAGTCCTTCAATTGCTTTATTTGCAACCACATCTGGTGATGTTCAGCACTTCCTCAGGGGTCAGAGGGCGATTATTTGCCATAGAAACAGAATGAAGACATGAAGACTTGCTTGATCACTACCCGTTGAAGCCCTATGGCTTTGTTGCCAGGCCAGAGACAGTTGGAGGTAACTTAGGTGGTATCAGAGATGACATGAGACCAGCATCTGCACCAACCTGTTTTGGGGTCAAAGCTTTTAAGTTACGGGAAGGAAATCTAGGCTTGTGGGATTTCAGACGTATTGATGGCAGGTTGTTCAAGGGGGCATTCCACGAAGCGCTTTGTCAGATCTTTTCTTTTTGACAGCTGTTATAAGCTACTAAAATCCTTGCATCTGATTGGCTGAGAGCAAATTTGTCAGACAAATTTGTCAGACAAAACGCTTCATGAAATGCCCCCATGCTATCGTGTTTAGAAGGTCAGGGTATGCCTTGACGGCACTGGTGACACTTGCCATCCTTTCCTTCCAGCGTGAGGGAGAGTGATCGAGTGCCAGTGAAGGAGGGTAGAGTTCCCTAGCCTATGCTTGGAAGGTTTGCCACAGAGGGCTACCTTGAACATAGTGTTGGCAAGATGGTTATTAAGATGGGAGGCATGGGTCTCATGATAATCTTATAAAGGTTGGGGCAAAGTCTCCAGAAGGCGAAGTACTCTTCTATTGTCTTGAGATGGGTCAGTACTCGACTGATGTCATCCAAGGACTTTCTATGAGACGTAAAGGCGAGATCATCTGCAAACTTCCTACGTGAAGTGAATGTTATGTCACCATGTAAATGTTAAAAAGAGCTCTAGTGGAGTTAGTTTACAGCCACCATTTAGGAGGCCATCATTCAGAGTCCTAACACAGCTGGGGGTGTTTCATAAAGTAGTAGGAGACATGACCATATATCTCCTGTTCTCCGCTCACTCCATTGGCTTCCAGTACATTCCCGTATTACTTTCAAGATCCTACTTCTGACGTACAAAATCACACGTAATCTTGCACCCATATATCTTCAAAACCTAGTCTCTCTCCGCTCCTCCTCTTCTGCCAGACCTCTCCGTTCATCTTCCTCTCTCCAATTACTTCATGGCCCACGTACAAAAACTCGTTATGGTGACCGAGCCTTCTCTTCCATTGCTCCCACTCTTTGGAATAAACTCCCTCGTTATATTCAGAATGCCTCATCTGTCGAATCATTTAAAATTCTTCTTAAAACTCACCTGTTTAATCAGCTGTAATTTTTTTTTTTCTGGAGGCGCACACAGTTATCAATTATTGTACCATTGTATCACATGTATTTTTCTTTTCTTTTCTTTTCTTTCTTCTTCTTTTGTTACTGTTAACGTTAATTTTGTTAATGTTATTGTGTTTTCTAGTCTATTTGTATGAGTAGCAAAGTGCGCTTAGAAACGTCAGTATGAAGCGCCATATAAATGCAATTATTATTATTATTATTATTATTATTATTAAAGCTGTTCGTAAAGTTACGAACAACTTACGAGCGACTGGTGATCAGTTCTTGTGCTGAATTATGGAAATTCTGATAAGTATAGCACATCAGAACTGATCACCAGTCGCTCGTAAGTTGTTCGTAACTTTACGAACAGCTTTATGAAACAGGGCCCTGGTCTGGTTACCTAGAGCAATCCTAAATCTGCAAGTGCTGAAGATTAAAGACAAGCAGTGTGAAGTTGTTATAACACTGCTTTCAGAATGAGGCAGCACTGTACAGATCTCAGAGTCTTCCTTGACATCATATACTAGTACGCAAACACATTCACTCTACCATATATAATTCATCTGGGTTAACATGAAAAACTTTGGGGTATTATTTGCATTTCAGAGATTTGACGACAGGAAGTAAGGTGGTCCGTTTTTTCCCTTTTTCCCCTGACTCATTCTTTCTCGGATGAGGGGACTGAAAAGTTTGTATAATATCGCTTTTAGATAATGTAGAACAGGACAGGTAATTGGAAATTTCATTTGTGTCATCATCTAGGATTCAGCCTTTTAATTCAGCAAATCAGAGTGAATATTATGATGTTAAACATCTCAAGGAAAGTAAGTATCAAATGTTCATATCTAATAATTCCTGATAAACAATCTTGATGTTGGCGTCGATTCAACTGGAACTTTGGTGGATCTTTCCACATTCCTAGGGGAAAAAAATCAGATTGAGGTAAGTAGCAAATTCGGATGTTTGCATCAACAATAAAACAGCTTTTGTTACTAACAACCTTCTGATTTATAATCAGCACACAAATTGATAAACAGAGTACCTGAGTGACAAAAAAAGAAAAGAAAATTCGTTTATTTCCATGTACACTTTGCCGTTCATATTGTGCAGGGGTATATGAGTGGCATCCATTTTGAAGTTGTGTATTGTGTTGTGTAAGTAGCAAATTCGGATGTTTGCATCAACAATAAAACAGCTTTTGTTACTAACAACCTTCTGATTTATAATCAGCACACAAATTGATAAACAGAGTACCTGAGTGACAAATAAAGAAAAGAAAATTCGTTTATTTCCGTGTACACTTTGCCGCTCATATTGTGCAAGGGTATATGAGTGGCATCCATTTTGAAGTTGTGTATCAAGAAGAATATAATAAGCCTAAAAACAATAAATTTTCTGTTTGTTTGCTTGTTTGTTTGCTTGTTTTGCTATTGGCACTCATCAAATTTGCATTGCACATGCAAAACTTGATAAAAGTGTAGGTATGTGACTGAAAATTGGTCTTCTATTTCTATGCATATTTTTTGCCCTTCATATAACACATGAGTATAGGAGTGGCGGCCATTTTGAATTGAAAATAAGCTTAAAATGCTAAATGTACCTCTTCAAATGGAAAATTTCTTGCATGTGCAAGTAGAATTACACAAGGAACAAAACTGTAAAAAACTTTGATGGAATAATTGGTCATAAAATTGACATAACTGGGATTATCATGGCCAAATTAGCATATCTGGCGGCCATTTTGGATTTTTGCATTTTGCCGAAAATGCTCAAGGTTACGCGAGTGGCATCAATCGGATTTGGAATCAGCACCCTCGAATTGACAAGAAACCATCAAAAAACATTGTATATATCAAAAAACAAGGTTAGGTGCACTTTCTATGGAGCCTAGCCTGGACTACCACATCAATCTTGTCTTTACCTATTTCGACAGCCAGGCGTCATGAGAAGTGCAATGAAGCGCAAGTGTCCAGTGTGTCTGTAAGGAAATAGCGCCATCTTTTGATCCTTGCATGAAAGGTTTGTAGGCAGAATGGGGTAATGCACTACTTTGCATAGAGATTAATCTCTCTTCTCTTCTCTTGCGTATGAGACCTGCTGCAATGGTTGCAGGCCTACCAAATTTTTGTTTTCAGTGGGACTGATCAACTGCTAGTGAATGACTGATGACTTGTCTGAAGATCTGAGGCTTGATATAGTTTTCACGGAAACGGGGGAAGAACTTGTAGCTGTTGAGGGCTGTTATGAGGGTAGGTACCCCTCACTTTCAAAATCCTGTAGGGCATAGGCTGTGGTTATTATGAAAAGATATGAATTCAGACAAGTGCTGGATTTTAAATAATATTAATAACTCCTGATGAATGTCTTTTTACATTTTACTTTAAGATCATCAAGTAGACAATACATAGACTTAGTAGTCAGAGTAATCATTCCTGTTTGTGACAGGATGCGTATTTGCAGCAGGGGCAGTTTCATTCATGAATAAGACAGCTAAAGACTGTCGGGTGTGCTTAGTCCCTCTTTAGAACAAAAGCAGGGTTTACTCACAAATGTTATGGAAGGTGAGCCCCGCCCCCGGTACTCTCTTACCTGATCGGGCCTTTTATCAACAAATGAAATGGTCCCTGCCACAAATTGGCACCCTGTCGCAAACAAGGGATGATTACTCTAGAGTTTTCTCACTGGGTACATACTGGTACTTTACTTTATGTCCATGAGTAAGAGTTTCACTGGAACCGTTACTTGCCAAGGAAAATTTGAATGCTTATAATGCCACTTACTGTTCGTTGTTGTTTTATTTTGTTCAGGTACATGATACCTGTTACTGGTATGAATCATATGGATTAGAAAAAAAAATGTTGCTATCTACAGGGCCGGCGAAGCGTTTTCAAAAGTGTGGGGTCCCACTTCCGGGTTTCATGAGCTAACAAGCGAAAAAAAGAAAAAAAAGGTCCTCAGCTCATCTCTCCCCTTCCATTTCCGGGTTTCTTCAGCTGACAAGCAAAAAAAAAAAAAAAAAGATCCTCAGCTCATCTCTCCCCTTCCATTTCCGGGGTTTTTCAGCTGACAAGCAAAAAAAAAAAGAAATAAAAAAGGTCTTCACTTTCAGTGGAAATATACTTAGTGCCACTTACCGTACGTACTTCCGGATTAAAAAAAGTGTGGGGGCCCAAAGTGATGACACCTTATGTATTCCTTTGTATGGTGTACAAAAAGTGTGGGGGCCCGAGCCCCCACAGCCCCCACGGTTCCGCCGGCCATGATCTAGACTATAGATCTAATGTAAATTGTTTTTAAAGGGCAAAGGCTCATGATGATGGGGTGATGGGTCCATGCTCAATAGACAGTTTAGAATGATGATCTGTAGTAGATATCAAGTAACAATCTGAAAAGTACAAGTTGTTTGTCAGTTGTGCAGAAAATACGACTTTTACAAGGGCTGCCAACTCTCACGCATTGAGGGTGAGACTCGCGCATTTGGTCCTTTCTCACTCTAAAACTTTATTTCATTTGAATGCATTTCTATTGATCTCATTCATTTTGACTCCTAAATTATAGCATTGGCCTATGGGAGTCTCACTCTCAACTAGTTTCCAGTGTTGGCAGCCCTGCTTTTACTTGTGACTCCGTTTAAAAAAAAAAAAAAAAAAATCATTCAGCCGATCATAGAACATTTGTGTTGATTTTGTGGAGAGACATGTACTCACCTAACTGCATCAGCGACCCCAACCCGTACCGAGTTGCGCCCCGCGCCGGGGTTAGTACTCACCATAAGTTACAGTACACCGAGCTGAGTAACCATGGCGATGACTGCAATGCTCACAGCTGATTGGTTGCTGCCAATCTGTTGTCATGGTAATTGCCATCAAAAACATAGCAGTTTCCAAATGCCTTCATGTAAAAACAGGTCACTGGATGGTGAAATGATCTAGGCCCAACTAATTCCAGCAGCCAAGAATGGTTTTATAGAGAGGGGTACCGGTATACCATAACCTGTAGGCCCTGCATGTGAGGCAGGGCTTGTTGAATATGCAGACATGTACCCATCAATAAGGGTTTGGCTTGAGCTGATTACAGGGATCGTATAGTTTTGGTTGAGACCTAATTTCAAGTTTCTAACATTTTTTGGTAAGATAATGAGAAACCACTTATGAAATATGAAAGAGCATGTAATTCCATGAGGGATTCAACGTTTATTTGATGAAAATTGGTTTAGAAATGGCTGAGATATCTGAAACAGAGTGAATCTATTAAAGTGTGGGACCCACATTTTATTACGTTTGCTTTGTTTTACTTTGTTTTTGGATGTTTCAGTCATTCCAAACCCAATTTTCATCAAATAAACTTTGAATTCCTCTTAAAATGGTACGCTCTGTTATTTCATAAGTGTTTTCTTGGTATCTCGCAAAAAGTTAAAAGCCCAATTCTCATCTCCACCAATACTGTACCATCCCTTTAAGAGCTTTCCAGTGGACGAGTAAGAAGGCTCTGAAATTCAAGCTATAGACTTGCACCTCCATTTTCTGACCTGGGACTGCCACATACATGTGGGTAGGCCTATTCAAAGACAGCTCTCAGTTTGACTTCTGAGAACTGAATGCATGAGATCACATTTTTCAATGGTTATTGGCTGTAGTGGTATACATGCTCTGACTGCCCTGAGATCAGGGCTGTCTTGCAAAAAAGAAAAAAAGAAAAAAAAAAGAAAAGTTGAAATAAAAAATATAGGACCTATGTAGACTGCAGTAAGTCAGAATATCACACATAGGTCTAAATCTGAATACTCAATTCTGATTGGCTGGTACCTGACTTACATTTTGATGTTCTGACTATATTTTAAGGGTACCAAGGTATGTTTGATTGCATACTATGTTCTTTTCATGCAAGAGGGCCAAGGTGTCATTACATAAATAAAGAATAAGGGGTGGGGGAACAACTTTTCAAGTTCCATGCATGCAGATTGAGACATGGTTGTGCATTGTGCTAAGTCCACATCTGTGTATTTGTATGATATCTCGTATTAATGTTGTATGCTGCGACACCGTCAATCAAAAGTGTCTTCATTTAGATTCTTTGAAAGGCTCATGGTGCCCCAGGTGGAAAGAGTGTTTTTCTTTTTTCTTTTTTCTTTTTTTCAGTTGACAGATGTTGTCTTGTTTTGGCAGGAACAGAAGAGCAAGATACAATGTAGTCTTTAACTCTTGTACCTGAAATGAACTCAATGTTTGTTCAGTGATGGAAACAGGAAGTTTGTATCAAACAAATTGTCTTTTCTTTTTGAAACTTCAATACTAGTATTTTTGGTTTACCATAACAAATCTTATCAAAATTTATAGTTAGGGTCATTAGCCAGAGACAAGGATTTTGAGGCAAAGCTTGTACAGCTGTATTGGATAATTCACAGTGGTTCATTCAAGAGCATTGTCTTTGCTTGGTCTTTACCGAGCTTCACTTCAGCAAATGTTCGGATCAAGATTTGGGGAAAATGATGATATTTCAATCACCATGATTGGATCCCCCTGCCCACTGACTGGCTGATGAAAAGGTTTTGATTTCTTGATTGCTTTGTGTCTCGTAGTCCATCTCTAGTTTGCTTCTTTACATCCTAAAAAATCAAGTGGCAGAGCATGAGTTTTTATCCACCATGTAAATTTTCTTTATTTCACTCCTCTCTTCCCTCCCTATCTTCCTCTCCCGAAAGCCCCCTAATAACAGAATCTTTAAAATTCTTCTTCTCTGGAACCAAAAGTGACACAGCTAACTTGCTATAGGTGGGTTGGTGGCTGTAGTTTCAAGTCTGTGCATGGTTGGGGGGGGGGGGGGGGAACAAAGCCCTCTAATTAAGGAATATTTAGAATTCTCTGGAACCAGAAGTGATAGAGTTAAAGGACAAGTTCACCTTCATAGACATGTGGGTTGCGTGAATGCAGCAATATTAGTAGAAAACATCAGTGAGAGTTTGAGGAAAATCACACAATCCGTTCAAAAGTTATGAATTTTTAAAGTTTCTGCTCAGTCACGGCTGGATGAGAAGACTACTTTAGCTTGTGATGTCACATGTGTACGATACTTTAAAGAAAGTATAAAGAAAATTGAACATATTTTAACTTTTCTTGCATAACAAAAGAATGCTTAACTTCTCTCTCTCAGAAGGCAGGGGGAATAATATTGCCCTTAACATACATCAGTAACAAGTCGAAGAAATGTGCACTTTATTCAAAAAGCAAAGTTTTTGAAATTCTCTGTTTATTTTCCTTATATCGTTGTATGCATGTGACATCATACACTGTAGTAGTCTTCTCATCCAGCAGTGATTGCGCAGATACTTTAAAAATTCGTAACTTTTTAACGGATTGTCGGATTTCCCCAAACTTTCACTGATATTGTTCCACTAATATTGTTGCATTCACTCAATCCACATGTATATGAAGGTGGACTTGTCCTTTAAGTTAGTGCTATAAGTTAGTTGGTGACTGGTGACTGTAGTTTCAAGTTGTGCATGGTGGATCCGATCAGAATTCTTTATAAAATTTTACATTTTCATCTTCTTTTTGAAAATGCATAGTAAGATCTTTATCAAACTTGACAGGTATTATTGCTATAGTGATAGAATACACATTTGTACAAAAACTTGAAAAATAATTTTTCTTTCGTGTGACCTCTTAACTACCCCCACCTTTTATCTCCCCCTCCTCCACCTGCACAAAAGGCCCCCAACATTTCTTGATGGAAAAAGTTCTCCACATCCAACAAACCCCTCGATGAACCTGCCAACACTGGTATAGTTGAGCAGGCACACTCAATAGGGTAAACTCCAATGTTTATTCTGAAAGCCCAAAGAAACCCTATTAACTTCCTGATAGACAGGTTTTTCCCCTCTTTCTTTCTCGCTCTTTTTTTTTTCTGTTCTGTTCTTTTCTTTCTTCCCTTCCTCTCCTCTCTATCTCGCGTTCTTTCTCCTGCTCTGCTGTTTCCTCCATCCCCCCCCCCCCCCCCCCCCCCACCGTCTCTCTCTTCATGGTTGGACTACAACATATCCCAGAAGACCCACAGTGCATTCAGCAGAGACCAAACACAACTCTGCATTCAGGCATTTACTGGTCTCCCAAGTGGAAGTGACATTGATTCAGTCTTCTCCCCCTCCTTTTTTTTTTCCGTTTCTGCCCAGCAATTCTTTCTCCTTTGTCACTTCAACACACAAAATGTCTCTGAAGGATTTTTCTGTAATTGTTTTCTTGAAATGTTTTGCTTAATGGTAGCCACTCTCTCTTTTAGCTCTCCATCTCTTTATCTTGTTCTCACTCCATCTCATTTTTTTCCATCCCTCTTTCCCCCCATGCACTCCCGTTTCTGTTCATTGTTCCTCTGAGTTCCATGTTTTCCCTTCTACCCTTCTAATCCTTGGGGAGCCTATTGTACTGGCATTTAACCTAAAAACACCTTCCCTTTCAGACCATTGGTCCTGTGTTTGTTCCTGCCCACAATAGGCCTTGTCAAATCAATTAGTACCGCGGCCGCTCGCAAGATGCCATTGGGACCTTTTGGTAGTCATTGCCCGGCCGCTACCGCTCCAAGACAACATCTTTCCTGCCAGTTTCAATTCTAGACCATGCAACAGGAGAGGTTTGGATGAGAGAGGATGGAAGTTGGTGTGGGGGGGGGGGGGGGGGAGTAGGAAGGGGGCTAGGGGGGAGGGGGAATGTCCGTAATGGTTCTTGTCCTCAAGCTGTCTTTGAACAAAATTTTTTCGGGAAGTTTTACATTTTGCTCCCAGTGCAAAACTTGGGTGCATTCTGCCTGACCCAGATACGGCTCCCATGGTGACGAATTTCACACCGACAGGGAAAACGTAACACGGACCCAACACCCCGAATCCCGACCCGCGGTTTGGGACGGATTGGAAAGTATGCAGATTCTCTTGATAATTATGGCACTTAATCTGCGATTCCGTTCTCAGTTTGCTGCCAGGGTGAAGTTCCCACCAATTCGAATCTTGATAGAGTCTCTCCATCAGCTTTCTTTCCCCTCTTTATCACTTCTTTTTCCTCTGTCACTGTTTGCTCTGACACAACACTTTCTAAGTCTTGTGGGCCCCCACTTGACTGTGGACATGAATCACCCTTTCAATTTCTCTTGTCACACTTCAAACAGTCGTTTTGTTCAGCACAAAGTTTCATGCACGTGTAACTGTTAAAGCATGAAAATGTTTTGAGCACTGCACTTGTCCCATCATCCCTTTGCTAATCAGTGTCAGTCCTATAGTGAAAAATATTCACATGAAGCAAAATATGTGCCATGATCTCCATGACCGTTCTAAGATGGTCCAGCAAACATGCCTGCTAAAGGCTCTTTAGGCGAGATATTATCCCCTATGCCTTACTTGTTTTAAATATGAAATAGTGCAAAATATAAATAGCTGGGAACCATATCTTGATGCTTTGCATTACATGCCTGTGCACTATCTTCCATGATAAAGGTTAATTCAAGCCTTGTTGCTCTATAGCTTTTCAGATTTAGAGGTTCTTTTATACGTCCACAATATCTAATAGCAGTCTCTCCTGTCCAATATGGTGTGAAATTCATTTTGTATGCTTTGTGTCGCAATGAAAGATAACATGTTTAATGCATACTTTTTCACAGTGGCACCTGAAAACAGAACCATTTTTAAAACCTCTGTAAAATTTTGGTTAAGAGTTGCATTTAATTGGCTTGTATCCTACATCCTCCCATTTATTTCTGAATTTGTGTGATCTTTTTCTTCTGTTTATTGTTTGCTATATTTTGCATTCTTCCACATCTTCTTCTCTCTTCCTTTGTTCAAATATTCCTCCCCCTTTTTTTTTTCTTAAACAACTTTACTTTACAAGTTGCCCTCCATTAGTAGACCGGCATTATTCATCTTCTTTTTCTCCTTTCTTTTTCTTCTTCCTCTTCTATTTTTTATTCTTTTCTGTGTATACCTCTCCTTCCCGTCTGTTGTTTTTTTCTTACCAATAAATATCATTACATGAATGTGTAGGAAAAAGGTAAGAAAAGGTGAAGAAACTGACTCTAAAAGGATTGCTTAAAGTAAACATACAAAGGGAAGTGAAGCATGCACAACTATCAACTTGAAAAGATTTCCACAGTCGACAGTTGGAGTAAGCCAACCTTAAAATGATAAAAGTGAGGTAAACTGGTAGGTTTTGGAAAGGTGAAAGTAAGGTAGCCTTTATAAAAAATGAAAGTAAGTTAAGGTTTAAAGTGATGTAAAGGAGAACTCAGCTTTCAGATGGAAATATAATGGACAATCGTCCGGCCAGAGATCTATTTTGTTAGTTTATCTATTTTAATAAGAAAGAAGCTGGACATGCACTATAGCAAATTTAATGCACCAAGGATTGAGCCAGGGAGGGAGATAATCACATGTGAAAGATGAAGAGTCAGAGGAGATAAAATGAGAAGCTACAAGTGAGAGCAAGAGATGGAAGATGAAGACTGACGAAACGACGAGTTACATACTTGGGGGGAAAGGCTGTAATGAGAGTGCAGTGTTATTTCAAACTACGCAGCAGCAGCAGCAGTATCCCCCAAGGAGTGCACGGCACAGGGGAAAATCGTTTTGATTATGGAAACAAAACAAGACGTGTCCCGAGAAAATTATTCCTTGCCTTTGACTGGGTCCCCCCTGGGGGCTTAAGAAAATAAAACATGTTGACTCAATCTTGTTATGAGGGGAATAACATATAATTTTGTTGTTGGTGTTGCTTTTTTTTTTTTTTTTTTTTTTGCTCTCTGGCACATTCTTTCAGGTACTATACTCTTCAACTGCGCTTGTGTCTTTCTGTTGAGCCTATGAGCAGTAAGGGGGAGTTCATCCATGTCCATATCTGTTATTGGTTATGGATGGAAGGATTGCTGTAATGAATCTTTCATATGTTACACATAGCCTAGTCATCATTTGTACTCCTGATCACTGTTGATACACCATGATATTCATTCAGCACCTTTAATTCATTTTGCATTAAAAGAAAACAGTATGTTTATTTTCTTTCCAGCGCCGCGGTGTGGAAAGAACCTTTGGTGCTATAGGTCTTCCATTCATTGTATACTTTGAATGATCTTTGTAACTTTAGTCTGCCTTAATGAAATTAATGACTAACTTCACTGCTACTTTTAAGAGAATAGCTATTAAGCTAAACTCATACGCTATTTTGATTTTCACACTATTTTGATTTTTATTGCTTATCTATTCACAAATTATATCCCATGATGCTTTGATCTTTAATGAAACTACTACCCATTATCTTCCAGTCTTTAAGTCATCACAATTTCGATTCTGGTTTTAACACCTGTAGATTTCAACCACTCAAAGTGCTTCAATCAGATTGACAAACTGTTATCTCACAGTGCTTATCTGTTCATCATATATCATATCCTGTGATATTTTGATCTTTGAAACTACTATGTTAAAGATTTGTCAAAGTACAATTTATATTTTTTGAAAACATTTTTTTTTTTTAATAAACAATTCTGATTATGGAGGTTTTCAGGAGTCTGCTTTGGGAGGATGATTGTACAGTTGTTTATAACTTAGAATGCGTATAGTGGACAAACTTGTGAAACCTTTCCAAGGACGATGCACCAAAGGGAAGAGTTCTTCAAATAGGGATGCCTCTGTAGGAGAATGTCTTAAAGGAGGTGCTTGTTCAAGAGAGAGTCTTTTCAAGGAAGATGCCTCAGAAGGAGGCTACCTTTCAAGGAGGACCGGATACCACTTATATGAGATATCTTCAGAGGAGGATGGATTCGAAGTAGGATGCTCATCAAGGAAGATACTTGTTGAATGAGGAAGATACCACTAAAAGTAGTTATATTCAGAGGATGACAAAGTGGGATGCTCACTAAATGGAGTGTCATCAAGTAAGATGAATCTTATGGAGAATACCAGTTAAGGAAATGGCTTTCAAGGAGGATGCCTCTAAAGAAAGATTCCTTTAACCCTGCAGGTGCTTTGAGTGTCGATTTGCATAAAAAGAAAAAACTCCCTACCATGGTACAGACTGTCCCTGATACAGAAAGTCCTTGATACAGAAAGAGTTAATAGACATTACCTGAGAGGAAAGATGCCTTCAAACATTTTAAACCTCTTCATAGAACCCTCCAAATTTCATCCCAATGTGTAGTGCCAGAAAAGCACATGACAAATTTCCAACTCAATCTACCATAATGATATGAGCAGAGAAACAAGTATTTTGTTTGAATTTGAATCGTAAGTACACAAACAAAACAAACATGAGCAAGATGCATGTGAGTTGTATTTGTTCCCATGCGCACAATTAAGGTCAAAGGCTAATTGTCAGCATCCATCAGTCTTCACGTCATCACAATTCAATTCTGTTTTTAAAGGAATGGTGTAGTTTTGGTTGAGATGGGGTTACAGGTTTTAACTTTTGGCAAGAGAAACAAATTACATGAACTGCTTTAAAAAAAAAACACCTACAATTCTAAGAGGAATTAAAAGTTTGTTTGATGAAAATTGGTTATGAAATGGCCATGATATCTAAAAACAAAGTGGTCCTGATAAAAGTTGGGTCTCACCTTTTATGAGGGCCACTTTGTTTTCTTTGTTTTAGATATCTCAGCCATTTCAAAACCAATTTTTATCAAACAACCTTTTAAGTCATCTCAGAACAGTATTAATATTTCATACAAGTGGTTTCTAATTATTTCACAAAAAGTTAAAACCTGAATCCCCATCTCTACCAAAACTATACCATCCCTTTAACACCTGTAGATTTCAACCACTGTCAGATTAACAAACTGGTGCCTCGATTAACTAGCAGTTGTCTCACTTTCAGGGATTGCTAGGTTATCATTGAGTGTGAAATCATCTTGTATTGGTAATGTTCAGTAAGGGTAACAGTTCAAGAACTTAAAGGACAAGTTCACCTTCATAAACATAAGGATTGAGAGAATGTGGCAATATTAGTAGAACACATCATTGAAAGTTTGAGGAAAATCGGACAATCCGTTCAAAAGTTATGAATTTTTGAAGTTTTTGTGCAGTAACCACTGGATGAGAAGACTACTGCAGTGTATGAATAACTTAGATGTCACATGCGTACAACAATATAAGGAAAATATAGAGAGAATTTCACAAAATTTCATCTTTTGAAAAAAGTACACATTCCCTTGACTCGTTACCGACATAAGTTATGGGTAATATCATTCCCCCTGCCTTTAGAAAGAGGCAAGTCAAGTGTTCTTTTATTATGCGAAAAAAAGTGAAAATGTGTTGAATTTTCTTTACATTTTCTTTATACTGTTGTACGCATATAAAACCACAAGCTGTAGTAGTCTCCTCATCCAGCGGTTCCAACACACAAATTTTAAAAATTTATAACTTTTGCATCGATTGTCCAATTTTCCTCAAACTGTCACTGATGTGTTCTACTAATATTGCTGCATTCTCTCAATCCCTATGTTTATGAAGGTGAACTTGTCCTTTAAAACATTCCATCCAGACACCAAACATGTCCTTTGTTAATGAGAATGCTGTGGCGGATGATGGACAGGCATCGTATTGACTTGGAATAAATATTCATAGTGATCAAATGTATGCGCACCAAGATTTGGTTGTTTTGATGGAGTCTGACATTTGTTATGGTCTCAGAGGAGGGGGTCAACGAAAACTCCCATGGTGTCGGATCATCTGGGGAAGGTGGGGGGGTGCGATTTGTCGCTTCATGCTTTATGGGCCACGCGAGGAGAGACGAGATCTTTCAGTGGTCGTCGCAAAGTGAAATACCACCTCCAGGCTAGTGTATCACAATGCATGCATTCCATGATATGATGGAGTGTTGATTTGTTCCCTGTTGAGGTAGCATTATTTTACTTATACCAACCCCTCCCCTCCCCCCCCCCATACAAACACAATACAAGGAAGCAGTCTAAGAGGTGTAAACAATGTCTCTCTCATCCTCAAGTTCCCATCAGTTCCATTTTATCAGGAATTTGGAGCAAATCTTTGTGTATGCACTCACAAGGAACCACATATTTCCTTTCACATTTTAGCACCTCTACTTCATTTGTTTTGAGGCAAGGAACTAGCTGGTAATTGAAATGCCCGACCCCAATGAACATCAATTTAGAATCTCTGTGCATTACACATAGTAGATGTTTTATTAACTTTTTGATTGCTCTGTAGTGTAAGCTTACAAGTTAACTAGCTGGTAATTGAAACACTGGGCGATCAACATCAATTAAATCTCTGGGTTACACATAGTAGATGGTCAATTAACATGTTGTTCTCTCTGTAGCGTAAGCTTACAAATTACTGATGAGGAAAACAATATTCTTTCACTTTTTATCAGAGGTTCTTATCTTTTATCACATAAGTTTTCCTGAAATATTGTAATAGAAGATGTGAAACTTTTGAATGTTACTATTGGGGCATAATATGCAGGGAAAGAGCCATGTGTACATTGAACCATGAACTGCTATATTTGCAAATGGTGAGGGGGTTTGAGTTTGATTGATGTCATTATCAATGAAGATATTGATGGTATCACTACAGTAGCAATACACAATATCTTGTGTTTAATTTTTGACTTATTGCTCTAGTTTGCATGCAAAGCACAAAAAGTCTATTCTCTATCTGCGCACAATGTTTTGGACCGTAGTCTTGGTTCTAGGACACAAACAATTGTAGCTGTGATTGATACATCATTTTCGTAAGTGATGTACCTGGTATTAGTGGCTTTGTGGAAAAGTAATGTGAAGTTCTCATTGTTCCCATTGTAGTCTTGTTGAGCAGCATTATAATGCCTATCAAAAAGACTTGGCATAGATGCCTGGATAGATAAAGTAATCTCCATTCTCTTTCAAACAATGATCTCTTCATCCCACATCACTGCGCTATCCCTCCCTTGCTCCGCACCCTCTTTCTATTTCTCCTTCTCTCTTTTTATATTTCTCTTTTGTGTGTGTGCTACCTCTGTGTGTCTGTCTCTTACCCTTTTCTCATTTGTCTTTCCTTTTTGTTTTCCCGTGCATCTTTAAATCAACTCTCTTATACTTAGAGTCTTCTTTTTCTCCTTGCTGTATCTATTAATGTGCATGCATTCCTGAGTATTGGTTGCAAATGAGTGCATCTCTTCCTGTTTCCTTCTCTCTCGTGAATAGTGTGTATACATGTACAGTATGTATGTATGTATACCCACCTGTACATGTGTGTATATATGTATGTATGTATGTATGTATGTATGTATGTATGTATATATGTATGTATAATTATATATATATATATATATATATATATATATATATATATATATATGTATATGTGTGTGTGTGTGTGTGTGTGTGTGTGTGTGTGTGTGTGTGTGTGTGTATGTATGTATGTATGTATGGGTGGGGTAGGAGGGTTATGTTGCTAAATGGATGCCTTTCTTGGATGCCTTTCCTGGATGTTGATCGTGGTATTGAGAATGTCATGTCCAGCATTGATTCTCTGTATTACTTCACTGTCTCAACTTTTAATTCATCTCTGCTCTTTTTTTATTCACTCTTTTCTCCTTTCTCTATCTCTTTTTTGTTATTGTTCTGCTTCTTTCTTTGTCCGAATGTATGTTTGTTTTTGTCTATAAGTATGTCTTTTTTTCTTTGTGTATCCATCTCCCTCTCACACTCTCTAGAGATCTCATCAAAACATGATGTACTCATCTGCCTCTCTGTCACTTTCTCTCACAATGAAATATATTATATGTTCCATGTATGTCTGCCTCTGGTCTTCTTGGTCCCTTTCCTGTTTCATCTCTTTGTTGCTTTGACAAGCTTTTCATTATCAGCGTACATCTCTATCAAAAGCCCAGTGGGTCTGTGTTTCGTATCGTGCGTACGCGGATCAAAGAACATCATAAAATTACATTATCAATGTGATCGTGCGTTACTACAGGATGTATACAATAATGTGCGTGTGCCGGCTGATGCTCGCTTACGAGAACTTGGGCCCAGGAGATGCAGCTAGATAACCGGTTGCTTGCGCTGAGCCCCAATTTTTTTTCCCCCTGTTAAAATTAGGGCAAGAGGAGACGATTGCCTGT
Organism: Diadema antillarum; assembly: GCF_040938485.1. Taxonomy (NCBI): domain Eukaryota; kingdom Metazoa; phylum Echinodermata; class Echinoidea; order Diadematoida; family Diadematidae; genus Diadema; species Diadema antillarum. The sequence continues at coordinate 721,261 of NW_027271217.1, forward strand.
TTTCTGCCAGTGCCACTTGTCACTGGAGGCAATGTGTACCCAGCCAAGACATTTCTCCACTTTCCATCCGCGGCGGATGCACTATCCTCTCCTCCCGCTTGAAGTTCACTGGCCTTGCCAGAATGTATATAGGCTGCATGTGTGCACTATTATGAGTGAGCAAAAAGAGAGTCTGTGTATCTCTGTCTTTGTGTGTTTTTCTGTGTGTATGAGTATATGTGTGTGTGTGTGTGTGTGTGTGTGTATACATGCAAAAAGAAACGAGACGGAATGGCAGGAAGGCAGACAGACTAACGTGTTTTGCAAGAAAAAAATTAAAACTAAACTTGAAAGCAAATTGAGGAAAAATGGCAAAATGTTCAAATACAAGCAGACAGATTGAACAGGCAGTATAAGTTAAAGGCGCATAGTCCCGGTAGTGTAGAGGGCGCTGTTGATGATACTGCCGATCACCGTTAGCATTGATAGGAAGATTGCCGAAGTTGAGCTGTCATCAAGAGTAAAATGCGTAGATGTTGCTAGGTAACGTTGCCTTCGTTGTCTTCTCTGCGCATCACGCAGTCTGTAGTTAATGCCAGGGTGCGTGCATATGTGTCTCTTATTATGACATCACAAAAGAAGTTTGCTAAAGCTGTCATCCCCCTCAGCCGAATCATGAGCCGAACTGTGATCGAACCACTGACTACAGTGGACCGCACTTCTTCAGACTAGGGGAAATGGGTCACAGCGTAAGCGCTGGAGAGGAGTCCATAGCATAGGTCTCTATAGGAAACTTGTGCCGTGTGCCCGCGTACGCATTTGACTAATCCACCGGGACCATGTGCCTTTAAAAGCAAAAGAGACAGAAAGATAGAGAGAAAGAAAAAGAGGCTGAGATTGGCAGACAAACAGCTACAATGTGAGCTGGAAAAAACAAGAGGATAAAATTCAAATAAAATTCAAATAAAATGTGACTGAAGTCCATTTCATATTTGGCAATTTTTGATGGGTGCCGGGCACATAAAATAGGTAAATTTTGTTCTTCTTCTTTTTTTGGTCTGACTCTCTGATTGATTCAGATTGAAAAAATACAACACAAGACAAAGGATGAAACAGTGGCTAAAATTTGAGCAAAACTGACTTATCTCACCTACTTGGTTACTTCCATGTGTAAGCAAGGAGACACTTTTGCATAAAAACACCAATGAACTCGTGCTCCTCAGTACCAAGGCCTTCCCTTCTAAACTACCTGTACTCTTTTTTTTTTATCTTTCATTTTTTTTTATTTCCATCCTTTCACAAAAACAATAATAATCATCGTACATAATTATACATACCAAAAACCAAAAACAAACAAAAAAGAGGAAAAATTAGCAGGTGCACACAAGCTTGCACTTATTTAAATTTCGCATAGATAACATATTGAATTATGCTATCAATATCTCATACATGTACCACAGAAAAGTAACGGCCAGAATGTCATATCAAGGAGGCATGCAGATTTATCCACTTCCTTTCAAATTTACTTAGTTGTCTATTTTGAAAACCAATTTGCCTCTCAGTCATATATATAATTTTTAACTTTGACCAGAACAGTTTAAATGTTGGCAAAATACCCAAATGTCTACATACATATATCATCTGTTTGGCTATAACTATACAGTGATTCAAAAGGGGCCTATGCTGGCTTCCACCAAATACACCGAACAAGATCTCTTCTTCCTTCAATTGTAGATTTATGTCAAACTTTGTATGCCACCATTTCAAAAACTCTTCCCAAAAATCACATGCATGTTGACATTCAGCAAATATATGTTCTGGCGTTTCCTCCACTTGCTTACAAAAGGTACACAATTCAGAGTCAACAATTTTCATTTTGTGTAATCTTTTGTTCAAAAGAAGTGTTCTTGTATTAATTTTATACTGAAATGTTCTGCTCTTAGTATCAACTAAACACACAAAAGGCATTTTGTATATAAGCTTCCATGTAATATCATCTATCGCATATTTATTACTCCAGTAGATTTCCGATGTTGGAGTCTCAAAATGTTTGCCTTTCAAAATACAATTAATAATCTGCGTTGTTAGCTTCTCAAAGTCTACTTCATTGCCCTTAAAAACACAACTGAGTTTTAAGGCTGGTATTGTTTCCCGATTGGAAAGGCATCTCAACTTCAATTCTTTTGGAATAGCAGAAACAATCGAGCACCATTTCAAATACATTTGCTTTTCAACTCCCCTCCTCACCCATGTGTTGAAATCTATCAATCTGCCTTCTCCATCAAACAGATCTGAAATATACCATAAACCAGCCCTAAAAAATTCTGCAAAAAACACCGTTCTACCATTTACTCTAACATATTCATTATTCCATACAATAATCTCACTTTTTTTCTGTATGTTTTAAATCTAAAAGTCGAAAATCAAAATAGGCACTCAGTATATCCCTGTAAAAAACTTGGGCACTGGCCCATTGTTTTACAACTCTTTTTGGACATGTTGCAAAATAAAATAAAATGACCTCCAAATTTCTTCATGAAATATCTAAAGATAACTGACCACAGAGAGCTACTTTCATTCAAAAACCTTGAAATCCATTTTACCTTCAATGCATTGAAAAAGGAAGGGATATGTACTCTTGGAGTGATACTCTCATCGGAGCTAGCTGGCTTCTGGGTTTGCATTATTTGGGATCTTTTGAAATTCATCATGCTCTGTCACTGATTATCATCAAAATTCTCCCTGTTGAATCACTGTAGATTCAATGGTTAATCAACCTTTAAAGGACAAGTTCACCGTCATAGATATGTGGATTGAGTGAATACCGCAATGTCAATAGAACACATCAGCAAGAGTTTGAGGAAAATCAGAAAATCCATTTCAAAGTTATGATTTTTTTAAGTTTCTGCATAGTCACTGCTCGATGAGAAGACTACTACAGCTTGTGATGTGACATGTGTACAACGATATAAAGAAAATATAAAGAAAATTCAAGATATTTTCACTTTTCACGCAAAATAAAAGAACACCTGACATCCCTCTTTTAGAAGGTAAGAGGGAATAATATGACCCTTAACATACATCAGAGACGAGTCGAGGAAATGTGCACTTTTTTCAAAAAGTAGAATTTTATGAAATTCTCTTTATATTTTCCTGATTATGGTTGTACGCATGTGACATCATGTACTGTAGTAGTCTTCTTATCCAGCAGTGACTGTGCAGATACTGATGTCTGATTTTCCCCAAACTTTCATTGATGTGTTCTACTAATATTGTTGCATTCACTCAATCCACATGTATATGAAGGTGGACTTGTCCTTTAAAGACCCAGTAGCCTGGGGATACCATGGAGTGGTAAGGCCGGCCTGGCTCAGACATATTATCAAAGAATCCCCGTAACGAATTACGTATATATACCTTTATCACTGATCTCTATGTAAGTACGCACCCAGCTGAAGAATCTTGCCTGGAGTTGACCGTTACAGACAAACTTTCAGTCAGATGAAGAACGAGGGGACTAAAATGCATAGAAGAAACCAGTAAGTGAGTTTAGTGGTGTTTAGACAATGATGATGATGGAGAAGGACTGAAGAGAAATAGATACTGTAAAAACGAGGAATGTTCGCGTGCATTTTAATTTCGCGAATTTCGCAAGAGCCAAGATTCGTGAAATTAAAATGCACATGCAAGTTCTTGTCTACACTATACGCATTGAATGTTAGAGGCAACTCGCGGAAATTTCATGCCGCGAAAAAGGCCATCGGGTCCAATTTGTGAAAATTTCATGCCGCCAAAATATTGTGTTTTACAGTAGAAATGAACCAGTGTCAACTCAACATAGCTAAGAGAGAGAAAGTGATGCAGAGGCTGTACAATAACAGACAAGACAGACAGACAGATGAACATGCATAGAATTCAAGAAATGGAGATTAACCCTTTGAAGATGGGCTGACTTTGCAATAACATGCATTTCCCGTAGACACCTGCCCAAGCATACTCAGGACTAGTCTTCAATGGATTAATTAAACCAGTACATGATTTAACAGGTAAATAGTCCCGGGCTCTGATTTACTATTGTCATCCCGTAGATCCTAAGTTACATCCCATACAATGTGGCAGTGATTCTGGTTTTGTGTATCTTAAGTTGAGATTATGTCAAACAAGGAGGTAGGATTTCAACCACTATATCTGAATGGGCATTGGATAACCATACTATTGTTCAATCATTCCTTTAAAGCTAGGAGCTTTGCAAGGCTTAAGATCAGGAATCATGAAGAGCATGTTCTCTCCGTAAATACAAGACCCAAATACAGACAAAAAAAGGTGTGCCCTATAAAACTGTAATTGATAGAGAATCAAGTTCTTTGATCATTGCCTTTCTGCTTCTCAGCTGCCAAATGCTGCCAATAGAAACCTTGATAGAAATGTTGCTGCCAAATGCTGCAAGTTGAAACCTTGATAGAAATGTCTGAATCAATGTTATCTAAGCATCCAAATGGCCCTCATCCCACTGGCAATTTGAACACCATGTCTCCTCAATTTTCAGTCCATGCCCTTTTCTGTCCTGGGGTAATCCCAGGAAGCCACCCTGGGATGCCATCACCCACTCACAGCTTCATCCCCCCCTCCTCCTTCTCCTCCTCCTCCCATAGCATTTTACCTCCAACATCTGCACTGGACAGTTGTCAGCCCCTCTGAGACATCATGACCCAGCCTTCAGGAACACCGGTGGTAATTAGCTCCCCTGGTGTTATTCCTTGTCATCAATTATTGGAGCCTTGAGACCAAAGCCAATGCCAAGATTTCTTTGTTTTGTTTTGGGTTTACCCCCCCCCCCCCTCTTTTTTTTCCCCTCTCCATTTTGCTTAAAACACCACCTCACAGTTCATGCAGAACTTTCACTAGGGTTACAAATCCCCGTTAGGCAGACTCTCTCCCAATGTTATTGCTTCCCTAAGCTCCTGGCTTTGCTGTTCTCCCCACCAAGACAAGTTTGGGTCTCCATGGCGACCCCTCCCTATCCCCTGTTGTCAAACAGGTCTGTTAAAGATGCAAACCCACATTTACCTAGTGCTCTCATTTTCAAGAAGAAAAATATCATGTGACTGACTGTAATTTGCAAATGCATTAAAATCTGTTGAAAATTGAGTCAGTTTTCCTTATGAGCAAAGAGAAAGAGATTGTGTTATGTGAATGCTATTTCATTTGGCTCTCTGTGCCTGTCTCAGACCTTAAAGTTGATATGAAAGTTGAAAAAAAATAAGTTATTACTATGAATCCAGTCCGTGTCTAGACTTACTTTAGGATTCATTAGTAGGTCTAGAAATGGAATTGTCATATTTTTGTTTTCAAAACCCAGAGGAATTATTTTCAAATGATAGGTAATGACCTTTAATAAGAATATATCTAAAGTCTCAACAAGGCACTGGGCCACTCGACAAACTCTGTAGTCCACAACATACTCCAATATCGAAACTTGTCACTCGATCAGTACATGGCGTTTCATGCTGATTGATTTAATTGCTCTTTTGGCCCATGCTATTACCAGCAATTACAACGTAAACAGAGCTAGCTCATTGCATGAGCTTGTGTATCATGCATTCTTTTCACATATATTAGATTTTCATATCGTCATCCCAGTGTATCATCATAGATTGATCAATTTTGTTTTTTTCTTTCACTTCTTTGGTCATGTCTTGATCACAGGCTGTACTTATTGCTAATGGCATAGTTTTTAAGATATCAAAATTCAACCTCTTCTTCATTTCCATCCTCTATTCATTCCCATCCTCCCTCATGTGTCCATATACCCTCATTAAGACCTATCTACATGTAATCAATCCAGCAATTTGTTCGCTCATTCGCATACATCTGTGTTTTGATTTATGTGTTTATGTAGCTTTCCATCCATTCATATACCTATCTATCTACCTATCTATCAGATCTATCTGTATGAGTATCTATCAGTCAAAATTTATCTATTCTCCATGTATATCTACATTACATAGATATTGGTTGCGGCAGATGTTCACAGTAAGAGAGTAGATGACTGGTCAGATAAACAGCCACATGAATGGACACTACACATCCATCTGCTTGTCTAGCTTGTTCCTTGTCTATATCATCCTATTATCCTATCAATCAATCCATTCATCATCTGTTTCATGCATATGCTATCCAGTCTACCTGCATCGGTCTTATCAATTCTTCCATTTATCTCTTCTTAGATGTACTTTGAGGTTATTAGTGTGATCAATCAGTACAGCTGTCCGCTCCATTTCTTTCTCATTCATCCCCGCTCTTAGATGTCGATCTTACCCTTTATATACCCGGCATCGCTCGGTGGCAACCCTCAGAAATAAATCCGAATGATGAATTTTGACAGGAGGTTAGGACTCAGCCAGACTCCGTGACATGTTATCCCAACAGGAATCCCCCCAGAGGTAATCGAAGGAAAAGATTGATAATTGGCCTCAGCGGGCCGCTAAGCTTCTCGCTTTTCCCCGACATCCCAAAGTCAGGGGCGGCCCGGAACATTTGGAGAACAAACAGTAAGCGGAGATTCGGAGGATTTGTCTATCAAAATAAATTATTTCATCCACCCTTTTTTCGCAGGCAGGAAGGAAGAGGAGGTGAATGAACAGGTAGAGAGAGAGAAACGTTTCTCTCATTGATGATGGGTGGGGTCGGCGGGAGAAGAAAAGGAAGCCAGTGTTCGGAGGAAAATTGCCCGTGCCTGATGTGATGACTTGAGAATGATACTAAGATGTTGAACTCCGGTGTATGAGATGTATACAGCACTTGTTCAGAACTGGGCTGAGAGGGGGTAATAACTTGCAATGTTTATTTGAACGTTGACAAGTTTCCATTGCATCCACTGACGCAGGGAGGGAAAAAAATATGAGTCAAATGATTGTTGTAAAGATGACAAACTGTAAGTTTGTGAATCACTGTCAAAAGCGATGAGACTCATCTCAAACAAAAATATTCCCTATTCCATCAATGCATGCATACAAAGCAGTGGAGTATGCTTTCAAAGATACCTATCTAATTTCTAATCTTCATCAGAATTTCATGAGCAGAAATTGTTTTGTTTTGGAAAAACACGTAAATTACATCTCAAAATCTGTGCTAATGTTGTATTAAGAAGTGGCAGTATCCCTTACCATTCATTTGTACTTTCCTTTAATACACATATGATATTTTCTGTCACTATAGGATGCAAGATTGATCAAAAGAGTAAATGAGTAGATTATGCATTTTTGTCAATACTTTAGATATAACAATATATATGTATTTCCAAAGTAAAGCCACAATGAACCCATTTCTATTTTGGTACCATAAGGAGTTACTTGTAAATGCAAGCTTTGATTTATTCAGCTTGTAGTCATTAAAAATAATTATCTCTATGATGGAAAGTGAAAAATGTTTGATGCTTTGACAATATATATTCTCTGCAGATTTGGCTTATAAATGTAGATGAATTACTGGAAATAAAAGGTTTGAACTTTCCCTTGCATTGAAAGACAGACATAATGAAATTTTATATACATGACAGAAACTCGGATGTGCTAATCAACCGCAATCTTCCTAACCATTTCAGTGCGTGGTGGTGACTGGACCTTTGCGGGGCTTTTTTTTTTCAGCACTATATCGAGCTGCAAATGCACAGCAGTGCTGCATGTGATGTGTATCGAATTTCAGACTGCTTCTCAGCGTTTGGAATCCCCGTCACAACTCCCTTGGTTCGCGAATCGGGGAGTTTGTCCAGCCGCATGTTTGGTGATTTCTCAACGGGCGCTCGCAGACACCTCTAACGGGGGTGTTTGATCTGTCACTGATTTCTTTCCCTCGTTCTATCCCTCTATCCCTCTCTCCTCTTCTTCCTCTCCTCTCTTGGTCTGTAATATATATCAGTTTCTCCACCTCTTGTTTCTCAGTGTATCTTTATATTATCATCATCTTTGTCTCCAGTTTGGTTCTATTTCTGATTCCCTCTTGATAATCTCTTTCTTAATTCCTTCATGCACAATCTGTCTCTGATAGCAAGAGTGTCTATTTTCTCTCCTTTCTCCATCTCTCTCTCTCTCTTCCTTACTTTTTGTTCCCTCTTTCTATCCGTCTCCCCTCTCTTTCTCTGATGATCTTTCTCTCTTCCTCCAGAGGATTTCTTGCAATGACAGCTTCCACCCCCCCCCCCCCCAACTCTGAAGTTACCGGTAGTCTCCTGCTGCTGAGCCCCAAATTTGTGTCTAAAAACTAGCCTTCTTTCTCCAAGTTTAGCCAAGGTCATGAAATTTCATCCGAGCTGACATGCTTTCAATTAATCAATTAATTCATTCATTCATTCATTCATTCATTCATTCATTCATTCAATTCATTCATTCATTCATTCATTCATTCATTCATTCGTTTGTTCGTTCATTCATCCATCCATCCATCCATCCATCCATCCATCCATCCATTCATTCATTCATTCATTCATTCATTCATTCATTCATCCATCCATCCATCCATTCACTCATTCATTCATCCATCCATCCGTCCATTCATTCATCCATCCATCCATCTATCCATCCATTCGCTCATGTATTCATTCATCCATCCATTCATTCATTCATTCATCCATCCATCCATCCATCCATCCATTCATTCATTCATCCATCCATCCATCCATCCATTCATTCATTCATCCATCCATCCATCCATTTATTCATATGCTGTTGAATAAATATAACTCGAATAAATTCTCAGCTCAAAATGTCCTGTGTTTAGTCAGATGAATGTGACAAGTATCCATTATTTTACATTTTCTTATCCTTTCTCTAACTGTTCCAGTTCAGTCACCATTCACTCAGTGCACTATATTGGCCAGTCAAGTAATTTCTCAGTTCCCTGCAAGTTCATTATATGTTGTATTGAACAGACTTACCTTTTGTAATGTTGTTGTTGTTGTGACTTGAAAGTACATTAATAGTCACATATTCCTGTTTAAAGCCTACATGTGCATCATGAGATTCATATAATTATGATGTATTATGACAACTGTAAGTATGGTATTCTATAGTGCTCCTGCTATAGCCATGCAAACATATTAGTTTAAGACTGCTAGTTGTAAATAGCATATCAAAATTCATTGCATTTATTTAATTTTGAGCCTGGAGAAAATATTCATTATGTGAAATTATTGTTTCAGAGTAAAACATGGGCTTACGTAATTGGCTTGTCGATGGATGATGGATATATTCTGCACCATTTATTCTCACAAATCCAGTGTACATACTTTTTCTTGTAATTAGCCCACATTAGAAAGTTTGAAGTTGAGTGAATTGAATTAATTTTTGTCCATTATGATTGATTCCACTGGTTTCAAGTATTTTCACTGATTATTTGCCATTCCCTGAAGAAAACAAAAATCATGTACCGAAGTTGGTATTTTGAAATGAGATGTGCATTCTTCTTTTCCATCTGTCCACCATTCATGATACAGTAAGAAGACATACTAATTTGGAAATGCATTCATATGCGCTACCTCCAAAAGTATGTCGTGCTTTTCATTATCATATGATTTTTTTTTTCTTTTTACAGTCCAGTATCATAGCAATATTTTCTGGTATTTCAGATGCTCTACAGTAGTTCAGACAACAACAACAACAACAACAACAACAACTATTTTTAAAGAAACAGAAGTACATCTAACATTCTAAAGGTATTGTTTACCATTGGGAGCAGTGATTTAAAAGAATGTTCGAGATATCACATTTGATGAATATCTCTAGGTCAGATGTATTTATGAAACATCCTGCCATATAAACATTTTGCAATAAAGCCTAAAATATAAGGAGATATCACAATTTTTCTCACTAAACCATAACTGTAGACAGTTTAGTCTAGAAGCATTTGTATTATAACTATTGTTCACATTTTGTGTATTTAACAATACTTAACATTGATTATACAGATTCAAATTTTTACATTGGTTGTTTCTATCCCTGGCTCACATTTCAGAACTATTTTGAAGCACTGAAGGTGGGTTTTTATTTCATCTGCAAATGGCAAATTATGCCTTTAAAGATGATTGGCTTGGAGCCCTTATTGGTGACATTGCATACAACTGTGGGTCTTGCATGGCAGACTACGCAAGTACCACATCCATATGTGATATTTGCTTGTATCCCTCGGGGGCGCTGTTCGTCATACAGGTGTGCACACACACCGCATTGGCTCTGCTTCGATTAAAGGGGTCGCCGCTGTCCGGCAAGGAAAGTGGAGAGATATTTGGTAAGGGGGGGGGGGTAATGAAGAAGGAGAGGAGAACAACATTGGAAGGGTTTGATTGCCAACTGGGGTTATTACAGAAGAGATGTTAATATTGTAGAAGAGATGTTAGGAAAACCCAAAATATCACTTTTAATGGTTCTTTTCTGGATGTCCTGATGCTGTATGCATAATTTGTATGTATATTAACAGTAGAACAGTAACAAATATGAATACTTGACTATATCATTCATAATATTACATCCATTCACTGTCCCTTAGAATACTGTAAAACCAGTACGTGAGTAGTATTCGTTACATGAATTTTTGTATTGAATTGGAGCCGACGGCCTTTTTCGCAGCATAACATTTTTGTGAATTGCCACTGGCATTCAATGCATAGTGTAGACAAGAACTTTTGTGTGCATTCTAATTTTGTGAATCTTGGCTCCTTGCTGAATTTGTGAATATTTCATGCACTCCAAAATTTATGGTTTTAAGATGAGAGGTTGATGCTAAGAAAGTGGGAGGAGTTTCATACTTTGAAGAATTTGTTGTAATTATGTTCATGAAAGATCATGTACTTGGAGCTACGGATTGTTCTTGCATTGATGGGACTCTTGACGTGAACCAATCATTGTAAAATGACATACAATAAAAGAGCTGTGTCAAAGATTCCACTGTCTGTCAATCAATTATGCAAATCTGTATATTTGTATGCTTCCATGCGAGAGCATTTATACGCACACACACATCCTATGGTATAAGTGAGTACATGGTCGAGCTATAAGCTCCACTCCCTTGATCTAGCTTTTTAGGTCAGATCATTCAGATAACGAAGTGTTGAGCCAGAAACAAGCAGCACTCAAGTGAAAAACAATTGTAGACTGCAATGGGCCAGTCATGATCTATGAAACATGATTCAAGCTTGCTTTTAGCCGAGCTGGAGATGATTATATTAGTATGAAATGCATCTCTGATGAACATGTTTACCATCGAACCTTTTTTTTTAAAAGTCTGAAACTCCTCTGTGATAACAATATGGCTGCTGGCTGTTCCTTTTCACTCCAACCTGTAGCTTTCAAAAGCCAGATGTGTCCACTTTGCCGAACACACATTGCATTACGCAGGTTGGGCATGAAGTTGTGTTCGTAACCTTTTGTGAGCGACTTCTTTGGGCTGACTGGATGCACTCATTCCACCCCAGTAATGCCGTCCCATAATTGGAAGAAACTAACATGGTCAGTCCTTGATCGGCCTTTTCCAATTTGAGTCCAACGTCTTCTTGCATCGCTGAACCCAATCTCTTCATTTAGCGGAGAAAAATGTCGGTCAGTAATCAACTGAACGGGGAACTCGAGTATGAAGGAACGCTGTGTCAATCATGGATGTGTTGGAGGTGATAGTTCTATCACTTGGCTTCCTCCTGGCGGGCGGTTAACTGTGAGGAGGCATCCATGCGGGACTAATGCGAGTGCTAACTGTGGACTTGATGTTGCATTTGTTTGCATTTTTCTTTTTGTACCTATGCCTGAGTGCACATGTGTTGAGAGAGGCTTGTTTCTCTTTCTCTCCTCTCTCTGCTCCTTTATTTTCATTTCCTGTTTCTTAAAAAAAGGCCAAACATTCGTCGCTTTTGACTGACGCAATGAATGACAACATTTACATGTCACATCCCCCCCCCCCCAACACAATTCTCATACGGGTGTAATGTGCAGAATCTGTCCTAAGTCAGTTCATTAGAGAAATCTTGTGATTCTTTACCTTGAGGGATTAAAATTACATAGTAATGTTGTATTTTAGTATCATCTCTTTTTTTTTCTAGTGCCCGCTTATCAAACAGGACTATAATGCAACTAGAAAAGCACTCTGAGAGCGCAGACCTCCGCCAAGCATGCAGCTCATTTCCACCACTGATCTTGTTCTTCCATAGAGATATCAGTGATTTCCACCCATACGTATTTTATATAGCATTGTACTGAAAGCCGTCTGATTTCCCAATATAGAAGCCTTTGTTACGTCATAAACTCTCAGCTGCACGGCGCGCCTCGCCCTAGCAGAAACTAGAGCACGCACTTTAGTGCGCGCAAGCAAACCTCAAATACGCGCAGCCTGAACTCCTAAGTTCATTGACCCTACCTGCCAAAATATCAAAAATCCGTCATAAATTCCTCAAAAATTCTTGGATCACTACCAAAAGTTAATCGTTTGTTACTTGTGTCATTCTCAACCTCTCCTGCAAGTTTCATCTCAATCCATTAACTACTTTTTGAGTTATTTTGCACACGGACAAACTAACTAACTAACTAACTAACTAACCAACGAACACACAAACCAACGGTAACGAAAACATAACCTCCTCCCTTGGCGGAGGTAATTATGATTCACAGTGTTCCATAGGCATCAGTCTTCATAAATACGTAGATATGCCCTTGACTTCTCTTGTATGTCTTATGTCTTTATAGTACTAAGTACTGTGAGGTTGTCCTATTGCGCAATAACAGGCACTTTATAAGTTCACTTGATTGTTGTTGCAGTCAAACAGAAACAATTTAATGAGATGTCTCACAATCAAGAAGCAAGAGTACAAGTTTTCAAGGCATGCTTATCTATGTTATCAGTTTTTCTCTAATGGATTGTAGTGAGCTTGGGTAAATGGCCTCAGTAAAGAAGTGCTCTAAGAAAATGATAATGATTATCATTCTTGCAACTGATTAACAAATTGTCCTACATTAATTTAAATAAACACTGAATTGATCAGTGTTTTAGTAGTAGCCATGACAAAAGAAATCATGGGCATACATATACTCGAGCAGGATTCGAACCTACGACTTCCTGATCTCCGGACGGGCATCTTATCCACTGGACCACTGAGCTTCCGCCTGACAGCCAGTGCTGGTTCTAGTCCTTGCAGTTTGCAGCAGGTACTGTGTACTGAGTTTGAATTATCATTCTGTCCCATCATGTCAAGTCTGATGAAGAGAAAAGGTCCAATATGTCCCTACAAGTTCTTACTACCGAGAGTAACACAGGTACCTCTTCCCCTCTCCTGCATATTATGTTATCTTTCAGAACTTAAAGGCATAATTACCATTTGCAGATGAAACAAAAACCCAGCATTAGTGCTTTTAAATAGTTCTTAAATGTGAGTTAGGGATAGAAACAACCACTGTAAAAATTTGAATCCGTATAATCGATGTTAAGTATTGTTAAATACACAAAATGTGAACAATAGTTATAAAAAGAATACTTCCAGACTAAACCATATACAGTTATGGTGTAATGAGAAAAATAGTGATATCTCCTTATATTTTAGGCTTTATTGTAAAAATTTTATATGGTAGGATGTTTTGTGATACAATAGACCTACACATATGCATCAAATGTGATATCTTGAACATTTTTGAAATCACTGCTCCAAAGGTAAACAGGACCTTTAAGGTGTACCATCGTGTTTGTCAGTCCCACTTTCTGTCCATTCTATCCTCTCCATCTTCTCCTTCTTGTCTTCATTATTCTCCTTCCTTGCTACCTTTTATCCTTCTTCTGCTCTTCCCTCTTCTCCCCTTCCTTACAGGAACAAAAAATAGCATAAAAATTACAGTGCAAAATGAAGAGTTTAGTGAAAGAAATCATTAAAGCTTTCACATTTCAGTCCATTTTCTGCTCTCACTCTATCCCTCTCTTTCTCTCCCTGCATTAGTGTCCCCCCCCCCCCCTCTTTTTTTCATTCCATGAGAATGTTGGATTTCAAAGTTAGCCCAGGGTACAGAAGTGCCCTTTGCGAGTGTGATTTTGGGCATGAAATCGTAAAATGTTAATGAGAAAGTGGCGTGTTTAGATAACACTTTTGTTCGACCGAGTGTGCTCCATTGCCGTCACTCACTAGAAGCACCTGACCACGAGGGAGGGAAGTAGGATCTGAATATAAAAGAAAAAGAGACAATAGAACACCAGAAAGCAAAGTGTTGTGTCATTGAAGTGGCTTGTTATATTTCAAGCAGTATTATGTGGCTGAATGTATGGTCTGTCTATTTTTCTTCACACATCACAGGCTTTTTTTTCTCTCTCTCTTTTTCTCTTCCTCTCTCTCTCCCTCTCTTGTTCTCTCTCTTTATATGATTTACATCCATCTAGTCTACATACTGTATATCTCCCTATCTGTTATCTGCGGTCCTATCTATCTATCCCTCTAGTTTAGATATATCTTTATCTGTATATCTCTATCTGTCTGTCTAGATATCTGTCTATCTATCTATCTATCTATCTATTTATCTATCTATCTATCTATCTATCTATCTATCTATCTATCTATCTATCTATCTATCTATCTATCTATCTATCTATCTATCTATCTAACAAGTAATCTATCAATCTAGGTGATCAGTTCTTTCCCAAGTCTTATGCCTTCCATTGCTCTATGAGGTCATGAACCCAAGACTCTTGGGCCCTGCCAGTCTAACACCTGTACATATGAAATGGACCAGTCCAAGCACCCTCACTTTTTTTATACCTAAGATACTGAAATAAATCTGGGAAATGTTATGAAGAAAAAAAAAATACATATGCTTGTTTAAACTGATGAGGTGTGTTCAAAAAGGGGAAATCCCTTTCTCACAGTATATCTCATTTGTTCGGTATAGATTCAGAAAAACCATGAAATTTTTGAGTGGTAAAACTGTAGTCTTTTTGTAAAGACTTTTGAGTGGAGTTTGAGCTGAGAAACCCGTCTTGCAAAGTTCAGAACTGGAGCGAAATTTAAGTTGATCTACTTAGATATGAAACACAAGAAACATAAAATATCTTGTATATTTTATATTGATATTTTGATATCTTGTGTGTTTATGGCAATTTATTTACAAGTGTGAGACCTACAGTGTCCCACCACCTTGCTAGATGCATCTAAAAGCCCTCTTGTGTTCGATGTGATACAGGTAAGGCAGCATCTGGTACCACCATGTGGGTGCCAAGCAAACAGTGGACCCTGTCGGGAAGATTGGAATAGTCTGCTTGGATGAACAATGGCGATGAGCTCTAGAGGTAAGATACTAATCATTGTTAACACCAACTGTATAGGATGGAAGATATTTCATCAGCTGACAAGAGAGCAGTAAAAAGTTGATGATCTTTGTGTAGGCCTATCTTAGTGATACTTTGTATTGTCTTTTTTATTACCCTTACTAATGGAACTTCAGCACTAAATTGTTGCTGCTAGGTCAGGCAAGACCCGTCTAGTCCAGCCTTAGGCATGCCCCCATGAGAGGGCTCCAGGTTGATTACTGTAAAACACAATATTTTCGGGGCATGAAATGTTCACAAATTGGAGCTGACGGCCTTTTTTTGCGGCATGAAATTTCAGAAGTTGCCTCTAACATTCAATGCATAAAGTGTAGACAAGAACTTTTGCATGCATTTTAATTTCGCAACTCTTGGCGCTCGCAAAATTTGCAAAATTAAAATGCATGCAAACATTCCTCATTTTACAGTAATTGCCAGAAGCTCTTTCTTCCTCGAGGGCCCTATTTCATAGAGCTGATTGTAAAGTTATGCACGACTTTACGAACGACTTGAATATGGCAAGCCAAGTGAGTTTCCTAGTTATTGTTAATTTCAAAAGCTAGAATTGAAATTTGCAGATGATAATGATTATTCTTACATTTATACACACGTTTTTAGTAGAGCGTATTTTTGCCGCATCGTCGAGAAAATATTAACATACAGTCGTCCTTTATTAAAATATAAGAAAAAAATGGGCACTCATATTGGCACTTCATATTCCAGTTGTTTGTAAAGTCGTGCGTAACGTTACGAACAGATTTATATGAAAGAGGACCCAGATGTAATTCTAAAGTTGTGCCAAATACAGTCTAGCATAGTTTCCATGTCGACTGTCTGGTGTGACATTTTTAGATGCCACACATTCATGTTGCAGAAGAAATCTGGGGGTATTTCATTAATTGTATTGTCAGGTATTTTATCTGGCAAACTGTTTTAAGCTACAGATATCCTTTGCATCCATTTGGCTGAGAGCAAATTTGTCAGAAAAAAAAATATATCTGACCCAATGCTTGATGAAATGCCCCCTGATTATAAACCAGCAATATCAGTGGTGGGCAAATGTAGGCATGGCCAAACCTCTGGATGTTTAGCAACAACTTATGGACAGGTGTAAACAGAGTTTGAATTTGTGCTCAAATCCACAAGTTACTATTGGGGAAAGAGGGTTTAAATACATCTACAGGAAGTTGATGTTTCCCTTGAACTATTGTCAAAAAGGTAAGGTTGAAGGAATAATAATAATAATAAGGGAAAAAAAAGGCTTTCCTGGTTAAATGTAAAATCCTTGCTGTACATTTTATTCCACTGCCTCCGCAATTCTGCTCATTTCTAAAGCCTTCCTTTTTATAATCCATTGCTCTTTTTTCCTCCCTTTTGCCAGTAAGCAAGAAGTATAAATGCCAATCAAAAGGAAGAAAGGTGTTAGCTTCCATAGAAAGTGACATTTTTGCTCAAGGCCCTGTAAAAGTCCCGCCTTTGAAAAGAATAGAAGAAAAGCATAGAAAAGAAGAAGGAAAATCCCCACCCATACTAACTTGGTATCCCATTCTTTGGGGCATGTCAATAAAGCTATTTTTTATTCATTCTAATTTGTTAGATCTGTCATTTTTGCACCTCAAACAGGAATGGAAGTTTTTCTCCTTTCTCAGCGCTCTGGAAGTGTACAGTTTGTATAGCCATAGAAAAAATAGAAATACAGAGGGGGGGGGGTGGAGAGAATTGTTATTTTGTTTGAACATGAAAAGGCCTTTTGTGTACATTTCAGGCAGAAATGAACAATATAATGGCGTGCAGTCCGTCAAGTCTAAATTAACAGTTTAATGTGGGAGGGCTACTCAAGTAAACTTAACTGATGAAATCAATGGCCAGGCCTCATATGTGTGCAAGAAGGCATGTTGTAATCACAAGCCAAGCGGAATTCCAGATGAATGGATGAATGAATAGAAAGCATCGCGTTCTTCAATCCGTGCACCCACGGCGCATGATCTTATCGTTTTATAGTGACAAAGAAATTATGCAAGGATGCCAACACAGTGTGAATGGCCATGAAGCGAAAAATCTGAGACTACTGTCCAAAGCTATGGATGACAAAACGTTTACCCCCAAGAGAGTTTACAAGGGTGTTCAAATACACGCAATAACTGTGCTTGAATGTCATTCCTTCAAAGTTTATCACTGCTGTTGGAGAAGAGTTTGAGAGAAAAGCAGACAAGGAAAATCGGGTGTCTGCCTAGTAAATTGCTTTGTTTATCCCTACCAGCACTTTACAGTTGCAAAATGTTTTGCAACAACAATGACAGAATCAAGGCATCCCAGACCCTAGTAGGCAGTAGTTATGAAATATCCATACATTGTCTTGTTGGAGCACGTAAGTATAGTGGACAAGCCTATGGACTTATAACACAAGAAATCACACTAAAAATCATGCTGTGTGATATATCGTCTAATTTATCTGCGGTGGCCTCTTCAGTGTTAACAATATAGCGAGTTTTTGCAAGCACGACGCGGTTGGTAGTTGAGCGTGCCATGTGCAAAATTTGCTTCTGCGCATGATCAAATCCGAGAAACGTCCCATCCTGGGGGAAACGAGTACGGTACTTGGCCAAAATAGCATTCGGTCCTGATGCCGGGCAGGATTCAGCCAGCCAGCCAGCCAGCCAATAAGTGATCTTTTCCCCATGCCTCCGTCCTAACAGGAAAGCGAAACTGCTTAGATATGGGGACGGGAGTCCGAGTGTGGGGACTGTCACATGCTGATTGCTTCCGCGTACTCTCGGTCTTCCCATCGTGTAGCGAAAACTCCCTTCTGCTTTCCCAGAGGACCCTGCCATTATCTGATCATCACCCCAGCATTAAATTGCCAGATACCCATGATATTCATATACACCTTGATCAAAAGGACCATTGTAGGCAAAACATCTTGTTAAAAGATGAACACTATGGGCAGGATTTGAACCCCAAGACCACCTGCCCTAGCCTTGTCCACTTTACCACAGCACTCCCACTCGGACAATATGTCTTAAAGGGACTGTATAGTACTGGTTGAGGTGGGGATTCAGGTCTATGATATTCCTAAGTGAGATAATGAGAAACCTCTTATGAAATATGAAAGAGCGTGTAATCTTAAGAAGGATTAAACGTTATTTGATGAAAATTGCTTTTCAAATGGCTGAGATATCCAAAAAAACGATAATAATAAAAGGCGACAGGCCAAGCCTTTTATCAGGATCTCTTTGTTTCTCCTTGTTTTTGGATATCTCAGCCATTTCAAAACCGATTTTCATCAAATAAACTTTTGATACCACTTAGAATTGCATGCTCTTTGACATCTCATAGAGTAGTTTCTGAATATCTCGCAAAATGTTAAACGCTAAATCCTCACCTCAACCAGAACTGTACTGTCCCTTTAACCATGATACTGCCTGTCTGCACCCAGATTTAAAAGTGTGGCCTTTTCAACAATGCTGGGATAATGAAAATTGCAGGGCCCACATGACAAACTGTGCTATTAAATACCAAGTGAGGTTACCATGGGTAAATAAGACTGTGTTGTTTTTGCATGTTGTGCGTCAATTTCTCAGAATTCCATGAATGCATTCAGGTTGGCATAGAATAAATACTGTTCTTTGATTCGTTAGGTAGGTGTAACATTTGAACCATGAATGCTAAATGCCCCACTTTGGTATGGATATGGCATGAATGCTCAGTCACTCACTCTTCTGGTGACAAAATAAGCCCACTTCTATTTAGGCAGTCATGCCATCTATGTCTTGCCAATATTTTCTGCATCTCTGTGTATTCATGTGATTCCAAGTGTACATTTCCCTTTCCTTTCCACTCATTTGTAGAGGAAAATGACACCGGCTCTACCAGTAGACATACATTGTAGCTTGAGAATCAAAGTATGTTGCCCCATGTGCTTGTATTGGTGAGCAGGTGGACTTTTCCTCCCTCCTGCGATATGTTGTCATGGAAATGCTCGTCATGTGAAGGCAATCATGGCGAATTGCACAATTTAAATCTGCAAGAGTGCTTCCGACACCACTGCATGTTGCTTATGCTTTGCTGTGTGCCATCTCACATATTGCATGCATTTTTTTGAAAGTTTGTAAAGCCCACACATCATGCTCTGTAATATGCCCATTGTGAATTCCTTGTCCAGAATTGTACTGTGTCTTGAATTAGTCCGACATCGAAATTCATTGATGTACCTCATTGTTATTTTAACTTTAAAGGGTGTGTACAGTTCTGGTCGAGGTGAAGATTTAGCTTTTAACATTTTGTGAGATATTCAGAAACCACTCTATGAGATGTCAAAGAGCATGCAGTTCTAAGGGGTATCAAAAGTTTATTCGATGAAAATCGGTTTTGAAATGGCTGAGATATCCAAATACAAGGTGAAAGAAAGAGATACTAATAAAGTTGGGGCATGTCGCCTTTTATTATTAGCACCTTTTTTTATATCTCAGCCATTTGAAAACCAATTTTCATCAAATAAACATTGAATCCTTCTTAAAATTACATGCTCTTTCATATTTCATAAGAGGCTTTTCATTATCTCACTCAGGAATGTTCAAAACATGAATCCTTACCTCAACCAGTACTGTACAGTCCCTTTAAATCGATTATCTAAAATAGCTCATCGTCAATTTGCACTTTAAAAGTTGTGTCGTAGTATCCATGGACTCTGCATTACCCCCCAACTATTAAAATTCTTGTGATCCCTGAATATACCATCTCCTCCATTCTGGCAAGAAAAGCAAAATCAGACTCCAGTATAAACCATTCGATGGCGACATGCAGCCACTTTATTTGTGTTTTTATTTGAGCATAATTGAGATTATTTCAATCACAGCGCAGATACACCAGGCCTCAAATCTAATTGCTGTAAACATGTGACTGAGTACTTCTGCAAATCACAGTGCAGATGGGAAATCACAAAATAGTCATTCATGCTTGATTATTGATGAAAGACTCCCAAAGGAAGGACTTTTTATGTTGAATGCTAAAACCTTGTGTTTAATAGGTAAAAATCTAACTCTTCAGACCAAGACTATGTCTTTATGTAATTCCTATTTTGACACCAGTAATTTGTCTCTTTTTCCACTCATTTTCCATTCTTTTCCTTTTTTGCTCAATGAACTTGTTCTTCTGATGAACTTTTTCTCCTCCTCCCAGATCAGCATCAGTCACTGTCAGTGATATCATGTGCACATGGGTATGGGCTTTTCTCACCTGTTTTGAAACCAAACAGTTTCCCTGGTATGATATGCTGGCCATGTTCATGGGTGTTCCTCGACGAAAGCCAAATCTCACGTACGCCCAAATAACCTGAATATCTTTCTGCATCAGATGCTTGGCCGAACGTGCAAAACCCTGTCTGACAGTTAAAGGTATTGTTTACCATTGGGAGCAGTGATTTAAAAAGTGTTTGAGTTATCACATTTGATGCATATCTGTAGGTCAGTTGTATCACAAAACATCTTGCCATGGAAAAATTTTGCAGCACAGCCTAAATTATTATGGAGATATCACTATTTTTCTCAATAAGCCATAACTGTAGATGGTTTATTCTAGAAACAATTTTATCTTAGCTATTGTTCAAATTTGCTATATTCAACACTACTTAATATTGATTATAATGATTAACATTTCTTTTTCACTGGCTGTTTGTATCCCTGATTCACATTTTAGAACTATATTGAAGCACTAAAGCTGGGTTTTTGTTTCATCTGCAAATGGTAAATAATGCCTCTAAAGGCAATGTGTCACCCTCCTGGAGAAGTTCTGATTTGAATTGATTCAATTTAATTCAATTCAATTCAGTTCGATTCAATTCAATTCAGTCCAATTCAATTCAATCCAATTTCATTCAATTCAGTTCAATCCAGTTCAGTTCAGTTCAGTTTAGTTCAGTTCAGTTCAATTCAATTCAATCCGTTTCAGGTCACTTCAGTTCAGTTCAACTCAGTTTCTTATATCTCATTTAAAAAGTGAAGGAAATTTGGTTTTTGCAGAACATTGATTTTCAAGCAGCTGCAGCATCATCAGTGGTAGACAGAGGAACAGATAGATGGAAAGTAGCAAATGGTCATAGTAACAGAAATAAAGTTACTTTGAATGAGAGCAAACACACAGAGAGCTACAAATCAAAGAAAGTTGGGACTAAAATGATCGATGACTTGGGGTTTTGTTGCTCTGAATGTTTTCATGTCATGATGGTATTCTACTAATTACATTTATCTGTTGAATCTTCAGAATTGAAGAACAAGTAGATGAAGTACTGGTGTATTTTTTTAATTTTTATGCCTCCGCCACGAAGTGGTGCCGGAGGCATTATGTTTTCGGGTTGTCCGTCCGTCCGTCCGTCCGTCCTTCCGTCCGTCCGTAATGAATTTTGTGGACAGGGTAACTACCAAAACCTTTTGAGGTATCCTAATGAAACTTGGCATGTATGTGTATTAGGAGGTGAAGTTGTGCCTATCAACTTTTGGGTGCACATGCTGAAGGTCAAAGGTCAAAAGGTCAAGGTCAAATGCTTAAAATTTCACTTTTTCCCCCATATCTATGCAATGCCTGAAGATATTTTCTTGAAACTTAGTGTATACATGTATTACCCAATTAAGATTCTCTGGTGAAAGTTTGGGGTCATGAGGTCAAAAGGTCAAAGGTCAAAAGGTCAAGTAAAATGTTAAAATTGCACTTTTTTCTCTGTATCTTGGAAATTGTTCAAGGTATCTTTATGGAACAAAGTATATATGCATGTACTGACTGGCAGTGGTTATCTAGGGAATTTGGGGTTCATGTGGTCAAAGGTCAGGGGTCAAAGGTCAAGGGCAATACTTCAAAATTTTACTATTTTCCTTATATTTATGCAATGCCAGCAGGATTATTTTTTTAAAAACTTGATGTATGCATGTATAACCCACTAGAGATTCTCTGGGATTTTCTTTTTTTTTTTGCCAAGAAGGTCAAAGGTCAAAAGGTCAAAGATCAAGTGAAAGTGCTGAACTTA
Source organism: Diadema antillarum (assembly GCF_040938485.1). Lineage (NCBI taxonomy): Eukaryota > Metazoa > Echinodermata > Echinoidea > Diadematoida > Diadematidae > Diadema > Diadema antillarum. The sequence continues at coordinate 743,570 of NW_027271217.1, forward strand.
CTTCTTTCTCCATATCTCGGAAGTGGCTCAAGTTATCTTTAAAGTTAGTACATATTTATGTATGTTCTGCCTGACATTGATTCTCTTATGAATCAAAGGCCAGATGAAAATGATAACAATTTACTGTTCAATACAGAAATTGCACTTTTTCTCCATACAATTTATACCTTGACAATTACTCAAGTGCGTAAACTTATGAAAGGGTCAAAGTCGAAGTTAAAGTTCTTAAATCCCCAAATACATGCTCTCCTATTCATCCAATTAAATTTAGGTCAAGGAATGTGAACATTCGATACATTTGTGACAAACATGTCATTTTAATATTTTGCCAGTTTTGTGAAAATGTAATCACACATTGTCCACATGTACTATAGACCTATTAGGAGAATCATGCATTATGGCGGAGGCATACCAGTCGCCATAGCGACATTTCTAGTTTTTTTTACTTTCCTTCAGTTGGTCATTAAGGGGCATTGCAAACAGATCATTAAAAAAACCCCAACAGATTGCAATATTCCTAGCTTTTGATAAAGTTGTGGGAGAGCATCACTGAGGTTTGTACACGGGATGAGGGCAAAAGCAAGAAAATTGCAAACAAACAGGAGCAGTATCATCACAGCATTGCTCTGTAAACTATGCAACCCCCTTGTAGGGTCTCTTAGGAGGTTGTAGAATGGTCCTCTCCCACATTTTTCTGACTGTGTAGGAAATATTAAAAAAAAAAGACCAAAGAAAAGTAATTTTACTCATGTCAGACAAATGTCTATGCCCTATTTGCACTACACATGTTGTTGAAGGAATGATGGGGGGGGGGGGGGGGGGGAGGGATGGAGAGTGGTGTTAAAGACATTGACATTCATTTTTATCTCCCATTACACCAGGGGGTGGATTGGTGTTTAGACTGGATAGAAGTGATGAATCAAAACTTGTTCACCTCCAGGTCAGGGCCATGTCTACAGTTGAAATAGTTTCATGTTTGGGGGTAATGCCTCATGTGGCCTATATGTAGAGAAAGTCATCATTATTATTCATGGAGAATTTAAAGAGAATCCATGTTCAGTACATGATGTGAACGTTCCTTCAAATACAGTTTTGGTGTTGTCCATTACATCATTTAGTTTATATCATGCCACAAAATCTGCAATGTCAAATTTCCAATACATTTTACTTTTATTTCATGATAGATATGGTGTCTAACTGAAAATCTTTTACAGCATAGGGGCTTCAGACATTTTTTTCATTGCATTGATCCTAACAGGCCACTGTTGCTTAATTTTCTTTTCAGAGCTGTCAGCATGACTGTAAAATGAATAGTTTTTAATTTATATATTTTTGATGCACAGTAGGGCGAGTAAGAGACAGTATATATATATATATATATATATACATATATATCAGTAATTCGTCCCACCAACTTCATATGTGTTGAGCTGTGGCGGATCGGGGGGGGGGGGGGGGGGGTGGAGGGTGCACACTGGGCTCTTTAGTTTTGGTTTTAAAAAAAAAGAACTAAAAGGAAAAAAAATGGGGGGGGGGTTGCTTGAGCCCCCTTTAATTTTGCAAAGGTGCCTCCCCTTTACAGAATTCCTGGATCTGCCCCTGCTGAGGTATCTTTTTCGCCAAGCCAGTAGAGATATATTTCAAAAAAAGAGTTGGTGTTAATGTGTGGTGGCACAGTAAATGTACTGTCATCTACTCAATCAAATGAATATATACGTGTATATAGAAAAAAACAGCAACAGCACATAGATACTAGCACAGTATATCACAGGCCTGCAGAATTTGGAGTCAATTACCTCCCCATAGGGCAGCGCATTAGAAAAGTAACAGCTACATGGTGTTAAGCGGATTTTTTCAATTGGTGCCCTTTAAAGTGAATAGCTTCAGCACATTAAGAAATTTATTGCGGTAAATGATGGGGAAAGATTTAAAAGTTTGACCTCTCCGTTTACAGCATTGAGAGTGATACAGGGGGAAAATGTTGCCAAATTTATCAGTGAGGTGTACGTGCAAAATTATATGAGGCTGAGTATTTTATTCTTGTAGCAGCAATAGAACAGTGGATAGAATTTCATGGCACAAGTAGGACATGCATTCATACCACTGGATTCGTGTTTCATTTCTTTATGTTTGATGTGCTGGGTTTTGTCCTTTTTGTTTTAGTTGGTTGTTGTAATATTGTTGTTGTTTGTTTGTTTGTTTGTTTGTTTGTTTGTTGTTGTTTTTTGGGGATTCAAGACTTTTTAATTTGCCTGGATGTGTAGAAAATCACTTTTCATCAATCTTTGTATAATACCAGTTTTCTAAGGCTTGAATAACCAATCTTTCATTTCTTTTTATCTTCTTTATTTTTCCATATCCAGGAAGTACAAAATCAATTACACTTACAGAGTAACAATAATCATTTGTACAAACAGGCGAATACATTTTGTGCGTGAAACATTAAATCTGAGTGTGGTAAAAAATATCAAATATTTTGTAATCCTTTCACAACTTTTCTTATCTTCATCATCCCCTAATTGAAATTGATTGAAATTCCCAAAGTATAGGCTTTGAATGCATTTCCATATTGCCATGAATTGAAGCTTGCCTGTTTACATAAATCCCCAGTCACACACATTACCTTTTGCTGTTGCCCATCATCTACAATCATTATATACCCAGCATAGGCAGATATGACTTCATGGCTCTTGAAACTGAATGCAAACAAACAAACAAACAAACAAACAAACAAACAAAAATGTGACAGATTTAAACTATATCTCATTGATTTGATTGTTTTGGGGTTTTTTTGACAGGTATAATCTAAATGATTATGATGAAGAAGTTGTTGACCCTTCTTCATAAAGCATAGTTATTGTCATGTCTTGCTAATGGGGAGTTGAGTATCACTAATGTCATTTTTTTCCCACTTGACCTCCACAGTCAATGTTGATTTTAGTCATGAAAGCAGAGCATTCTTCACTTACGGATTTATGACACGTCACAAGATCATTTTCTCTCGCGGCACTTGATTGATTATTCCTCGCAGATGCCGACAATAATTGCCCGCTTTGTTTCCACAGCACAGCTTACGCAGGTGAGGACGAGTTTGAAACATTAGCAAACACAGTTACCTGGGTTTACGATGGTGAGGTCATGCCATGTTGTGAAGGAATGCATTTCTGTGAAGAAGATCATTGTCGCTGATGAAGTTGGCCATTGTTCGGAGGTAAACTTGTTCATCGCTTTTTATAGAGGTGTCAATTTAACATCTTCTTAAGTTCAATGGCCATTACAGGTTTAATGGACCATCCCCTCTTTTCTCTCAAGCATAATCCTGGTATGCTTGCAAACTCAAGTTGTATTTATGCTATCCTTTTTGCCCTTTATTGCAATTTCTACAGCTCTTTATGTCCTTTCTGATTTGAGTATTTCACTCATTTGTTTGACAATATTCACATTAGATGGCTGCATTATCCACACCTGTCTTCATGCAATGTATTTGTGGCTTTCATGCCTCAATGATAATTGCTTTCATAATTTGGAATGATTTTGTAACTGATATTCAACAAAAAGGGTTTTGCATAGAGCAGGTGGCATGGCAGTATTGTGTGATGAGGAGCGGGAGGTAAGGGGGGGGGGGTTACTGAGCGAAAGGTGCAATGCAGTCTTGTACTTTAGGGGCAGATGGATGAATCTCTTAGTACATTCCTCTTCAGGTATGCAGGGGGTTGGTCAAAATTAAGAGTGCAATCAAACAAATTTGTATTTCAGATTCAAATTTCAATTTGGCTTTATTTGATATCATACTTCCATCAAAGAAAAGCAACAGCACACGGTGAAGAAATCATAACCCAGTCATTAATGTCATTTAAAGTGAAAAAAAAAAATGGGGGACTATGGTAAGTATATCAACATGGTCATTTGAGGTCATGTGATTTTAAGGTCATGTGGCAGTGCTGTCAGGTGGGCAATTACACAACTAATTTATTTTGCAAGAGTTACTTATTGCACAATTTTGTTATCAATATCAAATCAAATGGACTTTTTTGCCTGACTCTGGGGGAGAAGTACAATGTGCATTATTATACAAATGATGCACAGGACAGAGTGCACCTCCACTAACGCCACGAAATAATCCTGTGCATCATTTGTTTTATAAAATGGGTCGAAAACTAACAGCATTTTTCACGTACCTTTGTGGGTCAATACCAGTCAGCTACATGTAGCATCGCTCAAGTCAAAAAGTCAAGATGTCCGAAGATGTTCGTCCCAAACATTTACGCACGTCGCACTCGGAAATCCCGCACATATAAGTACTGTACGTATAAGAGTATACGTACGCCACATGAATGTATGCACAAGAAAGGCCGGCTGGCAGCCCGAACTAGAAGTTGTTTACAGGATTGACAGTGCGTATAGTAGCGCGCAACGCACTTGTAACAACTGATTGAGTGCGCACTGCTAGTGTAAACATTGTGACGTCAGGCCGTGCATGTAGTGAGAAATTAATGCACGCACATGTGACTCATTTCAGCGCTTCCAATTGGCTACGTTCTTGAACCCATTTTATAAATATTCTTTATATCAGCCAAAATAATCCCTTTCCGTTCAAACAAATAAAAAGAAAGAAAAAAAAAAGTCAGAGAAATAAATTTCCAGTTGGTTTGTACATAATATAAATAAGAAGTTATCATTCTCGAGGGACAGGATAGTCATGTGACCAAGGGGAGGAATGCTGTCATGTGACCGAGCAATGACTCTTGTGCTATTTCACTGACCTGCAAAAGGTCACGACTCCTTCTCATATTGGCATGTAGATCTGATTTCATATCACTACCACTGCTCATGTCAACAATTCCTCTTCTGTTTTGGGGTAAATCTCTCCTTCCCTCTATAGAGCTGTGACAGATATCAGTGGCAAATACTGGAAATCATCACACCCCATGCCACCTTAACCTGTTGAGGACAGGTTGATTTTTCTACAACATGCATTCCCCATAGACACTTACTGGAGTACACTCTTGACTCGTCCTGGACGGGTTAAAGAAGATATCTGGACCAGTGAAAAAAAAAAAAGTTGGTTTGAAAAGAAAGAGTGAAATTTTCTAAGCAAAACAATGAAAATTTGATCAAAATCAGATGAACATAAAGGAAGTTTTGACATTGTGCAATTTTGCTCATTTTCACAGAAACAGTTCTTGAACAGTCAATGTGAATCACCAATGTTACTTTGTAATGATTTTGTATTATTTGGGTATGGAAAATGAATGAAATAATATGAAATGAAAATGAAAAGAATATGCAAATAGTGAATTGATAATGTCATTCCCTCACAACTTGCCATACAGTTTGTACATGAACTTTGGACATTTATGTTTTTTTGTTCCAGTGCAATTATGCCCCTGTCTCTAATCCTGATATATCTGACTGATCATAATTATAAAGTTATTCAGCCACGAGTAACATTCTATTTTACACTTTCATATTAGAAATATTGAATTTTCAACATTTTTTTTTAATACAATCAATGGAAAATTGTGTGGTGATGAGATCAGTAGCTCCCTCATTTACACATTCATATAAACTGTTAGCAATGATTATCAAATGTATGAAATTTCATAATTTCCTTATTTTTAATCCTATTTTGACCAAATTTTCACAGATGTGCTTGTCATATTTCACTCTTTCTTTTCAGACTAACTTTTTCCTGGACTGTAATTCTCCTTTACGATACCTCACTTATAAAATGTACCTCAAAACACTGCATTACGATGTGGCATTGGACGTATTAAAACTCTGTTTTACATTCTGGTGGTTCAGGATGACTTGCCACGCTGTATGCTACTGACTGAGTGGTGTAGTAATGTCCAACTGCATTCCAAAAATGATAAAAAATGCTCAAGCATACATAATTTTTTGAAAAGTACGTTGTCATGTCCAAGATTATGAATAAAATCAGAATACTGATAAGCCATTAAAAAAAAAGTTTACTGTGTACTCCACATATTTCACAGGGTTTTTATTTTCATAAATTTCTCCAGTTGGGTGCTCTTTGCGAATTAACAACACACAAATATCAATTCTGATCTTGACATTAATGCAACATGCACACGTATATCTACGTTCATTGCTGTACTCCACAATCGCAAATTTAACCACTCGCAGAATTGTCGGGAAGTTCCAATTCATGAAAACTTAGACTCACTAAATACATGGCAAATACAGTGTTCTAATACTCTTATTTAGGGATGTAATTGAGAAAAATTCAATCGAGTCACTCACAGATGTATTCCCTACAAGCATTGAGCAATCATTTTTCAGCTTTTCATAGCTTAACATCTGCACAATACTATTACACAAGTTTCATAGAGACTAGTGGCATGTAGGACCATGTAGTTCATATTTTCCAAACTAGAAGCATTTTCATGAAATGTCTTTGAAGCAACTTGTAGAGAGGAAGAGTTTCAAAAATGTGAAAACTCAGTGATGTTACAGACATTCTTCCTTCAAGCCCACTTGTTGCAGGTGGTATTTGAAAAGATTTTTTCTTCTTAAAGTACATTTATTACCTCTGCCAAGGGAGGAGGTTATGTTTTCGTTACCGTTGGTTTGTTTGTTTGTTTGTCCCTGTGCAAAATAACTCAAAAAGTAGTTAATGGGTTTGAATGAAACTTACAGGAAAGGTTGAGAATGACACAAGTAACAAACGATTAGATTTTGGTAGTGATCCGAGAATTTTGGGGGAATTTGTGAAGGATTTTTGATATTTTGACAGGTAGGGTCAACGAACTTAGGAGTTCAAGTTGCGCATTTTTGAGGTTTTCATACGCGCACTAAAGTGCGTGCTCCAGTTTCTGCTAGGGCAAAGCGTGACGCGCACCTGAGGGTTTATGACGTAACAAAGGTTTCTATATTGGGAAATCGGGCGATTTTTCAGCATGTATACTGGAGATGGGTGGAAATCACTGAGAGCCCGAAGAGCTTTTCCCCCAGTGGTGGAGAGGAGAAAAATCTCTTTGCCAGATCATCGGTGGAAAGTAGCTCCTTGGCGGAGGTCTGCGCTCTCAGAGTGCTCTTCTAGTTTCTTTCTTTTATATGGTTGTTGAACTGACAACATGCAAGAACACCTGGCAGGTTTTCTCTTTCCTCGCAAAACTCTTGCTTTTTTGCTTATAAGAGTTCGCCGTGCAGTTCTGCTTTTCTGTGGTGTTTACTAAGAAAGACACAGTTTTGGTTCATTTTTTTTTTTCTCGATAGCGTACATGCTTCCCCAGCTGATTAGCAGTAATTCATAATGGGCTTTGCACGATTGTTGGAAAAATATTTGCTTTTTTAGCTCATTACCGTTACAGCTTTCCCGGGACAGAGTTGCTTTTGTTCGGATTTTTGCGAGGGGAATGGGGACAGAGGAAGAGGCAAAAAACAACTCTCAAGAGCTGCTCTCCCTACAGGACACCTGACTAAATACCTCAATATTTGGTGGCTGCAAAAAAAAAAGGGGGGGGGGGGGCAAAAAAGAGAGAAAAATCTGGAGTGATAATTGGTTCTCGTTGGTGGAGTTGTGTTTGTCTGTACCCCAAGCCTATTTGTCTGTTTTTGTCCCGTTTTGTCAGGTTGTGCGAAGTGTGATTGATCTAGTATTTACAGTAGTTTCTTCCAGCAGCGAAGAACAAACTTGAACTCCCTGGCTCTCATCATGGCCTTGCTCTCCTATGCTTCCTTAGCCCAATTTGCCAGTTCTAATTTTTGCATATGTGTTTTTTTTTTTCTCTCTCTTTTTTTGGTGGTTCTCTGGAGTTTATATTTCCCATATTTCTCTTAACAATTTCCCTTCCTGTCCTGTCTGATTTTTTTTCCCCAGTATTTTGTTCCAATCCCCCCCCCCCCTCATTTCTTTGTTAGCAAACATGGTGTTCTTCCTTCATTCTTCCCTTTACATCCTTTGGAGTATTTTTATCCCCATAATAAACCTGGAACAATATCTTATTTGTTTTGTCATACCTTGCATTTTAAACCATTCTCTTCTGTCAGAAATTAATGCATATTTTTTGCTCTGTCTGCATTTTTCACATGACTGCACAGACCATTTTTCCCCCCAGTAATCTACATTTCTGTTTAGATGGAAATAAAATTGACACAAATATCACTTCAAGTGTATCAACAAAATAAACAGAACAGTTATGCAAGATATTTTTTAATGTACAAATCAACTAATAACAATGAAAATAGCTAAGAACATTTTACGAATAATTCTGATATTACTGTAGAAGTGGAAATTTTCACGCATTTCGCACAACCAGAAACTAGCACGAAAATAAAAGCACTTAAATATTTTTGCTTGACATATATTCCAATAGTTAATGCCTTGATTATGCAGTATCAAAGACATGCAAAAATTCACACTACTAGTACCTGGCTGAGTGTGAAAATATCCACTTTTACAGTAAAGTACTGTGATAAGGTTATGACTTTCATAATCAAACAATGTGAGCAAATGATTTTGCATAATCTATTATTCAAACAAATATATCGACAAAGATCCTCCCTACCAATATGTACCCCAACTCTAAATCCTACCCATTCCCACATACACATATGTTAATCTATCCGAACGCAGACAGATATGCTCACACATACAATTGTAACACACACACACACGCACGAGACTATCGAGGCTTGTGTGTGAATATGGACATATATGGCTATGTAGATTATGGTGAAATGAAATGAATTTAGACTACACCTAGGACATGAAAAAAAAAATCACAGGAATGCCCTAAAGTACTGTAAAACACGATATATTCGTGGCATGAAAATTTTGCGAATTGCCACTGGCATCCAATGCATATTATGTAGACAAGAACTTTTGTGTGCAATTTCATTTCGCGAATGTTGCCGCTCGCGAAATTTGCTAAATTAGAATGCACGTGAACATTCATTGTTTTACAGGAGGTGGTGGTTGGGATGAAAGACCATTACACAAGATTTCAGTCCCCGTCTTGTCCGAGCTACTACACAGTAATTCAACCTATCGCAAGCCATGTTATGAGGGATTTCACAGTTAGTGTACTGTATGTCTCATTTGACCCTTAAAATGCACACTTTTAAATCCCATGCAGAGGTCATGTGATGAAGCATTCTTTGTTGAAGCACGCCATATTTGTAATCAATGTAAATTACTGTGATAAGGTTATGACTTTCATAATCAAACAATGTGAATACATGGGAACTTTTGTAAATCTTTGCTGATGAATCACTTTCACCTGTACATTCTAGTATTAATGGCGCTTTCAGACACACCGAGTTATCTTATATTCATATGACGTATGAATATACAACGTTTCGATATGAGAGCATTCAGACACAGCACCCCGTTATACAATAATCGTATCAGAGCATTCAGACCTAGCGCACAAGCGATATTTCTTGAGTAGACGTGATTCTCTTCCATGCGCAGTACGTAATTTACGCAGGCTTTGCGCATAGCGTTTATACTCTGCCTTGGATTCATCCGGTAGTTCGCGCCAGATCATTAATCAATCTGTCAACCGCCCGTTATACAGTGTAAGCCCCGCCTACTCATACGTCGTATGGATATGAGAGCATTCAGACACAAGTATACATCGTATGGATATAGGATAATGATTTGAAACGATGCTCGAACCATCGTTTCGATATACGACATATATTGATAGACGTTTCAATATTAGAGCATTCAGACACATAAAAACGTCCTGTATCCATACGTCGTATACCCATACAAGAAATCTCTAGTCTCAACTCCCTTATTGTTTTTTATACCCATGATGATGCCCTTGATGTCTACAGGCCAATTTGAACACAGCAGGAGTGAAGTCACCGGACTATTAGTCCATCCGAGCGATGCATCAGATCCTCACCAAGAGATGAATTAGAGACGCTTTATATGCGCCCATGGATGGGGCAGATTTGAAATTCAACTTGACTCTGATTGCATGAGTGTGCTTGACGCTGACGATGACGCGAAGCGGACGATGTCCGCCTCCCTAACAGCCACACACACACCGCTAGCCCAGACACTTAAGCTCTAATGACTGCTGCTTGCTAACATTCATCATTACTCGTTGAGTGGAGGTGTAAATAAGAGAGTTGTGCTGCAGAAGGAGATATGAACCATGTCTCTCATTTTAACAGCGTTTTGGGGTTTCTTTTATGTATCCTTGTTACTTGCCTGAGGCTTTGAAGATCGGAAGTGGAGTGAATACAGTACCTGGTACCACATTCTAATGCACCCACACAATTCAGGTTATAAAGCTTCTGTGCTGAAGAATCTGCCCGAGCATATTTTTTGAATGGTTGGTTTTACCAATTTCCGTTACTGTAAAAGTGGATATATTCGCGCGACTAATTTTTCGCGCTTGGCCGGGTAAGAATAGTTTCGCGTGTTTTTAATTCCGCGGATCCAAGACATCAACTACTGGAACATATGGCACGCGAAAATATTCGCGTGCTTTTATTTTCGCGCAAGCTTATGGTTGCGCGAAATGCGCGAAAATTTCCACTTTTACAGTATCATCAATTGCATTGATAGGCAAATCCAAAGAAATTTTTTTAAAAAGATGCTAAAACAAACAGATTTGCTGATGCCAATGCATACATTGTGTTATATGGGTCTATAGGGTTATCATTACCATCAGTTTTTAGCAATGATTGCTCTGTAATCCAACTTTTCTGAGAAGTATCATTTACGAGCAAGACTTTTATATTTGTTTCCATCATGATAGACATCTCCCATCATATCATTAGATATGAAAACATGGCAAAGTTCGTAATTATTATTTCTTGTAATTTTTCAAGCAGTGGACTTAGAATACACAACTATGAAAAAGAACTGGCTAATGGCTCTCAAGAATAGAGGAGACATTAGGCCTCAATGATTTCTGACATTGCTTCTAATTTGGCAGGTAGCAGTATTTCCTGTTCTTACTTGTTTTGGTCTTGTTTTCCAGTGTGAAAAGAAGACCATGTCAGAAGCTTGATGTACAATTCTCATTATGATTTGTGTTTACTTATTTATGTATCTTTTTTAATCATTCATTTTTTTTTTTTTTTGTAAGGAAAAGTCCTGTGTGTCTGTATGTATATGCGACATGGACCTTCAATTAAGCTGCCTGCTCTAAATAATGATATATTTACTCAATGCTGCCTTTTTTTTCTCAGAATAGATGAAGGTGGAGATGCGCCCTTCTGCAGGTCAGAGGAGCCTGCCGTCAAATACACTAGGTGTCCACAATCAGGAGATGAGGGCATTTGTAATTGTCGGCTCATTTGTCACTGGGGCGCTGCTCCACGCCTCTCCAAAGGCAATCGAAGATCAAATCATGTACCAGTAGAGTCGCTGTGGACCACGCAGCTTGTTTGGATGGGATTGGGGTTGGGGGTAAGGATGTGGGGTGGGGGTGTAGATAGGGGTCGGTAGGGATGAGCTGTGGAGTGGGATTGATTGAACGTGGCATGATGTCAGACCTCAGTCGTGAGGAAAGAGTTAAAGGCACTAGTCATGTTTCCATTTGAAAAAAAAAAAAACCGGCCTTCATCTTGCTGTATGATACCAGTGTTTCTGATATTGTGTTAAGATAATAAAGGTAAGCAAAAAAAAAAAGAAAAATCCAGTTGAAAATTACACGTACTGCTTCGAAAGATCGTTGTTCATGATACGCAGCCCATCCCATCTATTCATTGACACGGGCTTGGTCTTTTGTTTCAGGTAGAGAAATCCCTCCATCCTCCCATCTCTCTGCACCTGATTGAGTTGGTCTCGGTTGACACCTTTGCTCCCCTGGAGACCTGCTGGGTGAGGATGGAGAGGGGAGAGGATGACCCCGGGAGCTCCACATGTGGAAGATGTCAGCCAACACACAACAGAGCCCTTCAGTGGCATGGTACACAGGCTCATGCCCCCTAGTCCCACCAACAGCAATTTATGAAGAGGTCAGTTTCACCCTAAATACTTGGTACTTTCCTTTCTTTCTCATTATGAGGGCAGTTTTCTCCCCTGTCAACTTATGTGAATGTACATATTTATATTAGAGTATCCCCATTCTTCTGAAAGAATCATTATCATCTCCCCCCCCCCCAAAAAAAAAAGAAGATATGTATATATATATAGGCTAAACAAAACAAAAGCTCCAGAGCAATCTTGCAATATTGTTTCATCCCCATGAATAAGCTGGTTAGGCCAGGTGGAAATGACCACAGACTCTCAATCTTGAAGTCGCTGGTTCACATTCACTTTGCAGCAGCAGTTGTGCCCTCAGGCAAAGCATGTTATCCTCAATGCTCAGAGGAAACAAAGCAGTTAATCCTGTTGTTGCTTGCTTAAAGATATTAGATTTATTCAATCCATACTCAAAAGTTGAAGTGTTTGTTTGTTTATTTCTTTCTTTCTTTCTCTCTTTCTCTCTCTCGTGTAATAAAGATATCTTGAATCATCACCATGAACATCCTGATTAAGGTGTCAAACAATGATTCCCTAAGTTTGGTATTTCTAAATTCTCCAGACTCCAAGCTTTCAAGTATGTGCGACATGATGCTTCACTTTGCCTTAGAAAATCCACTACATGAACACCAGCAATGTGTTACACATGGTTTCAAGAAGATGGGCTCTGAATTTTGTGTGCTGTCAAGCAGGCAGAATATTAGGCATATAGACGAGAGTGGCTCAATTCAGAACACCATAGTAAAATGCTTTATAAAAACCAAAAAAACTCCAACTTTAAAAAACATATCTAGATTCTAAAATTCAGGCAAGAGGTACTCCAGATAACAAGCTATTGATGTTTGAACAAGCATCTTATTTTTCAGCCAACGTCCTTATGACAGGGGAAAAAAAGATAAAGTAGGATTGAGAGTCTTTTACAACTTTTTGCAGGAAACATTCAAATCTCATCAGTTCATATGATCCAGACTAAAGATGATTTGCAGAATTGACCCTCCGGAAACATTCAGATATGTCAGATTCTCATAATAAGGGTGCATTTATGTTCAATTTGCGAAGGTAGAATCAGTGAATTTGAAACACTGATTCAATATACTGATCCAAAAATGCCATTCACAGTGGTGCTGTCTATGCTTTTTTCTTCTTCTTTTTTTGAGCTTGAGAGAGAACATTTGCAGTTGCTACGTTGATAGGGCAAGCGCTTTCTCAGAAGTTCTGAATTGAGTGTGTGCATTGCTTTCATTTTGGCTGGCTACCTGTTTACCATGTCTATCATTAATACAGTTTATCATTGCAATTATGGGCTTCGAACAGTGGTAGGAAATTCAAGTATGGTTGGGTGTCCAATACATCGACACCCTAATGTTTTTCTGTCAACAGAAACTTAAGATATCTCAAAATTTGCCTGAAATTTTACTCATGTGTCAAGAAAATACTCTGAATTCACAAGTGCACATTAAAAATGCGATTTGCGGTACACGCTCCAAGATAACTGCTTCGAACGCGTGGGGTGTTATTTTTACGCACTCAGTTGTGCCGTAATTTTGAAACCAACACCCCTACCCTCTATTGACAATACATGTGAAATGCACGTAATGCTTTTCCAATGTGCATTTATAATCTACGGTATCATTGTATCAAAAGTTTGTGGAGGCATATGAGAACAACGTTTGATTTTTCTTTAACAGTATGTGTATAGCTCAGCAGCTCCGTTCACCCATTACTTTTTGTCTTCGCTGTCGACATTAAAAAATATATATATTTTCAAATCATTATTAGTTCTTCTTCTCTCTGTCTTCTTTCCTATTCTCTTTTCTGCATAACAGTGACTTTGTGTTGGGATTTGTCTGGGTGTTTGTCTAGGGCTAGTTTTGAAGTTTTTGTTCTTTCTTTGTGTAATTTTGTTTTGTAATTCCAGTTACATGTACAACTAGAGAGGGGCCGTCAAAGGCGGCAGACCCACGCCTAAGTACAAAGTCGGGGTAAACATAATGTGCATTCGGTCATCTACCAGAATTCGGCCACTTAATTGCCAGTGTGCTTTATCACCAGCCAGTGAGTTCTACCAAAGATCGTACACTGAAGTGTACGATCTTTGGTTCTACAGTCACATCACACGCAAATCACATCATTACACATACGGTATTAACACTCATTCACGTACAGGAAAGTCCTTAAGTCTCCTCCAAAAATCCATCGAAAATCCCAAATTCCACCGTCAAAAGTGCAGAATCGGAACTTTTCCAAGCGCGCGCGAATTAAGTCCAGTTTTAAGAGTATTGTCTACGCGACGGGTCGCGGAAAAAGCGCTAAAAATCGAGAAATACGCCGTTTTCTTGCGGGATATTTTGATTATAGCAAGCCGAGAGTGTGATGATATCAAAGGTCGTATGAGTGTACGATCTTTGATGGTATCCACAAAAGCAAAAAAGAAAAACAAAATTTACGTACCCCCTAGGCAATTACCCCTATGATTAGTGTCTACGGGAATTATTCAATGCAAGGGTTGAATGCAAATGTCTACTGCACCAGTATTCGGCCACCAACGAGCGCCGCAACGTCGCCGGTGCAATTTTGCACCAACAGTGTAGAGCGCGATGCATTTTCAGCGGCCTTGCACACGCATTGACATTGAGCACGCATATCGTGCAGTGTGACTGCGACCGAGCAAAATGCTCCTCCAACGAAAAAAACAATCAATGTTAATTTGAAAAATCATCAAATATCAAAGGCCGTATGAGTGTACGATCTTTGATGGTATCCACAAAAGCAAAAAAGAAAAACAAAATTTACGTACCCCCTAGGCAATTACCCCTATGATTAGTGTCTACGGGAATTATTCAATGCAAGGGTTGAATGCAAATGTCTACTGCACCAGTATTCGGCCACCAACGAGCGCCGCAACGTCGCCGGTGCAATTTTGCACCAACAGTGTAGAGCGCGATGCATTTTCAGCGGCCTTGCACACGCATTGACATTGAGCACGCATATCGTGCAGTGTGACTGCGACCGAGCAAAATGCTCCTCCAACGAAAAAAACAATCAATGTTAATTTGAAAAATCATCAAAATACGGGCCAGTTTGTGATGACGGAGAACGAACTATCATAAATCTAGAAGGACATAGTCCCTCAAATAGGCCTAAACGTAAATTTCGGAAAGTGAGAAACGGGAAATTTTCGGAATGGTCACTATACCATGGGGTCAAAACTTCAAGGTCACACAGAATTTGCAAGGGTCAACCGATTATCACCAAAATCTAATCGATTCTTTCCTGTCATTATCTAAATATTCCCTGAACATTTCGTGCAAATCCGTTTACCCGTTCTCTTGTTATCTTGTACACAAACAAACAAACAAACAAACAAACAAACAAACATACAAACAAACAAACAAACAAACAAACAAAAAAACAAACAAACATACGGAACCCTTTACATAACCCCCTGCCGATTTTCATCGGCGTGGGTAAAAATAGAAGACCAATGATATAGTATAACTGTTTCACTATGTTTGGGGGGAATGCCCGCTACAAGCATTGCGTTTTGTTTTGTTTTTTTTAGCATTCCTCGCCATCTCCTGCATTTTTAAAAACTTCAGAATGCTTTTTTGGATTTTTCTTTTTTACCCTGTCCATGGTTTATCCATAAATTAATTTATTATATTTTGTAATGTTGACATATATGCTCATAGATATCCTATAAGAAAAAAATATATATATATTTACAAGTTTGTTGGAGATGGAAAAAATAAATGAATAAATGAATGAAAATGTTTTGCCTTTAATCATGTATAGGGTGAGAGCGCAGTGATAGGAGAGCGGCAGTCAAAATGCCCATCATATTTTACGAGAAGGGTATGCGGGAGATGGGATGGGGTAATTGCTAAGGGGGTTGGTTGCTTTAACGACACAGCTCCTTACTGTGTGATGAATGACAGGCTGTTAAAGTCTGCCAGGGTCCATCCTCACCAGTTCTCTTCAAACTTTATTGTTGAAGCAACACACTCTTGTCACACTGAAGCATCTGAAATACAGTGGTCTCCACTATGGTGGCAGATAAAGTGGGGATTAGAACCTTGCTTTAGTAAAGAGTTCCATCTAATCAACTGTTCACCTGAAAGTTGAAATGAAGTCTGTAATGCTTCTAACAAATACAAGAGTGCAGTTTCAATAAAAGTAATTTGTAAACATGCTTATGAAATGTTCATGTAAAAAGCGTGCATCATAACCTACCTTTCACACATCTGTTAGCTCCTTTTCCAGCATTCCTCCATTCTCTGACCCCTAAACCGTCTCTTCCTCCCCCCCCCCCCCCCACCCTTGAGGCTTGTAGTTCCTTGGTCTATTTTTGTAATAATTATCTATTACATTTTTTATTTGCATTTTATTAATTCTTCAGCTGAGGGTTTGGACCATTGACAACCTCTACAGCACCCTGCAATATGTGAACAGATAGAAAGATAGATAGATAGATAGATAGATAGATGGATAGATGAATGGATGGATACATTTGTCTCTTCTCTCTCTCTCTATTGATCTCTTGATTTGTCTGTCTGTTTCTTTCTCCATCTTTATTTCTTTCTTCCTACCCACTTCTGTCAGTCCTAGCAGCTATCGTCTATCTTGTGTGACTATAATTGATGAAAATTTCTTCTCTCTAATCATTATTTCATCTCTGCCCGTGTAATCGTTTTTATTTTTGACCACCCCCGCCCTTTTCGGCATTTTCACGTGGTCATCCTGTGCCTGTCTTCCTTTTTTCCATCCATCCATTCACCTGTATTTCTTTCCTCTACCCCTCACACTCCATCGTCTGAAGGTGTATTCTCAATGTGTAAATCTTTCTATCTGTCAATCTGTCTATAAATACATCTTTCTTATCATCCTCATGTCTGTCTTCTCTTCTATCTTCCCTTCTATCTTTCTTCTCTTGAATGTACCAGTCTGCCTTTCACTCTCTCTCTCTCTCCCTCTCTCCTTCTCTCTTGCTGTACATATATCCATCCATGGACTTTCTTCTTTTTGACATTTCATGATTCGTTGTCTTTGTCTGGTTTTATGTCTGTCTATCTCTATCCCTTTTTCTCTTCCATCTCTATCTCTTTCTCTCTTTCTTTCTATCTCTCACTCTATCTCTCTCTTTATCTATCTATCTATCTATCTATACATCCATACATCTATATGATTCCCCCTCTCAGGCCCCCGTGGGAGATAAGCTAGCCCCTGCCGTAACCTCGTCTGTTCCAACTGTGAAGCTCAGATGTGCCTAGCGGCTGTTCAAATAGCAGCCAATTATCAGTCTCTTGAGCTCTTTTCTTGTGCCGCTTCTCTGCAAGAGAGGAAGAAAAAAGAGGGGTAATCCCTTACAAGAGAAAAAAAAAAGAACATGAATATGAGAGAGAAAGAAAAGGATGGCCCAGCAGCCATCGTTTTTGTCCAACAGTTTTCTGGGGAATATGATGCTTTCTTAATAATTTGTCATGCTGGTTCAGAAATCTGCTTGTGCAGCAGGAGACAAATTTGATGAAAAATTGTCATCTCTGGTACCATCAATGATCTCTCCAATTGATTCCGTGCCAAATAGACCACTTCCACCCCCCCCCCCACCTCTCTTTTCTGCTCCGTCATTTCATCGAAAATGTTTGACAATAGACCCGTTCATAATTCCACTTTGCGAATGAACAGACAAATGTCTTTTGTACCAACAGGCATTTTGGGTTTGTTAATTCACTGAGATAAGCATCTGTGATGTGATGATTATTCATGTGATTCTTATCTAAATGGTGCTTGCCAGCACATTCACCTGACAGCAAGCCTGATATTTGGCAATATCAAAAGAAAAAGGTTTGTTATTGAATTCAGTACAAAACAATGAAAGAGGTGCCTGCTAAAACGTCAACTGACTGACTGTTCTGGTCACCTGGTCTAAATGCAGGTTCATTCTTTGTTTGTACACAAATTCCATAAATTGTTATGTCGGGCAAACTTATACATTATGCCGCTTTGAAAACGGGTAAAGTGCCTAACCAATTGAGAAAAAAGAAAAGTCATTCTTGTACCAATGTAGGCCTACAGTGTATGTACATGAACTAATTACAAACTGGCTTGTTGTATCCGCATCTCTGCACCTCCGATCCTTGGCTGCTGCATACATCTTTACTTTTGTAATGTTCAGCAGTGCTGCATTTAGGGTTTACAGATTTCAAACAGTCCACATTTTGACAAAATGGTGATGGCTTTTGTTGTATGCACTCTCCTCATGTGTATGTTGCATCACATTGTTCTTCTTTATCCCTTAAGTGATTTATCTTCAAAGGGTGCAGCCTTTGCTATGTGTACAACATGTTCCAAGGAGGGAGGAGCTTCAGTTTGCAAACCTTCTTTTTTGAACCGAGAATTTTTTTCTCAAACAAAAGTGCTTTTTTTGTGCACTGACAGATCTGAACCTAGATTGTTTTTCATTTGTATATAAGATATAGAGAAACCCAGCATAATGAGTTTGAAAACAAAGACATAAAATTCCACACAAGAATAATTTGTAGCATGTGTGGGACTTTACGTAATACCATTAATGAGCACTGTATACTATTCTTCTATGCTGCTTTTTTCAACTTTGTTTTATCAATCCTTGTTACCCAGCATGACCGGTGCATAAAAGATATATAGATTGCATCCATGATACTAAAGGATCTTTATTGCATCTATATATTGAGGTATTTGTATTCAGTATTGGATAGTGAATATCATGTGATATAGCATGAGCTGTTTCGACCCCCCCCCCCCAAAAAAAAAAAAAATAGTAAAGTTCATTAGTTTATCATATCTGTAAAATTGCTGAAAAGAAAATACTGAAAGAATGGTAATACTTTTGATGCTGCTGATAAAATAATGATAATAGTAGTAAGAATGAAGATAATTACAGTGGTTATGATGATACAAGATATAAATATTATAAATGAGACTGATAGTGAATGACAAGTAGTAGTATTAGTGGCAAAACTGATTGCAATCTCTTTCATGCACACACAAAAAAAAATCTCTCCCCCCCCCCCTTCCACTCTTTATCTTCATATTCACCATCCATCTCCACCCTGTTGCACTCTCTATACATGTAAACCCATTTCCCTATAGAGTAGAAAGCACATCACAGCCCAGACTTGCCAAATTCCCCCCCCCCCCCCTATATCTAAGGCAAGCCTCTTGTGTGCCCGTCCCGTCTCGTTCAATGTACCCCCTCTGGAGTACTTGACAATCTTACCCTTGTTTCCAACCCTCCAGCCCTAACCATGAAATCTTCACCAAATCCACTTCCCCTCATCATATCCAAGCAAATGAGAGAAAAAGAGAGGAGAAAGCAAACAAACAAACAAACAACAAAATTGAATGACGAGAAGAAAAATGATTTTAATACCCTCGATGTGATGATGATGTTCAGCAAGCAGCAATTACCGCCGCACAATCATTTTGCAAAGTGTATTGCTGACAGCATTTAGAGCGAATTCTCCCCGGAGAGTTGGCTTGGGGAAGGCGGAACGAACGATTGCGGCAAGAAGAGTGACTGGCTGGTCAATGGGCTCTGGGTTTGGAGATGAACGGTGCTGCAAAATAAGTACGAGTCTGACATCTATGTAATATCCACAATGGTGGCACAGAATGGAGGATTTGATCCTGTCTGAGTTATTTTTTTTCCAAGTATTTACTGTAAAACACGATATATTCGCAGCATGAAATTTTCGTGAATTGGAGCCAGCAGCCTTTTCAATGGCATGAAATTTTTGCGAGTTGCCTCTAACATGTAATGCATATAGTGTAGATGAGAACTTTCATGTGCATTTTGATTTTGCGAATCTTGGCTCACACGAAATTTGCATGCGAACATTCCTCATTATACAGTACGAGTCTGACATCTAGAAACTGTAGAGACAATGGAATGAGCTTCACAGTGGTAGCACAGAAAGGAAGATTTGATCCTGTCTGAGCTTTTTTTTTTCTGTAAGCATTAACTGTAAACCAAGATATATTCGCAGCATGAAATTTTCGTGAATTGGTGCCGACAACATTTTTCGCGGGATGACATTTTTGCAAATTGCCGCTGGCATTTAATGCATATAGGTAGTGTAGGCAAGAACTTTCACATGCATTTGAATTTTGCGAATCTTTGGTCTTGCAAAATTCGCAAAGTTAAAATGCACACAAGAACATCACTCATTTTTTCAGTAGGCTGAAGCAAATTAGAGGGAGATCAAGAAAGCCCCCCCCCCCCAAAAAAAAAGCAAACAAACAAGAGCCCCCTATTTCATTACATTTCTTGAAAATAGCCTGGAATTTGCAGTAAAAATCCTCATTTTATTTAGGTCAAGTGAGAACTTATGACAGGCTGAGTAAATCATTGAAGATTTACGGGATGCAAGACAGGGGCACAAGCTGATTTCTGTGCTTCCCCCTCATATTTCTCTTTCGTCTCTGGTTGTTGCAGTAACATTCATTAAAAAGAACACGCTCCCACTGACTTTTCTGACATGCAAATATGGCTCTATTTCTCTTGGTGTATTAAAGCCAACTGATGAGTTCAACTTCAAGATTAAAAGGTACATTTCCGAATATTCTGTAACTCTAATTTCTGTCATCAGTAGTTGAGGAATAGTCCAGAGTATACTTAAGCAAGTGTCCGTGGAAAATGTGTGTTGCAGCAAAATCAACTCGACCGCAACAGGTTAAGAATGAAAAAAGATAAATTTGTCAGTTGGTCATCTCTATGCCACAATAGAGATTTCAGCATGAAAAGCTCTATATTATGGTGGAAGAGATCCATTTCTGTCCAAGCCCCCTGATATTCTTGATGGTTTGTTCTGCTCTTCTATGACGAGATTGAAAGATGTTCTGTGATGCCATCTCAGAGAGGATACCTGTTACAAACCTGTCTGACCTTTAGACACCTCAGATCATGTGCTAGCGCCCGCAGGGGATGAACATTGTCCTCTTTTTCTTTTTTTTTTCCCACCCATCAAGCAGTTCGCCGTGGATCGGTTTTCCTCCTCTGGTCATGTGACAGCGGTGTAGTGTTCCGCAAAGTAATATTGCATGCAGAGTCATGCAGCGGGTCATGAGTGATATGCGATCGGATGGTTGAGTTATTGTTAAGTATGTTGAGCATCGCAAGTCGGATAAAATGTACTATGTTACACACACACACATACACACACACACACACACACACACACACACACAAAAGAATCAAGCCCATCATGATTTGCAACCTTAACATGTCTTTCATCCTAGAGCCCAAAGGGGACACACCCTTCAGTTACTAGCCCATCCACAGCAACCACTTGTATACCATATATAAATTACTGTACTTTGTCTGATTTGGAGACCACAACAATGCAAAATGAGGTCTGCAAAGACAGACTAGCGGAGTTTATACAACAACTTGTGGGTATATGCTCTGTAAAATGGCAATATGCTCTGTAAAATGGCAATATGTTATAGTATGAGAGCGAAAAGAGCAGGAGTTACTACCTTCTGTCATTGATATGATATGGAGGAGATGAATGAAATTTGTCGAGACACATGTGTACTAGAAATATAAAAAAGCAGAGTAAGTTGAGAATCAAACCAAAATAAGCAGAGAAATGGGACCACATAATTTTGTCATTGGAGCCTTATCAGTTAGGCAACAATTTACCAGCTCATCAGCCAGCACTAGCTTTCCTAAAACTGCAAAAAGTTGGCAAGATATATTCGAGGGCCACAACGGCTGATATTATCTGACACAGATGTAGATATAGATGACAATGATGGTATATGCCTATCACACAAACATGGTGTGTTGTATTGATTTGTATACACCACACTGCAGACTGAAAGACCAGTGAAGAAAGGAGTGTGTGTGGTTTATCTGTGTGTGTGTTTAATTGTTTGGATTTGCTATGATCTATTCCCATCCTTAGACACTCACCATACCTTTTCTTTGCTAGTGAAGGCCACACCTTTGAAGGTATCATCATATGGCGGCTGTACAGACCTTAATTGATCCACAATGCAGAAGATCGAATGATAATAGAATCAACCATACTTCAGAGCCCTACCCCCATTAAAACAACAACAGCAGCAGAAACAGCAGCAGCAGCAGCAGCAGCAACAACAACAACAACAACAACAACAACAACAACAACAACAACAATAAGAAGCAAGCAAGATATCATGAAGACATGATGATATAGTGGCTCATCGTGCCAGGTTGAGGATTTCTTCACCAGCACCTGAATATCCACATCTTCTGAAGATAGCAACCACGGCAAAGTACCACCCTTCTTAACCCTTACCATGCTTCGTTCACTAATTAGCACACGTGCCGGAGTGCTTTCTTCATCAAATGGCACAGATGCCTGAAAACCAATTGTCCGTGGAAAGAAACTACTTAATCCCTCTTAATACCTATAAATGTGTCATTGTGGTCTTCCAGTTGGACTGGAAGGCACATTGCTACACCTGAGTGGGCGTACTATCTTCAAGGTCAAGTTTTGGATGGATTACTCAATACGAACTAAAGAAGAAGCTTGACAAGTTACACTTGGCATACAAAAGACCACAATGATTTACTCAATAGCATTAGGCCATGAACTAGCCCTCTCAGTTGCCTGGGTTGACAAGAATTGAAATTTTGGTCGATGAAATGTTAGAGCATGCATGTGTTACACTATGTAGTATTATTGAATGCTCACCATCCAAGTGAATGACTTTGCAAGTGGAGAAAATTTCATGCTTTTGTTTACTCATACATTTATACATTTTAATGCCAACCATCAAGTAAGAAGGAGGTCATTTTATTAGCAATCTGCATAGAAAGAGAAATTATGTTACTATGGATTAAGTGGAAAGCCCTCAGCATTTCTCAAAGTTTCCCCAAATACATGAAGAGAAGCATATGGTACTGACATTATGACAATGGTCAACTGAATATCAGTGAATTTTCCAGCTTTGTGGTGGGAATGGAAAACATTCCCCACTTTCGGCTAGGAAGATCTCTTACATGCCGTCTTTCAGTTTCACTTCAACGAAAACATCCACATCCTGTTCCAATTGTGATTGTATGCAAATTTTACTACATTGCATTGCATATAAATGTTTGAGAAGGTTGCGCCATGACTACATCAGCCTCCTTTAAGATGCGAGTCGAAGGATTCAGTATCCTGGCGATCATTCATCTGCTTGGTTCCGATGAAATGTTGAAAATCCCTGCTCAGGCATTTTCCCCCAGCGTATTCAGATTGACCGTTCATCGACTTGCTAGACCTGACCTTCCCTCCAGACAAGAAGACATGAAATACCCCCCAAGGACTGACGAATAGAGGAAAGACAGACAGACAATGGTGATACAGCTGAAATGCTGCATCATTGTTATTTCCTATATTCGATTGAAAGGAGAGGGAAAAAAAATGCACATATCATATTCCCCGAGTATGTATTTGCTGTTTCAGGCTAATACCATCACACCTAGATTAATTCACCTGAGACTTGCGTGTAATGACATGACTAAGTAGAGGTATGAGCACTGAAAGAAAACAATGACTTAAAAAACAGGAGATCTAAATTTGAACACCTTAAACCAGAGTTTGCTAATTTCAGGGGCGAAATCGTGCCAAGGTTCTCGCGTGACTCAGGTATATCGGATTGCGGACCCACAGCCCGTCACTGTCCCCCGCCCGCCGAAAAAAAAAAGAAAGAAAGAAAGAAAAAAGGCGATTCATTTTGAGTCACCCCAGAAGAACATATTTACCTAGAATGCGGCAGATTCTCTTTCGAATAACCATGCGGTCTTGAGCAGAATAGGAAGAGGGTAGAGATGATGCATTCATATCACCTTGAAGAAGAAAAAAAAAATCTCTATTAAGGGAGCTGACGGACCATGATCCAAAATGCAAGCATATTTAATTTCACATGTGGAAATTGTGAGGCACGGTGGCCAAAAAAGGCTTAAAAACATTTTAGAAATCCAGTTTTTGCAGAGCATTATGGGAGCATTGTTGAATCATGGAGCTACCTCCGTGGTTGCATAAAGGAGACAAACGGATTATCGTGCTGGGGAACATCAAAAGCTTCAATGCAAATACCTCCAGGATATTTCACTAATTGAAAATGTCCCCTGCATAAGAGCTGCTGGATGTTTATGAAAAGCGCTGAAATAAAAAGAGATGAAATGCGTGGGGGGAACCAGGTTTATACCATCTGGCACATAGGAAAAAGACAGTTGTCTTCATTTGCATCGCTTTTTCATTGGTGTGGACGAAAGAAAGTGCTGTATTAAAGAATGTGCTTCCTTGGCAACTCAGAATATAAACGTCATACAGAATTTGGTGTTAGGTCACAAGAATAGCTCTGATATGAAACATTTCTTCATTTTTCTCCAACTCTTGTGGGGGCGCTGTGGCACAGCGGATATGACTCTCGACTCCCACTAACCACCAAGTAAGAAGGAGGTCATCTTATTCAGCAATCTGTATAGAAATATAAATTATGTTGCTATGGATGAAGTGAAAAGCCCTTTGAATTCCTCAAAGTTTCAACAAATACATGACAAGAAGCATACTGACATTATATTTTGAAGTGAAACTCTTATCAAAGCTCAGGAGATTATACCTGAGGAAAGTAGCTAACCTAGTTCAAAGAAAGTGAACATTCAACACATTGGTGACGAACTTGTCATTTCATTATTTTGCCAGTTATGTGAAACTGTCATCACACAATGTCACGACATTGTACTGTAGACGTATTAGGAGAACCATGCATTATTGTGGAGGCATACCAGTCGCCATAGTGACATTTCTAGTTTATATTTTATTTTTTATCATTGTAAGCAGCGAAGAACCAGGCCCCAGTATTGAAAATGCCCATATTCAAGTGAGCTCTGGGCCCACAGGGTCTCTTGTTATCAATGATGATCAGAGTAGAACATCTCCACAGCCATACTTGGACAAACACTGATGTAGCTGGGAATTCACCTGCCTCTATACCTTCTCAGCTTCTGCCTCTGTGCCCTCTTCCTCCTCCTCTTCCTCCATCAGACCTTCTGTTTCTTCATCCTCCTCCACCTCCTATTTTTTCTTCTTTGTCTTCTTCTTTGTTTTCATCATCATCTTCTTTGTCTTCCCTTTCATTTTCTTCGTCATTAAAAAAAAAAAAAAATGTTTCCTTTATTTTCGATGTCTCCTGTGTGTGTATGATTCTGTTTCTATAGAACAGAATTAAATTGAATATATAGCATCATGTTATATTGCTTGTTAGATGTTTGTTAGAAGTAGGTCTGAGTACAAAGGCTACAAGTGCTCTCCCCATCCCCCCCCCCCCCAAGTAATAAGCTTGAGCTTGTAGAAGCAAGGAGCTTGAAGCTCCTTGGTAGAAGTGAACATGGGAGAAGAAAAGCACAAATGAGGAGGATAAATGGGTCCTCGAGACACCTAGGAGAGGTGAGGTAGCTACCAGTCTTCCATCTCTCTCTATCTTTCTCTCTCTCTCTCCGTCTCCACCCCCCCCCCCCCCTTTTATCCTCTTCCTCTTTATCTACATGTCTCGCTATCTCCCTTGTGCCCTCATCTCTGCCGTGGAAGAACACACCGGAGACCGATGACAGAAACCCACCACCAAGCAAGAATCCGATAATCACCCCTGACAGTCTGTTTATCTGCGACTTGGCCAAGGAATGGAAATCATAACAGATTTACCGATGAAGATTAGGAGAAGAGGAGGAGGTGGAAGAGGAGGAGGAGGGAGGAGGCTGTAGGCAGAGATGCACTGGAAGAAAAAGAGGGGGATGAGGGGGAGGCATAAGAAGAGGAGGAGGATGGGGGGGAAGGGGTCTATATGAAAATAGCATCATACAAGAAAGTTTCATTCATAACATCTCCGACTTTCCCTTGCTATTTGCTCTTGCTGGAGCAGATTTAAAGAAATGTTTGGGTGTGATGGTGGAATATGAAGTCATTAGTTGCGTGAAATAGAGACACTCTGATATCTGGATGTCCTGTTAAAATGAAGATTCCTGTCATCTTCGAGCTGACTTTGATAAAAGGAGAGAGGTCAAAATGAATGCAACGGGGACATTTTTAATAGAAATTAGGCATGAATTGAAGAAGTTATGAAATTTTAACACTTTACACGCTTTTGCACAAAGTAGTGATATCATTCGCAGCAAAAATTACAAGAGATGATGTGTCATGTCTCACAAATTTCCAATTTGTTTTCTACTGAAAATGTAAAATATCAAGTCTATATTTCTCCTTCCACATCTTCATCATCTCTATATTATAAAGCTGCATAATTTCAAACAAATGATTAATCTCCCTTTTTATTCAACTTTAAAAGTGGATATTTTTGAAAAACTTGCATGTACATGTCAGTAGGATTAGGAAACTAGTCTACAATAAAATCATCACCTCCTGATCAATTTCTGTACCCTATATTGTTATCACATGAACCATTGCATTTTACAACTTCTCTATGTCCAATAGAAATTTACACAATTCTGCTCATTTGAATTCATCTATCAAAATGAATTTGAGCAAGGAATGGAGTTTTCCTAAACAGGAGTGTAAAAAGTGAAGTGTGTTGCCTCTATTGGCTTATATTTTCTCTTGAAATTCCTCCCTTCTTTCTGTCTCTCGATTTCTCTCTCTCTCTCCATCTCTCTGTCATACCCACACAGTGCATAAGCATCAGTGATTAACTCTGATGAATATTAATAAATTTGATATGACAAGCTACGACCACTGCTCAACTGTTCAAGACAGGATCTTGAAATTCCCACAAATGGTATCCAATGCACAAAACTTGCTATGTGTATGTAAAATCTATTAAAGGTACAGTGTACAGTGATAAAGATATTGTAATCACTTGGTCAAAGGTTGCGTGACAGAGATCATGGTGTGAAATGGAATATGGCATTGTAGCCAATAATACAATGAGTCATTGAGTGTATTTGAAAGCTGGTACAAGGAGGTGGTGTGGCAGCTAGGTCTTTTTCTTATAACCAGGTTTGACTTTCAAGTCTGAAAGCCTACAATTATCCCTTAGCACATGAAAAATAAAGGGAAAAAATTTCAACTTTCAAAAGCCATATTAAAGGACAAGTTCACCTTCATAAACATAAGGATTGAGAGAATGTAGCAATATTGGTAGAACACATCATTGAAAGTTTGAGGAAAATCGGACAATCCGTTCAAAAGTTATGAATTTTTGAAGTTTTTGTGCAGTAACCGCTGGATGAGAAGACTACTGCAGTGTGTGAATAACTTAGACATCACATGCGTACAACAATATAAGGAAAATATAAAGAGAATTTCACAAAATTTCATCTTTTGAAAAAAGTACACATTCCCCCGACTCGTTACCGACAAATGTTATGGGTAATATTATTCCCCCTGCCTTTAGAAAGAGGCAAGTCAAGTGCTCTATTATTATGCGAAAAAAGTGAAAATATGTTGAATTTTCTTTACATTTTCTTTATACTGTTGTACGCATATGACTCACAAGCTGTAGTAGTCTCCTCATCCAGCGGTTCCAACACAAAAATTTTAAAAATTCATAACTTTTGCATCGATTGTCCAATTTTCCTCAAACTTTCACTGATGTGTTCTACTAATATTGTTGCATTCACTCAATCCTTATGGTTATGAAGGTGAACTTGTCCTTTAATGCATGTCAAGACAGTATTTCACAATGTAACTTGGCTACATTTACCAAGTGTCTCGAGTCGAAATGACACGGGTCAAATGCCGAATTTGAACTCTAATGCCCGCAACCTTCAGCAAGGTCCAATTGCTCTTGGAACACCAAAGTTAACGAAAGATGGGAGCCTTGCCGCTTACATCTTTGAATCGGTTTCCCCTGAAGATTGGAGCTTCAGGGTTGAGAAGAAGAACGGGTATGTCAGACTCTACCATCATTAGTGGTCAAGTGGGGAATTGTCAAACACAGAGACACATGGATCAGACACATCAAACTAAAAGAATACTACTGAAGGACAGTAGTTGAGAGGACATGTAGGGGCAACAGGATGAGGAAAGTTTCCCCAGTTTCTGCCTAGATGTTATGAGAACATCTTTTACTCTGGAGAATAACTGTGTAGGGCCGTTTGTGCTCACTCTCCACTCTCTGATAATCTAATCGTGTAGATAATGAACTTGTCAATAGATTGAAATCAGGAAAATGCTTGAAGTTCAGAAGAGATGACTACATGAAAATAGACGATGAATGCTAGTGGAGAGAACTCCAAATCATAATGATTTTATCTCTCCCCCTCTTCAGCACCAAAACACAGACTCCTCACAAGAGCAAATTTCCATGATGTCCACCTTAAAGGGATCATATAGTTTTGGTTGAGACCTGATTTCAGGTTTCGAACATTTTTTGGTGAGATAATCAGAAACCTCTTATGAAATATGAAAGAGCATGTAATTCTATGAGGAATTCAACGTTTATTTGATAAAAATTGGTTTTGAAATGTCTGAGATATCAAAAAAGAGCGATTCTACTAAAGTGTGGGACCCACACTTTATCACGATCGCTTTGTTTTACTTTGTTTTTGGATGTTTCAGTCATTCCAAATCCGATTTTCATCAAATAAACTTTGAATTCCTCTTAAAATGGTATGCTCTGTACTATATAATAAGTGTTTTCTTGGTATCTCGCAAAAATTTAAAAGCCCAATTCTCATCTCCACCAATACTGTACTTTCCCTTTAACCCCAAACCCCGCCCAGCCCCACCCCCACTTCATCGTCCATGTCTGGTAGTGGTGGTGGTGTTCGTTGCCCCATCACTACCACGATGATGATATCTGGGTTATATATACACACTGTATGTATGCCTTACTTATAAACAGTAGGCTTTTAAATGACAGACATATCTGGACGGATCAAGTCATGGTGTGAAGGTAGGTTTACCCAGGGTAACCTATTTCCCTCCTTCACTCAGACATCCAACCAAAAAGACCCCCTCCCATCCCCCCCCCCCCCAAAAAAAAAAAAGAGAAGAAAAAAGAAGTGTGTGGTATCTAGTTTTATAACATCTCTTGTTTCTCTTCTCTGCATGTTATTGTTTGTCTTTTTCATGTTTAGAGAATAAGAGAAAGCAAGATAAAGCATTTTCATCTTATTTCTCTCATCAATTCCATCATCACCACTACTTCTGTTTCTTCTCCTTGGACTCTTCAAATTTGTGTTTGTCACATGTATTCTTTTCAGAGGCTATCATCAAAATCGAGCTTCTGGTCTTTTGCATTTGTTTGAAATCATTTGATTTATTTATTAATGATTTTCCAATTGTTCATGTATTGCTACAATTCATTCATACTGTGTGATTGGTATACCTTCTATTTTTCCAATGCATAATAATTTTTGAACAATTTGTTGTTGTTGGGTTTTTTTTTGGGGGGGGATGTTATAATATACTTTGTGAAAAGTGCAGGAATAAAGTCAAAAGAAATTAATTCAAATCATCTTCTTTCCTGGACAGTGTCCTCCTTGTACCCCGCATTGTGTGAAAAAAAAAAAATCCACTGTGCCAGTTTTGAGTATCACCGGTCACCTTCTTTTCTGATTTGTGACAATAAAGTCGGTGATTAACTGTTCTTCCTGACTGAAAGTTCTTATAAGCATATTTGTCGTTTGCCCCCCACCCATGTTTGAATTGAGTCTTAAAGTCATTGTTTACCATTGGGGGCAGTGATTTTAAAAAATGTTTGAGTTATCACATGTGATGCATATGTGTAGGTCAGTTGTATCACAAAACATCCTATACCATATAGAAATTTTGCAATAAAGCCTAGAATGTATATGGAGATATCACTATTTTTCTCACTAAACCATAACTGTACACGATTTATTTTAGAAACAATTTTATTGTAACTATTGTGCACATTTTGCATATTTAACAATACATTTTGTACTTAACATTGATTATACAGATAAACATATTTGCATTGGTTGTTGCTATCCCTAATTCACATTTTATAGCTATCTTGAAGCACTAAAGCTGGGTATTTGTTTCATCTGCAAATGGGAAATAATGCCTTTAAAGGACATAAATGATGTCTTGATAACTAGGCATGAGGAGAGCATGCACATTTCTGATACCTGTTTTTGAGTACCAGTACATAAGAACAAATATGAAATGATTGTATCTAAGCAAACATGCAGAAGAAGGAGGTTAGTTAGTGATGCTCAGTATAACTTTTCATGGGAGCCATTTTTTGTAGGGGGAGGTCTAACAAGGATTTACACATTGCCAGAATCTTCTTCAGTTAACCTTTTTCCTTGTTTCAGCAGTGTTTACCCTTCCTCTTTGCATATTTGCAGGTCCCTTCATCAGGAAAGATGTTGCCAATTTCGAGGACAGATGATGTCTGAGCAATGCGTGCGGAATGGACATTCCATCACATCATGGATGACACCAAACAGGAATCATCCCCTTCTTTCTCCAGTATTCTGTGTCTATTGACATCAGCAAACAGAACTCAAAGCATCTACCTCCTACTCCACCCAACCAGCCTCCCTGCCTATACTTTGCCGACCGCCCGCCCGCCAGCTCGCCATCTTCGGCCCAAATCTGATTAGGCCGGTGTATGAGGAGGAGACTAATCTGTCATCTTCCTGCAATGATGTCTCTCTTTTGGATGCAGCGTCCTCCAGGAGGAGCGAAGATAGCCTCATCTGAGGCCGCTCTGAGAAATTGGTGCGAAAACTGCGCCCCGTAATGTACACATGTTTGCAGCGTAGGAGCACCGTGATGAAGGGGTGTAAATTTGCGGTGATTTAGAACCTGTCATCCAAGTTTTTTGTTTTCTCTCTCTCCGCCACACCAAGCACTGTGAAAAGGAGGACGGAGTGCTTCGAAACTGGAGATGCCTGAAATTTGTCGTTCATACGGCATCACCGTCACTTCCACTTCTCTCTATAGCCTTCCATGAAAAAGAAGAGAGGTGGAAAAAAAAATTGAAGAGAAAATTGGTGGCAGGCGTGATGAGGGAGCAGAACCCCTTAATTGGCCGGACTCTGCCAGCATTCTCCTTGGTCTTTGTTTGAACTGGATGCGAATCTGCCAAGCAAACAGAATAGTAGATCAGGAAGGAGTTGTCCGATGTGGAAAGAGGTGGGGGTGGGGGGGGGGGGGAGGGAATGGTGAGCGATTGAGGAGGAGAAGAGAAATTATTGATGGGACAAAGCATCTGCTGTTGGCGATTTATCTTTTTTGGGCGTGTTAAAGAAAAAAAAATGATTGGCCGGCCCATGAGATGAATGGAGACTGAACGTGGCATGAGATTGGGAAGAAGAATGGAGGAATATTTAGAGAATGTTGAATCACACTATGGGTCAAATGATTTCCCTGCTGCCCCCCCTTTACCCCTGAAAAGAAAAACAGACAGAATGTACAGATTAGGTGAGACAATTTGTCATCACTTTTAAAGCGCAATTCCGCACAACATGTCAAGTTTGTTATAACGAATAGAGAACATAATCAGATAAACAATTCATTGGAACCTTGTTATAAAGAGGTCAGATATAACAAACCTCTCTTATGATAAGGTAAATTTGTAGGTCCTAACTCTCTCTATATATCTGTCTTTTTGTACCCTGGTATAGTGAGAAACTTGACATAAGGTAATTGTCATAGTTTTTAGGTCCTCCTCATAATGAGATTCTCCTATGGTGAAATTGCCATCAGTCTGACCTAGACCCCCCCCAAAAAAAAAAAAAAAGTGTGGAATTTTCAAAGTATCACATTTTCTCCAAATAATGTAAGTTAGTTGCAACCATGATATATACACATAAATTGAGGTGGTGATCACATACTTACAGATCTTCCAATGGCTTGTGCATGACAGAGTATTAATATTTTTGTCAATAATTGGCAACTACATGTACACTGCTTTCCCTTGAAAGGGATGGTATGGGGATTCAGGTTTTAACTTTGCGAGATAATTAGGAACCACTTTTATGGAATATTAAAGAGCATGCAACTCTATGAAGAATTAAAAGTTTATTTTAAAGAAAATAAGTTTTGAAATGGCTGAGATATCCAAAAACAAAGCAAAGCAAAGTGGTCCTAATAAAAGGTGGGTCCCACCATTTATTTTACTTTGTTTTGGGATGTCTCAGCCATTTCAAAACTGATTTTCATCAAAGAAACTTTTAATTCCTCTTAGTATTGTATGCTCTTTAATATGTCATACATATATGGTTGCTAATTATCTCACAAAAAAAAAGTTAATATCTGAATCCCCATCTCAACCAAAACTATACCATCCCTTTAACAGTCATCAATAGATCAGTTCGTAATTCCACTTTGCGTGTGAGCAGAAAAAGGTCATTTGTACTAGCAGTCATTTTGGTTTGTTAATTCACTGAGATAAGCATCTATGATGTGATGATTATTCATGTGATCCTTATATCATTGGTGTTTGCCAGAACATCCACCTGACAGCAAGCCTGTTATTTGGCAATATCAAAAGAAAAAGGTTGTTATTGCATTCAATACAAAATGATGAAGTGGATGCCTGCTAATGTGCCATTTTTACTTAAAAATCATGAAAGACTTCCATACTGTATTTTATGACACAGGTATTAAGGACACAGGAACTAAGGATTAAGGACCAGATATCTTGTAAATAATTTTTGGGGAATCCTTTAGGTATTACATGGTGTAAGTTGGTGTTATTGCGCACTCTTTTCGATTCTGTATTTCCAGGTATTTAAACAATAGAATTGAACTAAGCACAATTTCATAAGAATCGTAAAGTTTTATCCAAACCCAATGTCTATTTGTGGATGATTTGTCTACATGATGAATGTAAAGTTTGCTGCATATGATTATTTTTTTTTGTGCCCTTTCATGGAATAAAAGATGAGAAAGAATAAATGTATACGTGTCAGCATCAAATGTGCAATGTTATTTTTGCAAGCTTCCAGAAGTGGGTCAAAAAGATTGTTTGACTCTTTTTTCTTTTAAGCAGGAGAGAGAGAGAGAGAGAGAGATAGAAAGAAGGTTGAATGGTTCCCTTTCAAAGCAATGTGTGTGGAATTGAACATAAAGTTGAATGAACTCTTTAGAACATTCAAAATAGAAGTTATGTGCACAGAAATATTTATCTAAGAATCCTGTACTATGCCTGTATGAATAACTTTATGTGTTCTTGTGTAGGCATCACGCACTAGTGTATATAATGTACACTCACATAGATTTCATTGACTGAAGGTTCCTGAAATTATGAGAAAACATTACACTTGTATTTTTGTTTTATGAGCTCTAATGTTGAGACTTTTTTTCCCGTATGTGGGTGATGCAAAATAGGTTTCCTATGATCTCCAATGTGGG
This sequence comes from Diadema antillarum, assembly GCF_040938485.1. Classification (NCBI taxonomy): domain Eukaryota; kingdom Metazoa; phylum Echinodermata; class Echinoidea; order Diadematoida; family Diadematidae; genus Diadema; species Diadema antillarum. The sequence continues at coordinate 776,900 of NW_027271217.1, forward strand.
GACTCATCTATAAGCTTTGCTAAATGGAGACATTAATTCACGCTACAGTGGAGACTATTTCATAATGTAATTTGCTTTGCTATGTGAGCTCTCTTGTGGAGACATTTTACTAGTGTAGAAATTCACACGTAAGGACCTACATAGATATATTTCACATCAAATAAATTAACATCAATGCGTTTCTTGTTCACCAGGTATATCCAGAGATCAGCCGTTCATTTCACTCTTTTATATCAACATGTTTAATGTGCATTGTTCTGGATATCAATGAGAAGTACATGTATAAGTTTTTTTTATCTGGAATTTCATCAAGTGATTAAGATACCCTCTCGGTCAGATCAATTTTCAGTAGGAGATTGATAATATGGTGGGAGCAATTCATTATTTGTGTAATACAACCAAGTTCGGCAATGACGTGCTGAAAATAATGAGATGACTTGAACCCAAGTAATAATCGGGAATTCATCCTCTCCCGTAGGATAGAGTAAACAAGCACATCTGGTAGGTTAGGCAGACCATAGAATAATAATACCCACCGAAGTGGGGTGTGACCGTTTCGACGGTGTGTCCCTTCGCACATCACTCATCTGTCAGTTACGCCACACTTTTCATCACGTCGATGACCCGTGCTCGCACTCCACGGCATGGGCACGGCGGCCCTGACGCGGCTCGACGGTGTCGGCAGGGTCGCGGGGCGTCCACACCTTTGATGGTGTCCCAAGTATTGTCCGCTTCACGTTGAGTGAACCCTTTGGTGCCTTTAGTGTTAAGGAGTTCAATCTTCCTCTCTCTTCTGTCTGTCTGTCTGTTCATCTGTCTGTCTGTCTGTCTGTCTGTTTCATATCCCTCTCTCCTTTTCTGTTCCCCGCCTCTATCTTTCTCCTTTCTCTTTCTCTCTCTCTTTCTTTCTGTCTCCCATCGGTGGACATGTTTGAAAATTATATTGTGTAGGCCCTACACACATAATGTACATGCACATCTATACATAATACACATGTATACATAATGCATACGAACGTACGCAAGTAATATAATATACATACATAACACATACATACATACATACATACACACACACACACACATACATACATACATACATACACCCATACATACAGATAATCGGCAAGTACTAAACAGTATAAGCCTACTTGAAGGGATGCGTGTAATACATGCATATATTAACTTATTAGTGTAATATATCTGAAGTCTGCAATTAACGGTCTTTGTCAGAATGTCAAATATATAGACGCAAACTTTAACACAGGAAAGAATTCACCATCTTCATTACACTGCTTTTTATCTGTAACTAGGTTAAATTTGCTCAAACACAACGGTTCTCATGTCACTACTTGTAGTTCAGTCATCCAAACGTCCTATTCCACCTACAAGCGGTATTTGATCATGACTATCGTATTATGTTATTGCTAGTACCAGGGCCTTTGTATTCCTGCTCAATTCTGTAGGGATCCATCGCATTATTTGCATCTTTTTTTTTTTCTCCTGAACTCTTGTCGTTTGACTTATGCGTCGCCCGTCACTCTATATCAAATGTTTGAATTGCCGCAAAGTAAAGTTCGCTGTCTTGTCAAGAGAACGGTATGAACCCATTTCGATTATCTCCTCGCAAAGCATGATTAATCTCTCACGATTGAAGTAAATGCTTTATGAGGAACATTCGATTAAACATACTCCTTCAGTCATCGACCCAAATATGAGCCGTCCTCGTTGGCGGCGCTTTAATTTCTTACAAAAGTTTGAATTGTCTAACAAAATAATGCATGCTCTCCTTCATAGCTGCAATGGTGCTTTCAAATGGCACGCTTCCTACTTCCGTGATCTTTTGTGAATGACCAAAAACTGCTGTGAGATTTGCCCGAGAACTATCAGTTCTGGCAAAATTTCTTGCACGCATACACATTACACAATATAATGTATGGATGGTGGGGATCAGGTGTAGTTGTTATGTACAATTGTATTTATTATGTCCTTCATTATATATCAACATGTACATGTGTATTTTATTTGAGCTAAAAAGAAAACAAAATACCAGTCAACGATTTGATACATAATGATTACGTATATAAAGAGGTGTTATCTACTTAGTATTTTATATTGCATTCTTCGGTGTGTAGTACTATATTGCAGGTTGACTGAAAAATCATGAGTTTATAATTTACCCATTCATAAGCGGCCATGCATTTGACACCATCGCTTGCTGCCAACCTTCGAAAACTCAAAACATTAAATATGAAGCATATACTATAAAGTTTCCACCAGTGTATATGATATATACAAAACAGAATCGATCTGTTTAACTGTTATCAGTTCGTGCAAGGGCACATTATATAAATTAGTGGATAAGTTGTACAAAGTGAGCGTTGACGTATGTTCTGACTACATCGCCACTTGCGTGACATGTAGTCTGTGGAGTTGCTGATGTAAATTTAGAAGCAGTGCAACTGTTACTAGTAATGCTTGTAATATCCTCGGTGTGACATTTTGCTTATACAAAGTATGAAAGTAAACTGGGTAGTTGTTCTCCAGTTTCATCGTACTTTCGAAATGCAATATTTTTTATTTGCTCGTCATACGATGTCATTTTCTGATGATAGATATGTGATCTTTGACTCGACAAATATGACAAATGGGGTTATGATTTCATAAGTCTGTTGTACAGGAGCTTCGGGATATGAATGGGGAGCGGCGAGACAGCCCAGAAGTTGTTGACACAAACTTTGGCATTTGATATATCTATACTCGCTCCTTGTTCGAGCGTTGTTATGAAAAACATTCATCAAACGAACATGTGTGACTGTATGATGCGAGGGGTCAGGGGTTCAATTCCCGATAAGACGTGGAAGGAAGAGAACTTTCCTTCTGATACCAACTATCATCACCGACATGTTTTTATGATCATGTGATTCGTGGAATCATGTGTAGATCATTATTAGTTCTTAGACACATTCAAAGATACGAGCTAGGGTGACCAGCCTGTTGGATGTAATCCTGTATTTCAAATAGTCTCGTTAACGTCTCTTTCTTCTGTTACGGTAGAACTGTAGAAGATGCAGTGATCTGGATTAAGAGTCATGGTTTGGGCCAGTGTTTATAGAGATTTTGAACTAGCTGCAGAGTGTTTGAGCTAGTGGCAGATGACTGGTGGTATACGGTTCTCGACTGCAGTTGTACATATTGGAACTTGGAATGGGGTTTTGGACTACATGTAGTTCGTTCTAACGCAGATATGGTTACAGACGAGTCATGGTCTTCGGAATTATTGGTTGGGCATGGAACCAATTAAATTCAATTCAAATGATTTTATTTCCACATTAAAAGTAATACAAAGCAATATACATAACGCTTACATGAGTACATAATATTTCAAGGAACTTTGAATCACATATAAAAAGTTTCAACAAAACATGGGTACAATCATGATAATATCAACTTTGTTTTTAAATAGATAAACAAGTAAGCAATACAATGATAGGGATTAGAACTAGAAACGAGGTTTTTGTCTTTGTTTTTGTTTTTGCTTTACTTTGCTTTGTTTTTAGTGACGGAGTATAAGACCACGCAGTGGCATGTGGTGTGCATGGGACAGAGGGTTCTAAGCGTATCTCTTGGAAAGTGGACCAGGACCTCCTAGGTTCATTGAAGAAGAGCTGGATAGGCCAATAGAATCAGACCAAATGTATTGAACCAATCATGCAGATGACGTTTTGTCAACCATCGGCAACATTTTGTGTGTTTCAAGTAAACATTTGAGACGAAACTTCGAAATGAACAGGTAACATGCAACTGCATGAGAGACACAATATCTGAGTAAAGTCCTTTCATGCGAATCACCGTAGGACATCAAGCCTGGGCCTTGTAGGCTGACTTTCACTACAAGTTGTGGCTTGAGACCTGTTTACTACACTTGTTGCATGGATGACGTGGTCACAGAAATACGACATAGAGGAAGTTAAACGTTTTTGTCTTGTGGCTCTAAGGGGATACTCACGTTTGAATAAACTTACGCAAAAAAAAAACAGTTTCAGTGTTTCGGTACTGTTTTTTTTTTAAATCTGTTTGCTTTTCCTTCTCATTGTGAGGGCGGATGGAAGGCCCATTGTCCTTACCACACACCTTATTCCAAGCCTGATGTCAACTTTAAGACTTTGGAGATTCGGCATAGTGCGAAATTCTGATACATATTTTGTAGTAACGCAAAAGTTGAAGCACGTGCCTGATGAGAGGGATACACAATCTCAAAAGTCGAAGAAGCAGACTACTAGTACTCTTTTTACCAACAGATATCTTATGGAGATTACACGCGCTGCCTGGTTCAGTGACATTCTGTGGATGTAGGCCTATTGGATGGCATATCATGCCCCCCCCCCCCGTCTCTCTCTTTGTTTATTTTGATAAGCAATCATACTCGATTCATATTGAGTTCTGTGTAAATGCCATGGGGTCCAGACTGCACTGACGATGGGGAGGTGTGGCACTATACTTACTATGTAGGCCTATACTCATAGGGCAGATGGCAATGAACTTCTTTTAGTAGCTTTCTTGTATAAAAAAAAGGAGAAAGAAAACGATTTAAAACATCATTACGTAGGCACGAGTTCGTCAAACTGTTGGTGGATTATAACTGACTCATTCAGGGTAAAAGTCTTGACATTCCATTCCATTCACAATATAAAGGAATGATTGGAAACTTTACTTTCTGGATTTTTTGTTTGTTTGTTTGTTTGTTTGTTTTTTGTTTGTTTATCAACTCGCCCCGTCATCGTCTTGCTGTATCAAATCTGCGGAGGTTTCTTCCCACCTAGATCCCTGATCAAAACAAGTCACCTCTGAGTTCAACGGAGTAGTCTGCTCGTGTGCTCGGACCCATCACGTGCGACAGCAAAGATACCCGCACCGGTTCCATTGCATTTGCTCCTGCGACAATACTGCTCCCATGAAATATCTGCACGCTAAGCCAAATATAAATTCTACCAGCAAACATAACCCTAAACCTAATCGTAATCCCCACATCATAATAAATCTAAAACCCTATCACAATCCTAACCCTAACCCCATAAAAGTCCTTTGGAGAAAATAAGACCGCAGGAGCAAAATCGTGTCACCACGCGCACCGGAACATGTTGAACACTGTTGTCCATCAAGATCCGAAATGCATCAATACCCCACTATGCCAACTCGTTAGCAGTGGTGGATATGAAACTGTTGAACGGCAAGAAAACAAATCGAGTGAACTCTTCAAAGGAAGAAAATGTCTTGTTGATGTGAGCACTTATTTCAGCTTTTGTTATCGCAAGGAAATGGCTAGCTGTATGAATAACATGGGTAATAGTGGTTTTACACCTTCATCATGGCATTACTGTAGGAAATAGAGTCTCGATGCAGTTAACGTCCATTTTGTTTGTTTGCTTTTTTTTTCCGAAGGGGATTGTGCCCCAGTCTCAAATCCTAATATATCTGACTGATCATCAGTTTGAAGTTACTCAGCCATGCAGGAATGATATTGTTTTACAAGTTTTACAGTTTTACAAATTTTACAGTTTTACAAATATTGTTTTTCTGTTGTTGTTTTTTTGCACGATCAATTGATAATTGTGAGGGGGTGACATCAACAGCTCACTCATTTGCATAGTCATGATATCAACTGTTCGCGAACTGTTATAAAGTAGCGAAACTTGACAATTCCATAACTTCCCTAATCTTCATCCGATTTTGATCAAATTTTTACCGTTATACTTGTTAATATTCACTCTTTCTTTTGAGACTAACTTTTATCTTCTGTGTGTGTGTGTGGGGGGGGGGGGGGTTAAGAAGCTCTACTCTCGTGGCAACTGCGGGGGGGGGGGGGGGATAGGAACACACGAATGACAACTACTGTTGCGTAGAAAATGAGTGGAAATTATGAGAGATCTTGCGACATTATAAGATAATCATCAATTGCAACACTCCCCAGCATATCCCCTTCACAGCTTTTAGCCCAGTGTACGTTTACCATTCCGATTTTCATTTTCTAGCCTTCTTTCACTTCTCTCGATTCTTTCAGCATCAATTTTGCTTTTTGGTTTTTGTTTCGTCCTCTTTTTTTTTTCCTTCGAAATAAATGATTTAAATCATACCTTCTGTTCTTCCCTGCATGTCGTCTGTTGGACTGCGGTCGTTATCACAAGAGAGAAAGAGAAAGGGGAGTAGAGAAAGAGGGGAGAGTAGAGAGAGAGAGAGGAGAGAGAGAGAGAAAGAGTAGAAAGAGAGATAGAGGAGAGAGAAAGAGTAGAAAGAGAAAAAGAAAGAAAGAGTTGAAAGGGAGAGAGGGGAGAGAAAAAGAGATAGAAAGAGAAAGATGAATGTGGTTCGACATGTTGGCAAATAGCGGCCGACCTTGCGCTCCAAGTCAAACAGCCATTTTGTTTGACAAGTCTGCCACGAAAATTAAAGAAGAAAATTTTATATTGCAGTGAAACATACAAAAAAAGTAAGATGGCTTTTAAAAAGAAAAGAAGGAAAAAAGGGGGTAAAAGGATGTCGGCAATTATTATGAGCTGAAGCTATATGACCAGTCTTTATTGTATAAATCTTCTCCGATTTTCTTTTGGCGGTGTTTGGGATGACCCCAAATGGTACAATGCCCTTCGCAACCAGGTAACAGTTCTTCAGTGATAGGAGACAAATGTAGTTAATAATGCTTTGGTTGCCATTTCTATGAATTATTCTAGAGAATATCTAATGATGTGTTATAATCACAGCTTATCGCCACTTCCTATTTCACGTTTTGTCTTGTTTTGTTTTGTTTGTTTGTTTTAAGAGGCATAATTTGCGGCTAGATACATCTTTGCCACTCGGAATAAGGACACGGAATGTTAGTGCCAGCACGAAATGTCCCTTTTCCGTCATGTCCAAACGATCGAATTATGACACTTAAATCCGTTGAGTTTTAGTCATGTATGACTTATTAGGCAATGACATTATCACCTAATACATACCATCTGCGAATTGTGTGATGGCTCCCAATATTACTGTTTCGTGAAATAATCATGATATGTGACACTTTCAATTTTCCACAACTTCCTTATCTTATGTCAGACTTCTATGAAACATTTTCTTTCTGTTTGCTTAATTTTACTCTACTGTATAAAAGCCCACAACATGAACATGCTGTGGAATTATATCTCGAGAGAACCAGTTCAGAAGTGTATCGACTGTTTTCAGGTTGGGATGGCTCATGAGAGCAAATTCTGATAGAAGGGACCCGGGTCCACATAATGTGTCTTGTCATTTAACTCGTTCAGAACCAGTTCCTCGAAATGCCATATAGGTATTACGGACAGACTGACGACGGCGATGAGAGGGTTCATTTTTTTACTTCTTGCTCTGTGTCAAGCGCTCCGCCAGAAGAAAAATGAAATACTGAATTATAGGATCGAATATAGACCATCATGTTGTCAGAAAGACGACCATTCATACGGTCACGAGTCGTGATGAAAGTGATAATATATTGGTTACTAATAGATGCTTGGCGCCGTATGGAATAATAACTGTGCGGACGTTCAAAGTTCCTAACCTTTTAATTCGTTGTGATGCTAGTGGGATTTCACTCAGAAACAAACTGTGCCGCTGGAGCCTGGATGTACACATGTCACATGAATGTGAACAATATGGAGAGGATGAGTGCAGACGCCAGCACTTCACCTTTGATTGCAGGAACATTTCGTGGGTAGAAAACTAATGATCGTTTGATGGATTGAGCATCAGCTTGGACCTTTTTTTTTTTCTCTTTTTTTTTTTCAAGGGGGTACAGGAGCGGCGTGGCACAAGGGGATCGCTTAGACTGATCGGAGTACAAATGTTTGCCACTTCTCTCGAGAAGAAGGCATTGTGTTCCGGAGGGGAACAGCCGGGAGGACCCCTCAGAGATTTCCCCTACACTGTAATACGGACCCCAGAGTCTGTATAGAAGCTCCTTGGTCTTGTGATTTGAGGGAAATCATCTTTTTTGATTATGATATGAAGGTTTGAAGGGTCCGCGAGAACACCATGAGATTCGGTGTTCTTGAGGGGATGGACGGGATCGAAGTCGAGAGATTATGCATCATTAATGGTGACTAATAACACATTATGGCCGACTTGAAATTCACTTGGTTTTGCCAGGCAGTAAAACCTGCGGATTTCTATCCAACTCCATAATTGGGACTACTTTGATAAAATGGAAGAAGGTCTGCCGATGGACTCGGCAGAAGCGGCAGAAGAGATCCTGTGGCATTCGAATCAAGCGCGGTTGGTGTACACGCCCTCAGACAAGATGTCCTCTCTGAACGTTCGATTTTCAATTTGGCCCATGTGTCTGACAGGAGCTTCAAATATGTCACACACACACGCACACACACACATACATACATACATACATACATACACATATCTATTTATGACCCCCTCACACACGCACACAAACAATATCAATGAACTCAGGCAGTTATAGTGACTAAAATAATGGATTATGAATTAAGTTTTCAATAGTGATCGTATGATGTGCGTGTGTGTGCTGATGTATATTGGTTGGTGTGTGTGTATGTGTGTGTGTGTATGATGTATATGTATTGTATGTCTTTATGTATGCAAGTACAACTACTGTCGTCATGGATGTGTGACTATATGGATGTATGTATGTACGTATGTGCGTATGTGTGTGTGATTCAATTATTATATTCATCACGCAAGAACGCCTCTTTGGTTCCCAGAGGCTTCTAATTCTTCCCTCGTCCTCTTGAAATATATATATTCATAGAGTCATTCTTCGTCTGGTGTTTATAAATAAGAGTCGCCATAATCTCGGAAATGATTAAATTTGTCCTTCGCCGTCTCTAGACATTTTATAACAAAGAAAAAAGGAAAATCATTTTTCGCCGCACAAGATGAAGAGGTCAAGTGGTATTACTCGGCGAAGCTCTCCCTCTCCCTCCCCCTCTCTCTCTCACTCTTGATATCACTCCTTTTTGCCACGATCAAAATAATGAAGTCGTCTGAAGTTAGCTCTAGCCTTGTTGTCCAGTTTGTCCAGGAGGGGGGGGGGGGGGGGTGACAACACACTTGAACAAGCTGTGAGGTTCATTTCGGCGCAGCTGCCAAAATTGATTGTCGCTCAAAACTGTCCTTACGGTGTACTGTCTATCAACATGTACATTTTTTTGACATGTTGATGACTCAGAGTGATTATATTTCGCTTTTAATGAGTTAACAGGATTGGGCATGACTTCCCCCTCATTTAATGTTGATAGTCGGTCAAAATGTTTACTTTACTTGACGTGTGAGAAAACTCAATATTATAAAATGTTGACTTCTTTTGAATAAACCCCACGAAAACACGAGAAAAGGATTGGAGATGGGTTTACCATAATAATCGCCTTTTTTTTCAGAGCACCTTGGACAAACTGTATAACAGGCCACGTCTCAGTGGGGACAATTAGCAAAGCGTTTGTTTTGCAATTTTCTTTGGTTTTATTTTGATCGGGCCTAGGGCGCCCTCAAAAAAAGTAAAAAAAAAAAAAATCAAGACTCGGTGCGCGCATGTGCAGATGTAAGAAGATGCGGAATAGACTTGAAGCGGGTGATTCGTTATTCCGAATGTGCAATAGTTCGAAAATTAAATATGGTCCGTTGTTCCAAAGCACGCAAATTCCTTACACCCAGATGTTCGCTAATCCGAAGATTCGTTAATCCAAAAATAAAATAAGGTTCTTTAAACCGACGATGAAAAAGGCGCTTACATACGAATCTTCGTAATTACGAACCTTTCGTATCTTTTTCGGATTAACGAACCTTCGAATAACGAATCTTCGGACCAACGAACCTTCGGAATGACGAACCTTTGGAATATCGAATCTTATTTCATTTTCGGATTCACGAACTTTCAGGATATAGCCATATGCGTCACAGCAAGTATATTTATGTGATATAAAATGATAACTCTATATAAGGTTCAGTTTGCTATCTTCATCATTACCATTATCATCATTATTGTTATTAATATTATTGTCAACCCAGATATTTCGCTGTTGTGATTACAAGAGTGAAAGTGAAAAAAAAAACAAACCCTGTTTGTCACACGGACATTCTAGATGTCATCCCATAATATGTGGGGATTTTTCTCTTGACCGATTAGGCGCGTTGTAAAAATTAATTTATGCAAGGCCTTATACAATCAAGAAGGTACGGATCCAATCCACCGTGTCGTAGTAATCAGCGCATCAGAACCACAATTTGGGATCTCTTCAAAGTTCTGTGTATTATGATTTACGTGTTCTTTGAAACTCACACAAAACATTGAATCAGGGAAAGCTTTGTTCGTATAGACCAAATAACCTGCTTTGCTTGTTTTTTAATCATCCCTGTATAAGCCACCGCGGCATAATTACCTGATTCGGCGACTAGCCGTCATGCATTATGCAGTGCTGTGAACCTTCAAATTTCCTCACGATCATAATGATTATGAAGGCGTCAGGTGCTTAATCAGTGTAATCATAAAGCACGTGCGAAAGCGTAACTCCGACTATCAGCCAATCGGTCGGTTAGAACTGAAATAAACCTTGAAGTTCATTTTACTTTCTATAGTGAATAAGCTGTTTTGGGGGTCCTTCTCGACGAAAGACATTAACTCATCAGATAAATATTTCGTTGTGACTCTGCCTTCATATTCTGACACACTTATCCCGTCAGCTGACATTGGATATTAGATATGATCTGAACCACAATGAATTATTAATCTAACTTTAGGCATCAGTCACATCACTGTAAAATATATTATGTAAATGGATCATGGCAAATTTATGTCTCTCTGAAGCAGTGCTCCGAAAAGCTCAGGTATTGAGGGAATGTAGGTTTTGATTGTGGGAGATATTATGGGAATTATTCATGTGAGATTCTCATAAACATCAGGTTGCAGGATTTAAGTTGACACTGGAATAATTAATGGCCTAGCGTAGGAGGAACAAACAGCAGACCGCTCCGAAGACAAAAATGTCGTCAACTAGAATTGACAAAAGATGAGACAAATTATCATTACCATCATCATGTCGACAATATGTCATACGATAGGGTCGATTTCAGACGTATTATGCGTTGTCAGAACCGTCTCGCGCTATTTCTCGGGGTGCTAAAGGACAAGAAATCACGTGCGAACCATAGGAATTCGTGACGAAGACAAAAGGTTGGCGTTTTATAGAAATGCGAACGAGCCGGGTCATTACCACATTACGACGCGGAGGCAGCAGCCCTACTTCCCCCGGTCAGCGCGAAGTTCAAGTTTCTTCAGCCGTGAATCTCGCCTGTCCCAAAGGCGGCGCGAGTGGGTGATCGAATAAAAACCGACGGGCTGCAGCCTCGTTCGGGGAAAAAAGAAAGAAAGAAAGAAAAAAGAGAAGAAGGCTTTAAGCGACAATTCGCACGTAACGTGAGACTGTTTGTTTCTTCGTCCCAATTTTAGCGTCTGGGCTCAGACGTAATAATAACTGGATAACCCCGAGACTAAAAGGGATGTTCGAGGCACATATTGTGGTTGCTGTCGTGTAAGTGATGATTTCATATTATAATCTTGTGAGCTAATTCTGGTGCACCCGCTGCGTAAGTAGGTTTAGGTCCAGAAATACTTCGCAATGAAATATAACACCCAACCCTTGATATGGACGCGTCTCTTCTTTGGTTGTTGTTTTCCTCACTTTTATTTTCTTTAAGTCACGACTGAAACGGAGTAGATTGACACGAGGGTTGTTGTTTTCATGCTTATACCCTATTGTCTCCATTAACATCAATTTTATATGTTTGTCGTTGTTTTCAGTGAAAATGTAGCTTGAAACAAACTTTTGAATTTTCTAGAAATTTCTCACACATGTATCATAAGATGATTACAAGAGAAATTTGACCCCGAAAAAAAAAAAATCTTTACATGACATTGATTGGCCGGGTTTGTGGATATCTAAATACTAGCTGTAATAGTCCGTTCGCACTTTGTCATCTATCAAGAAAAATAAAAATGGTCTTTCACTTCACGTGTTTGGAATTCAGCATTTCGTAATTCAAATATTTTTCTCAACAAAATAATGTTTTGTGCAAGATAATAGCCAAGGCATATATTACAAAATGATATCCCATTGTCTTATTCCAGGTCAATGCCTTGAAAGTCAAGAAAGGCATTGTTTTATTCAAAACCAGTGAGAAATATGACAAGAATTTCATTCGTGGTCAAGAAATTCATTCGTGGTCACATGAGCAAGATCGTCCGATGAAGGAATTAAAGAGACATTCCAGGCGATTTTCATAATTTCACATCATGTAGTACATAAATCAACAGCTCCATGTATAGATTTGTGGAATTTAATGTGGTTCTTGAGCAGAGAAACAATAATTTTAACAAGGATGATGACATAGGAGGTACACATATTCCAGAAATGTAGCAGTGTAATTCCATTACAATACATGCGCTTGCTTGCGAGTTCACCTGTGTATAATCTATGCATGCCTTCTTCTTTTGTTCTGCTTCCAAGAGCCCCAAATTATGCATTCTAATGGGGAACCTGCCATGTCATCATCCTTGTTCATTGTAAGTTGTTATAAATTTCGAAAATATTCTTATTTTTTATCCCAATTATCATAAATACTGAAACTCTGTCCTCAGTATAACTAATTTATAGTGGTTCAAATGTAAAAATATGAAAATCATCCGGAGGTCTCCTTTAAGCTCGGAGCTTTGGCCATCGGACGCCATTCAAGTCGCAAAATCGAGTCAGTGTCGGATAGGTGTCGAGTCAATCTGATGTGTGTTAGACTTGTGCTGTTCAACGATCGGGCGTGTCTTGCCGACGTCCTATGACAGTCTGTTGAGATTCTGATTATCAAACAGTCATCTGACAAGGTAATTTTAGTATCGATTTTTTTTTTATATCGAAAACATTAAGACACTTTAAAATCTTGTAAATGTCTTATTCTATGTCTGATATCTACCTCTCTCTCTCTCTCTCTCTCTCTCTGTTTGACTTAATTGATTAATTAGGTCTTTTGAGGTCAACTTAATTCGAAATTGTAGTTTCACATCTTCCTTCTTGATCGTTTTCCTTAATTTGTCTCCTTTCATCATATCATTTTTCATGTCTTGTTTTGCAATGAATACACCTGCGACGAATAGCATCAAATTGTGCCCGTGAATCGTCGATATCGCTCTATATTCCGAATAAGCCCAGAAACTCTCATATCTATTGCAGATGAAGACGTCTTTCGTGATAGTTCTTCGATTTTGATGGAGGGTTCGTCTGCTTCGACGTCTTCACCACTGTCCTCTTCTCTGGGACGAACCGGTGTGTACCAAGGAGGTACTAGGCGAGCCTATAGTGCCTAGTACCTCCTTGTGTGTACCGAAGACGACCTGCGCCGTTCCAGCCCACGTCATCGCACGAGCCGCGTCCCGTGTCGGATGGTTGTGTATGATGATTAATCGCCCACGACCAAAGCGACAATGCTGGCGTTATGATTTACAAAATGCGCAAAAACAAACGCATGGAATCCAGACTAATTTGAACGATAAACTAAGCGATAAGGCACATATGGCGTGCATGCGTGGTGCCACGCTTTCTGATTTCTCGGCGGGTGGCTTATGTAGGACTCGTCAACATGATGAATCCAGCGGCTTTTTATCAACGCGGAGGGAGCCGACGGTGTTTGGATAACTGTGCTGACAAGAAAACTAGCGGTCGCGGTGAGAGAAAGCGCCCGTGAGCGTCACTCCAGCAGCAATAAAATTCGCGAAGAATTTGTTTGAAGAGGGCACAGACGACAAGTAAAAATCGTACTTGCACTTCCCAAATTATGCGTGCCATTTCCATGTTTCAGAACTTGATTTCGCGGCGAGCAAGAAAAAAAAAGTTTCGAATCCTTTGGAACATTGGGTCTGATCCGCCTGTAATTTCACCTTATTACATGTACTACCGTATTGGAATTCAGTCGACGTCATTTCCATCGACGAATGTGACAGCGAACAATTAGATGAAAATAAAGATATTCTTCATTTCCGGATGGGCGAGGGGTTGGGTTGATTTCCAACTCCAGAACATGTTGACATGCTCCCTTTTTTTTTCGTTCTCTCTCTCTTCCCCCCCCCCCCTCTCTCTCTCTCTCTCTTAAGCCTCTTTCCCTCATTAGTTGGTGCTTTTACCATTAGTTATGTTGGTGTGCTTATTTTTTTCTTGTAGATTTTAGATGTTTTCAGAAATTTTAATAGATTTTAGAAATTATTGTAAGCCTCTTGCTGATCACTTTGTGTTTTGTTTTAGAGCAGGCACTTCAGAACCATTAGGCTTATTCGTAGTCACTTACAGAAATAGTAAAGGATTAAAATGTCTACGTTATAGTAAAACCTGTATTTACCACCGTTCGCTTCAATGACACATTTGCGTCTTTCTGCCAATATTGAAATCTATTTTTATATTTATTCTCTCTTGTTAATCGCGCAAAGTATTCCATTCATTTTGTGTAACCCTTTCATAGAATGTAAAGACAATTTTCTTTTTGCAATCCCGAAAGACGATACGATTTACAAAGGATTCATTTAAACACTATTACTCTATAGAGATGACCAAAAAAAATTAAAAGGAAATCCTTGTGAAGAGCCTAGCTTGAGCTTTGGAGGGTTGTCGATCGCTTATCTGCCTTACCGCCTGCACCGTTGTGTTTATAAATTACATCAGCACTAATTAATCGCTATCTCTTGGAGAAGACAGGATTCACGGGAACATGTCAACAATCGTCACGTGACTAATCACGGCGAAGATCTCGTCTTCAGTCTTCTTCCTCTCCCGTCCCGCTTTTAAAGAGAAAATCGCCACAACGAGATTAATGTTTCTCATTTTAAAAGATGGAGCCCGCTTTATGATGCCATACACACAACTTACATGATGGTAGAATATACCTAATATACGTAATGAAAAAGTGGACAGTCTTGTTGCCCCATCCGAATGATCTATGATAATATTATCGCACCAACAATCCCGATTCACCGTTCACGTTTTAATTTCAAAATCTATTAGCAAAGTTTCCAGAAACGAACACTGAAACTTTAGGTCAGTTACGTAAAATAAGAATTCGCATTAGTTATCCAAGACGCTCCAAAAAAAAAAAAAAAAATGAGCCGTCACTTCACAGGGATAAATGGACCTCTGTAAACGGCATCGTTGTAGTTCTGTACTTGAGTATCAAGAAGTTGGGCCTATAACACTCAAATCATCTAGAGAAATCATCATATTATATTACAGTGTCCAAGAACCTAGTGAAACCACGAATGTCTGAATTATGAGGATCATTCTTAAAAGTATGATAATAGTGAAGCTTCCCTCTCCCTTCCTTTTCTCCCTTATACCCTTGAATACCCATAAACAGCAATCCTGATATATTTCAAAGTAGACATGTGAGGTATCCCCAATACATTCTTCATCTCTTCATCCTTCAACATTTGCTCGAAAGGCCACAACGTTTGAATAGGAAGCGTCTCAGCCAAGGAACCAGTATCCTATGGAGGAGACGAAGTGAAAAGAATTTTTCCGACATCATTTTTTCCCTTCTCCCTCTCTCTTTCCAAGCTCCTTTTCGCTCGGGCAAATTTCACCTCTCCGCATTGATGACCGAACTGACGCTTTACAAACAAGCCTGATGTCTTGGGGTCAGCGCAGGTCAACCTTTAGCCGGTCAAGTTCTCCCCATCACGTCTGTCAAGAACAAAAAGGAAGATAGTAAACAAAAATTGATGCCGTTAGGACGGAGACAAAAAATCGGATATGCCAACCACCATCTAAACTTTGGATTTTTTCCCCCTGTTCTTGTCCTACCCTCTCTTTCTTTCTTTTTTCTTTGGGTGAATTTCTCGAGTGCCGCGCGGCTTGTCAATCGGCTTTTGGGAAGTCGATTCCCATCTAAGCCATGTTATTTTAGTCATATACAGCAAGACTGGAGTCCACGTCATGATGATAGAATTTCAGGGACCAACGAGGTCATCATCAACCTCCTTTACACCAACCAAGGAGGTACACCATCCAGGGAGGTGGGTAGAGTGCACCAACTGGGAACTCTTCCTTACCCTTTGCTCCTGAGCTGGTGTCCTGTTCCTCTATGAACATCCTCGTCCTAGCATTGTCCAAAGGGGAAACTAGAGTTCAAGAAGAGGGGAAAAGAAGAAGAATGGAACATTTGCAAATAATATTATTGATATACAATATCATTAAATTTTGATCACCCGAATGTTATAGTCCAGACATATGAGTAATCCTAATGTGGGGAGGGGCAGGGATATCTTATACACACAAGACAGTTAAGAAACATCAGGCGGAGGAGGACGAAAACAGGGAGGAGGGATGAGGAGGAGAAGGAGGAGGAGGAGGGGGAGGATGAAGAGGAGGAATATCTGCCGCTTCTTGACCAGTCTGGAGACACTAACTCGAGCCAGACCTTCTGGCTAGGTCGATCGAGAGAGGCTGCCCTCTTGACATGAATGTCCCTCCGACAAGCGGTGGGATGAACACATTCCACACGTTGTCCTCCGCCTCTTCAGCATTTCTTGTTTTTCTTTTTACCTTTTTTCTTTTCTCTAACGGATCTTATCGCGAGAGGAAACGAATAACATTTGGTTCCTGGCGACTTGTCTGGAATGCTAAAGACTTGATCGAGGTCTGATTATGACCATGCAGTCTCTTCTCAAAAAAGAAAGAAAGATAAGAATGTATACTGGTGGTCTTCGGGCACAACGAGGTAAAGTAATGATCCTTACCAAGGAGGTAATGGGCGAACTCGTCGAGTACCTTCCTGATCCTTACCGAGGTTGGAGGAGGAGGAGGAGGAGGCATGGTTCCATGCGGTACAGGATAGTCGTAGGAGAGCTCCGTACATGTAATAAAACTGTAGTAATGAGCTCAGGGATTTTGAAGAGTCGTGTAGCCAAGGAATTAAGTCAGAGCCTTCATTTGTATTTCTACAATCCAGATTTCAAACAAAAATGTATTCTGTGTCCAGATAATTATGCTCGCAATTAAAGATGTTCAATAGATGTACTGTCTAAAATTAAGAACAAGCAGTCATAAAAGCATCCCACTTTGGTCCTTCTTAGAGCAGTGTTTTCACAGGTCTTTAATTTCAAAAAGCAAAGACTGGTTGTTTTGGTTTGATTTTTTATTATTTTTCCTTAAAAGGATGTAGGCCTATAGTTTGCGATATGTATAGCACGTGGTCACAGAGTGTCTGGACACCACGGCGTGTACAGTACAGTACAAAAGGATGAGCCATCACAGACAGAGGCATCAGGCACGTCCAAGTGAATGATCATGTCAGTGCGAGGATTAGCTCATCTCTCTACAAGTCGACATAACACCTCTTCTATGAAGTAAATAATGTAGTGATGTAGTACGTCTGATCCAATTTTTTCTTCCGCGGCATATAGGCTATTAGTTCATCTCGTGCGTCGCGAGACTTTTTGATTGTGATGTCGGAGCCGCCGATCAGGTCAGGTGTTTACAAATTTTGACCGATATTCCCCCATGCTCCGACGACTATTCATCATACGCGATAAGTCGGGGTTTCATAATTTCTTTCTTTCCTGTCATTTTGAACATTACCGTATAATGACGATGAATAGCCCAGGTTTACCAGACTGTCATGACTGTGGAAGAATCTCCGATGACATTCTCGTTTGTCGGGCACAATGCACATTGCCAACAGAAATATGATCACTTGTCACTGACGAAATTTCTCATGAAGGAGTCACCCCCCCCCCTCCATTTTAAAAAGGTAAATACCGCACTTTCGTGCCAAGTAAGTAAAAACAATCGCAGAAAAAAATGATGATATATAGACAAGTGATAATGCTCCTATTCACCTTGAGTGTTCATTACTAAGCCGCACATCACTGAATTTATAGCCAAATACAACATCTAGTTCATAAATCAGGTTCCCTTATCTTAAGGGGACTGGAGGATGGTTTGATTACGCATTCACGAAACATAGAATGAATCTCGAAGAAATTATTGATATCTCGCAGCTTCCGCCGAACGACGTTTGTGCTGAAATTCTGCTTGATAGGCATGAAAGTTGGTACAGCCCAATACGCACTGTCGTGATCGTCACCCGTTGTGGAGCAACAATTAAGAGTGTAAAGGAAACCCAAACCCAAAGAGCAATGTGGATTGAGGGAAAGCAGCAACATTAGTAGAACCATGGACCTTTTTTGCTAGGTCCATGGTAGAACACATCAGTGAAAGTTTTAGGAAAATTGGACAATCAATGCAAAAGTTAAAGGACATGTTCACCTTCATAAACATAAGGATTGAGAGAATGTAGCAATATTAGTAGAACACATCATTGAAAGTTTGAGGAAAATCAGACAATCCGTTCAAAAGTTATGAATTTTTGAAGTTTTTGTGCAGTATCCGCTGGATGAGAAGACTACTGCAGTGTATGAATAACTTAGATGTCACATGCGTACAACAATATAAGGAAATTATTATAAAGAGAATTTCACAAAATTCCATCTTTTGAAAAAAGTACACATTCCCCTGACTCGTTACCGACAAATGTTATGGGTAATATTATTCCCCCTGCCTTTAGAAAGAGGCAAGTCAAGTGCACTTTTATTATGCCAACAAAGTGAAAATATGTTGAATTTTCTTTTACATTTTCTTTATACTGTTGTACGCATATGACTCACAAGCTGTAGTAGTCTCCTCATCCAGCGGTTCCAACACAAAAATTTAAAAAATTCATAACTTTTGCATCGATTGTGCAATTTTCCTCAAACTTTCACTGATGTATTCTACTAATATTGTTGCATTTTCTCAATCCTTATGTTTATGAAGGTGAACTTGTCCTTTAAGAATTTTTAAAGTTTTGGTGT
This sequence comes from Diadema antillarum, assembly GCF_040938485.1. Classification (NCBI taxonomy): domain Eukaryota; kingdom Metazoa; phylum Echinodermata; class Echinoidea; order Diadematoida; family Diadematidae; genus Diadema; species Diadema antillarum. The sequence continues at coordinate 795,822 of NW_027271217.1, forward strand.
TGGTACCGCTGGATGAGGAGACTACTAGAGGTTATGACGTAACGTGTGGACAACAATAATGAAGAAAATATAAATGGAATTCCACAAAAGTTCACTTTTCTAGTATAAGAGCACTTGACTAACCGCTTTCAAGTTCATGGAATGTGTAATTTTCGTGAAAAATGATTTTTTTATAATGGAATTCCCTTTGTATTTTCTTTATATTGTTGTCCACACATGACGTGTTATGTGTTGTGCTTAATGTTCACTCAAAGGAGGCAGGTGACACCTCTTTCCGATCTAATTGCTCCTAACCAAGAACGCTATAAAAGAAAAAGGAAATTATTGGGAACTTCGAATAAGAGTTTAGTTTGATTTCCCCCGTGGAAAATTTAGAGTTGCAAAGCACATGATCACAAGATCATCATAAATAGTACGTTCAATTCGTGAGGCATCACACTCGACATTTTGTCTAATGCTCTGTTTGAAGTGGTCACACGTTTACCACCCTTTTTATCTGTAACACAGCTTCATATAATGTGTTATCACATTAGCCTAGGACATAACGACAAAACACATACATTGAGCCTTGCAACTGAGTTTTTGAAGAACATGACATTGCTTCGAAGTGAATACGTTTTCATATCTTTAAGATAAGATATGTTAAATGACATTTTTTTTTTATTTTTTATAACGTTGGCAAATGATGTCTCCCGTATATCTTATAAGTCCTTCAAATGTTGTTTTTGTAATTGTATTGTGTGTAGTTGGGTTTTTTTTTTTTGTAAATAGCATGTGAACAAAACAAATATCCTTGGTATGGATAAGAAATGATTGAAATGAAATGAAATAAATTATATGCTGAGTCTGTCCAAGCAGACTACATACATCTGACGGAGATGAGATGACGAGGAGAGCTCATTAGGCCGGAGACAGAACGGGTGATGGATCTATCGGAGGGCAAACGTGTGAAGCTAGATTGGGACTTGGGATTTGTGGCGGAAAGAGAATGCAGAGAAAGAAAGAAGGAAAAAAAGGCGAAGGTGGGGTGGGGTCGATTGGGTAGGTCTTTTTAACCGTAAAGATTGTTGAACATGTTGAAGGAACGAGTTGCACAGTAGGCCCTATGGAACTATAGCCTACCATGTCTCCTTGCTGAAATCGAAATTCTGTTCCATCTTTAAACTCGGTTAAATTGATGGAGTGGAGTCAAACAATCAGAACTGTAAACGTTTCATTGAAAGTAGATGTCAAATTTCAAAGTTTGGATATTTCAAAAATCCTCGTTATTTTTGCGAAACAGTCATATTACACACACATCCACATTGGACAAAGACAAAGTGGTGACGTCATCGTCTTCCGAACTCTCCTGTAATAGTTTCTTCACAACCGTAACTTAGTTCTCCTTTTGCGAAATGTTCTAAGTAATCGGAACGAAATTGCATCATTTGCATTCAACTATCTGAGAGAAGTGATAATAATTTACTGTTGACTGTTCCTGAATCATTGACAATAGAAACTGATTTTTTCATAATTTCTGTGAAAACACTTATTGTCGATGTAGACATTTTTTAGAGTGATGGGATGGAAAGAGTGGCTGGGGAGGGGGGCACATGTCCCATTGCCGGCCTGTGATCAGACAGCGCGGGAATCCGGACCCGCAGGAGGTGAAGACGCGATGTGTATGAAGCGAAGCCGCCATAACGTGGCGTTCACTTTGATTGATCTGCGCGCCAATTCCCATATCTGCCTGTGTTTAGAGTTGAGTAAATGTTCCGAGAAGTTAGACCGCGTTGCAGAGTTCAGTCGGAATCGACAAGAAAGCATGAGAGTAAAAAAAGAAGGAGGTAGAGGGAGATGAGAGAATGAGAGAGAGAAAAAAAAATGCTCTTGAGTTCGAAGAAAGAAAGTATGAAAGACAAGGGAGAGAAGAAAACGTAAATGGGGGTGAGAAGAAATTGGGAAAAAAAGAAGGAAGAGCGATTCATCATCACGGTCAGTGATAGTGACGGCAGGGATGTCGGACCTAACGAACCGTGCTTGCCTGGTCCAGGCCTGAGACTTGGGTGGGAAATTGGGGGTCGAGGCGTGGATGAATGCACGGATGGAGACAGGGTGGGGAAAGACAGAAAAACAAGCAGGCAGAGAGATATAAAAAGAGAGAGAAAGGGGAGAGAGAAGGGAGAGAGAGAGGAAGAGATGACATAAAGAAAACTATACTGCCATTTCTGAAGATGATTATGATATCATGGAAAATAAAAAGGTAAATTTGGCACTTATAGTCAGGGATTCCTTGATAAAATGATAGCAACAATGATTTTTTTTAATCTTTACAAATTATAAAAATATCAATGATAAAGCGCAAAACTAATATATACATATTCGTCTGCGCAAAATATATGCATACATGTATATTCTTCTGCACTGCATGAGCTTTTGATATGCTTGACAATAATGCATGGTTAATGAAAAAATGTGTCATGAGTCTTGCTTTGAAGACTGTTTGATACTGAGAATGAATGTTATGTCATCATTACTTCGACAATGACAATAAACGATCACAAAACACGCAAAAACTGGAGAGAATGGTAAATAACAATTAATGTTTGTATGGATTCATAGAAGGCGAAATTTCTCTCTCTCTCAAATGCGCACACAGGTATTATTTTTCTCTGCTATATTTCGGCCTACGTTGCCAGAAAAAAATGTGACTGTAAAAAGTGATGAATCCTTAAAAATGTGATGATTCTGAGTAACTCAGTGAACTTAACTGTTGTATTATAGTAGTTATTCCCAATTTAGTCATCATGCTTAAAAATTTCTCTCTTGTTGAGATCATCCTCAATATAGTATGTTAAAAGTATGAAAATGACGGGATTTAATATTTTCGTATATACAAACGAAGTAATCAAGGAGTAGTTGTAGTAATTGTGGAAGTGGTATAAGAAAGAGGTAAGGAGGCGGAGGAGGTGCGGGAGGAAGTAACCCCAAAACAAACAAACAAACAAACAAACAAACAAATTGGGCCACATGTCTATGATAACGTCATACATTTCATATTTGGGTCCAAGACGGCTCATTAGAACACAATGGGAGAGAGAAAAAAAAAACACCCACATAGAGATTATATTGCGCAATATTTTCAGTGTTGCTGCGCTGACGAGTTTTGATTATACAACGTGATACGGGAGCATCTGAGGTACTTTGTCATCTGCATCGTGAAAATAGAAGTTACGGACGAAGGAGGGGTCACCAAATAGGTTACAGAGAAAATGAAATCATTGAAGAGTAGAAAGAAATACCAGGAAAAAATCGCCAAGTACTGACAAGAATTGATTCATACGTGCAGAAGTGCCTCGAAATGGCAGCCCCGCAAATGAGTTCAGCGTTTGCTTGAATGGTCTTTTCACATTCACTACGAAGGATTGCTCAATGAATTAGACTCTCTTTCTAATTTTGACGCAGCTGTAGGAAACATCAAGCAATTAATAGATATTAAATGAATTATTAAGTAACGCTGCCATTTCTCACTATGCTGTCTAGACAATTAGAACCGATTGCACACAATCATGCCTTTCTGATATTAGCGTACGCTCTTATACAGACAAATAATTATTGATGGACATTAAGCGGAACAGCCGAATGATGTCGACACTAACTTCATGAAAAAAAAAGTGTTTCGTGATTGGATAAAGACAAAAAGTTGTTGCTCAAGCGATTGCATCATATGATTACAAGCAAGGAAGATACCAACGGCTGTAAACCTTCTCCTAACAACCAGGTAATGATGAGGCAAAGTGTATGTATTCGAAAGGGTGCTAGTGTTGTGTATGTAATTTGTTATTATGGGATCATCCCACTATCCGACACTAACGAGTCATAGTCCACTAGTTCGACATTGGAAAAAAGGGGGTCCAAGAGTCATATAGCCAACGAGTCGTGTCGTACAGCCCATGAGTTCGACACTACAACACGGGGCTCAATGTGTCGGTCTCGTGAGCCTTGTTTGCTTATCGTCGAACTCATGGGCTGTATATGGCTCGTGGGTTGCATGACTCGTGGGGTCGGTCTCGTGACGTGCACCCGTACTTATACCTCCTTGGTGTACATACAAAGAAGGAGGTACTAGGCGTTAGGAAACCTCGTAGGTGTATGATACCTCGTTAGCTATTCCATGATTATACCGCTGTTGGAACGGACTCCATAACCAGGGACCTCATGTCTGTCATTTTATCCCCTAAGCCACATCAGCTTCTCAAAGCACTGGAAAAAAAACCAAAACACCGAAGCAAAACAAAAACGTCGCTCGCGTCTGCCATGAGTTTGGGCTGAAATTGTACCTACAATATCTTAATCAACGTAAATCATTTCTTTTTCTGGGTTTCTATGAGATTTGTCAGCGAAAAAGACAGAATAAAGAAGCTATGGAGAGAAAGGTAAGAAAAACACACAAATAAGGCTTCCGCAGTAATGACTAATGGCAATGCAATAGTGCGTGACGCAACGCCGATGAAGCGGAAAATGGCTCCGCTTTTCTCGAGCACTTTACACCCCTTCCCCTCTCTTGAAATTCTTTTGAAGCAAAACGAGGGGGGCGGGAAAGTGAAGCTTGTTAAGCGACCGCTCATTATCACACATTCAACAGAAGCTCAAGACAACAAAAGACCTTCCTGCTATTGTCCAGTCGGGGTCTTTTATCACCTCTCTTTTTTAAAAGTCCCCCCATCCACCGTTATGTATGCCCACCACGCCTGTTGCATCCTGTGAGGTTTAGAGAGTATAATATTCTCCCCCAAACTATTTCATCTCTAATGAAGACGATCGAACTGACTTGGAAGAAAATGAATTCCAGCGATTCTTGTGAAGAACAGCTTGAGAGGATTAGACAGAGCAGCTACTCTTCATCACAGAATGCGTTCATATTGTTGTTATTTAATTCACAGGAAGTATAAGCGGCAATCCCTTGATTCCGTCAGTTCCATCGGTTTCAGTGTGACAGGAAGAATGCAGATGATGTAGATGGGGTCATCCAAAGAGACCACGAGTCATACAGCCCACGAGTTCGACGTCGGAAAAAAAAAGTTCCATGAGTCATACAGCCCATGAGTTCGACACTATGCAAATAAGGCCCATGTGTTCGACAGTATAGGTAAAAACAGCCCACGAGTTCGATATTACAACACGGAGCTTTATGTGTCGGTCTCGTGTTGCTTGCTTAGTGTATAGAACACATGATGGACTGTATGACTCGTGGGCTGTATAACTCGTGGGCTGTATGACTCATGGTCTGTATGATTCGTGGGTGACGAACTCGTGATGTACACCCTAGTGTGTGAAAGCGGAGAGCAGACTGCGGGGAAAAAACACCTGGGGAGAAGTTGAAAGGAAGTGACGAAGAATGAGGAGGAAAAAAGAAGACGGATGAGGATGAAAAAGAGAAGAAGATGATGATGTTGATGAAGTGAGGATTAGTTGTGGTACTTGTGGTGGTGGGGTGGTTGTGGTAGTAGTAGCAGTAAGAGGAGTAAAAGTGAATATTCATAGCGTATGGCGTAATAAGGCCTGCACACTGTAGCTGTGTGTGCTTCAAACACTGTTTTGTTCATACGAACAGGGCGCCAAATTCAAGGAATGCTAACACATTATTGACAAAGAAACAAGATGATCGGACGAGCGCAGTGTTGACTGAGGTCAAGTTATAGAGGAAAGGGCAAAAGAATGTCTTTTCACGAGATATCAGCCCTCAAAGTTTGCGTTTCTTCGAATAAACTGAGACATTCCATGTTTGCTCTTGTCTCTCCTTCTTTCTCCTTTTCTCTCTCACACTTTTCCCTTTTATTTTCCTCTTATCGCTTTTACTTTTTCGTAGGGGTTCCTTCTCTGCCTGTCTTTCCCAGTTTTTGAGGTTTGTCTAAGAGCGCTAAGCCATCTATACCAACACGCACGCTCACAATAACCTCATTTGCCTAAAAGTTCCGCGTTTATCTTTTAACCGCGATTTCGAGTTTTGTTTGCCTGTGACTGGCATCTCCTCACTAGCAGGGTGATGTGAAATCATATCGCCGTATCAGCCGCGGGCGATGGTCACAAACTAACCCCCTCCCCTCCCCCCCCCCCCCCCACCACCACCTTCCCCTTGGTCCCCTGTACCCTGTAAGAGTTTCCCCACCCATAACAGACCCTGGATTCTCCTCTGCTCACTTCTGGTCTTGCGAGAGAAAGGGTTACCGAATAACTTTAGCTTCTCGCCTGTCGTGTAGCTGAAGTCATACGGGCATCAACCAACGACTGTTCTGAGACATGGGTGTGTCCAATACGTTATGTACCCTGAGAGGAAATGTGTCTTTTCTCCCCCTTTCTCTTTGAATCTTTGAATAATGAGCGCCAGCGAATAAACACACTCACGTACACTCCCACATAAACGCACGTGACGCTGTGTGATTTCTCTTCCTTCATTCATTTACTTGCCTATCCCTCTATTTTCCGCTTTCCTTCTTCATCTCAAGGATAAAATGAGGAGTGTCGCAAAAGAAAAAAAAAAAAGGTTAATGAGATGGATTTGTAAGTTTAGTTGTATTCACCTCGTTTACATGGTGTTTATCGCACACAGTCCTCCTGAACGGTCCTCTCTTACCCTCCCGTACCCCAGCCTCGCACTTTCACTCATACACCTCCCAACTCGAAGCCCGTCCCTCCTACCCTCTCCCCACCCCATCTCTCCCCACCCCTTCTCTCCCCATCCCCTCTCCCTTCCCCTCTCTTCCTCCGTACCTCCACCATTCATTGTGCCGAAGTGATGTGAATTTGAATGCGGCATATGTCAACAGGGAAAGAAGTTTGGTAAACACCGAGAAACGGGGGGTGTGTTTGAGTGTGTAATGTGTGTGTGAGCGCGTTGAGCTTACACTGGATGGTGCAAAGCCGAAGTTCGGCCAGCGCAAGGACCAACCAATACGGGGCGAGAATTCGGCGAGTGTGCGAAAGGTACTAGTCTTTTCAACGCCACTTGCGTAGAGCTCAAAGTTAGGCGATCTCGTGCGCCCTTCCTTCGCGCACATCGCTCATTCATGTACTCCGCTCGCAGGCACTGGTATACCGCAACACCGCCACCTTGCCATCACTTGCGCCTCTACCTTCGGCGGGTGAAGTGCCAGAACGTCGCGTGCTGCTCACGTTGGTATACCTTAGTTGGTCAATCGGCAAAGCGATGTGTATATCTTCTTGCACTGCCTATTAGTGAAATAAAGTTGTCTGATGTTGGAGTCGACTGAAGTGGACTATATTGAACCTCTCTGCTTCTTTCTCGTGTCAAATCGTCACCAAGTACAAGCATTTTCGTCACATTTTGAAGTATCGTTTTTCTTTTTTCACGACTTTGAAGCGGAGAGGGACGCCTGGTCTGCTTGGAATTCTGTGTATACGTGTTTGCCAGAAGAACTGGGCTAGGCATTGAATCAGCGCCTCGAGCGACAAATTGGAATACAAATCGTCGATACAAAAGTTAATGCAAACAGCCAACGAATTTTGCGGGCAAAGAACTCGAACGTTTCATTTATTCATTGGAAAAGACTTTCCACGATTTTGGACGAGAGCATTTGCATTTTTGTCCCAACGGTCTTCATCTGTAAGCGAAATTGGAAGCCATTTTTATCGTATCTCGGATTTTTATTTAGCACCGACGTCTTTTCATTCGAGTACTGACGCCGAATCGTAAGGGGTAAGAACTGCTGCTACAGTTGGGTAGTGCAGGTAGGTTAAACCAATCAGTTGTTACATTTTATGACTTTAATCTGATGTCTTTAGAATGAGACAAAACCCTCAATCATCAATTTCCATGCAATGTTTCCTCATCAGTTATTGTCCGAACAAATTTTTGTTGAAGGATATAATATCTTGCTCTACACATCACAACTTTCAAAGTCACGTTTTCAGGTACCAAACAGGAGCAGATGATATGAAACTGTCAAACTGTGCTATAATCCCTTTCCCTTTTCTTTTTCATTACCCCTGAGATTCTGAGATACCGGGTTGATGCGACCATTCGATTATTACATTGCCAATATATATAGTAATCCAATAATTGGCATCCATGTAATTGCAAATTATGAAAATATGAATATATAAATAATTATTATCCATGCTCTCGATGATAAATTGTATATTATTACACTTTTTATGACCGTCAATCTGATATCGCTCTCTAAACTGTATGCTTTTCGTTCAAGATAGTCCTGTTGTGTTGGCATGCACATTTGTCATGAAATTTAATGCTTCCGGTTTTACGTTGACAATAAAACATTTCCATGCCATCTTGTCTCACAAAAAAAGTGGCTTAAAACTAAAGATAAAAGGATGGAAAATGATTAATGTATAAGGCAAAAGAATGTTGTCTGCAAGTTGCCTGAAATTAGTATTTGTGCGTTGCAATGCTTAGTCATCGATGTTGTTATGTTTCTCCTTTGGTGTATGAGAAGACTGTGTCATAGCAATGGTTGTGTCACCAAAGTCGCCATGTCCACGTGGAGCAATACATCACTTGCCATCCTTGACTTTCGCGAGTTTCGACATTTATGTCTTTCTCGCGTTACAACCGAATACGTGACATTTTTATGCGCTGTCCTCAGATTTTTAGTAGCAGTTGAACGAGCCCGAATCCTCAGCGCAGCGGTGCTCACTTCACATTTACGACCTTTCAACAAACAAGAGGTTGAGGAGCTCGGAGAGGAGAGGAAAAGTGGCAGAGGAGCAGATACGGAAAAAAAAAAAACTTCCGCGGATTATCATTTTAGATTATTTCCCTTTTGAATATTCCTGCAAGTGTGTGTGTGTGTTAGTGTATATGTTTGCATGTTTGTGTGTTTAAGATGTGTGCATGTAATGTGTATTGTGTATAACGAAAAAATGCCACTCCCTGTATTTCGTCGTGTTCGGTGTAATTGCTGGGCAAATATACGCAGTTACCTTGGCGTTCATAACAACACGTTTATGAACGTTCTTGCAGTTAACAGCGCCTTGGTGTAAAGATTCTTTTCGCTCTTTTCATTGTTCATTTCGACTAACCTGGACTAAATATCACCCTGTACTCGGACATTCGCGAGCAATGGCCGAGAGAGGAGGCTCATGGTGGTGTGAGCTGAGGACCTGGCCTTGCCTTTGGGTCCTCTCGACCTCTGGACTGGCTCCAACGCGTTTGTCGTCGTCGCGGCGTCTACTGCGTGGTGTCCCTCTACGCGTCCCTCTATATACCTCCGACATGCCCGAGGCCAAAGTTTTCTCCCCTTTTTACCAGATCTTCTTTGTTTTTCTAGCCATGTCGCACCCGTCAGCACAGGCACGATTTGCGCTACGATTCGTCCCTCACTGGGGACTTCATTGCAAGTACCAAGTGTGGCTTGAACCACACAATGTCCTCACTACGACATGCGACAGTTCCGTTTTCGGATCGTGCTCGACATTAGCATCATGCATGCCGATTGTCCTCTCAAGAATCATATTGGCCGAATTTATTTCAAGCATATCTCACTGACTATCATTGTTATTATTCTCGTCATTAACATTACTATCAATGACAGTCTTTACAAGAAAGCTTGATTTAAAGACATAATGTTTAAAATACAACATACTTTCAAAGAAAAAAAAGTAGAAGTTAAAGGAGCACATACTGTGTGAGTGTAATGGGAGATCTTCGGATCTTGTTCTTGTGGGCTTTAGATGTTAAAGTTTTGAAGTTTAGTTGGTCAAGTCATGGTTCATAGTCAAAGTAGGTTCAGAAGAACACAGTCTTCAATAATCCATAAGCATTACCTTTAATCTGGCACTTGTAGTGGTACAAAGAATTATGATATTGTGGGATGGACGTTCAATGAGTCTGTGATGTAAGACTAACAAGCAGAGAATACGCCTTGTGTGACGATCGCCAGAAAGTGGTCCCTCTCACACCCATACACCCACTATTCCATCTGAAATCCTCCCAACGCACGCGCAGTTTGCGTCCCGAAGCTCAGTTGCCCATCCATTGCACGGGAGAAATCACCTTGCGCAGATGCTGATGGGTTAAACCTCTGGCGGTCGTGGCGCCCGCAGTCTTGGTCTTTCTCCGGCAGACGACCGATGACACACATGTTTTCGTTAGAGATGAGAAAATGACGGCGAACATTAATTCATGTACGCTGTCAACAGGCTCCCACCACGCGCGCACGCTGTCGCGCAGAGAAAAAAAAAGCAAATTAGATCACGATGAAAATTTGGTTAATTCAATTATCAGAACTAATTATTCCATTGTTGTCTTGGGTGGGCTTTTCCCCCTTTCTCTCTCCTCTTGTGCCTTCACGAAAGGTGGTAACGGCTGTTCTGACTCAACAGCCTTGCTTAAAATGTTTGTTTTATCGATTCCGCTGCCCAACATTTTCGTTGGCGTCGACATCGGAGCCCGTGTTTGTTCTAGATTGACAGTCTTCTTTTCTTCGTTCATGTGCTTGCAGTGAACTGTGAGTGATGTGTCGCACGATTTTTTTTTTTCAGTTCCTGTGCCCGAAACCAGCTCACCTTTTCACGCGCTTTGTATTCTGAATAGACTCATCCGATTCAGACCTGTGTTGAACATCTCAGTCGTAGCTCTAAATTTTGCCACGTACATGTATTTCATTTTGGTTTACGATTTTGTGGTAACTCGTGCTTACTCGGGATCACGACCCACCATTGATCAGGACCACTTTGTTTTGCTTTGTTTTTGGACATCTGTTTCTCAGCCATTTCACACCGATTATCATTAAAAAAAAACTTAATTCCTTTTCGAATTGTATATGCTCTTTGATATTTCGTATAATTGGTCTTTAATTATCTCACAAAAAGTTACAACGTGAATCCCCATCTAAACCAAAAACTATAGGCCTACCATCCCTTCTTAAATCACGAGTCTTATCGTGGAGCTATGTACATGGCTTGTATCTTGATCTACATCGTAACTTGGAAAGATAAAAATCGTATAATAAACATACGGAAACCAACAAAGCAAAGTAATATGATACATTGTCGACATGATGCGGTACTTCCAATTTTAGGCTACCGAAAATTGGTTACAGTTTAGTTGGAAAGAAAATCACATGCGACCCCAAAAAAGACAGTTCAGCGAGAATGTTTATTTGTCCTATAGGGCCTGAACGCGAACGGTCAGCCAAGATGTTTTGCAGGCTGCCTGCACGCGGATGATAAAGAGGAAATCCTCTGGCATTGCAAGGCTGTTGATAAGACGTGATGCGGCCGCTCTCTTCTCAGCGGCCAAGGATTGCAATTTGGACATAGACGGGATGTTGTCAGAGAATGTCTGGTGTGCCCTTTAGTCTAAGCTAAATTCGGATAACATTATTTTTGCCTCATGTAGCCCCTCCCTTTTTTTTTTTGGCCTTCAATTTAGACTTGGACTGACACGCACGTATGCGCTAATCTTTTAACACGATGTCATCTCGTCACCGTCCGGAGTGGACGACGCAGTGTTTGGGTCCCTTATGTGGACACACATTGCTCAGTGTAAACTGACAGGACTGTGCTCGACATAATTAGTCGATATACATTGTATTACATCCTGCGTCCACTAAACTGGCTGCATGCATGTTGGTTGTTGAGGGCATGCAGGAAGAAGTGGACTCTTTTCCTATCTCCTTGGTTAGGGGTCACGGAGCGATGGCGGTATTTTTGGTGAAGGCTCGCGCATGCAAGAGTCTTCCAAAGACAACAAACCTGGGTCACTTTGAATAATGAAAACAACCGCCCTTGCACCCACCCAGTCCAATGGTGCACCTCAAAAGCCAAGATCATTCTACCCCTCTCTCTCTCTCTCTCTCTCTCTCTCTCTCTCAGCTGAACTCGACTAAACTACTCACACATCTCGATACTTGTAAAACTGTGGATATATATACTATTTCTAGGCAGAGTATAGTATCTCCTCGGTAAAAATAATTATCTTCCGTCACGACTTTGCTCAGGGATCTGAAGGAGTAAAAGACTGAGGAGCGACTGCAATGAATGTAAATGTACTGACGTTAAGGAGGTGAGGTCTCGCCTCCCTGGGCTGACCAAGTATTCTACGAGCGTAGATCAGTTGTCAACATCGATGATGTGGTCATCTTGGTTGGTACTTTACTACAACCTGCAAGGGAACTTGAGAGGTGGATTCGATTCCAGGCTTATCTGATCAAAGTTTTTACAATGAGGGGCTTATTCAAGGTGGTGGAAGAACACGCCTTTATGAGTTTATTTCTGTGTATACTTTGATCGGTACCTGTGGCGTCAAGAATCCCGAAATAATGTGACAAAACGCAGGATGCAGGGAAAAGACGCTGAAGAGGATGAAGAATAGGAGAGGAAGGTTGGGTGTAGGGCCTACTGTATGGGAGAAAGATGTGTGAGGGAAGGAGGGGGAGGGGAGGGATCACTAAAGCTGGGATATAAAATTGTCAAATGGCAAAACATATTCACAAACATAAATATCGGAGATCAGGGGGGCATTTCATGAAGGAACTTGTCGGATAAAATATCTGACAAGGCAATTATATCCGACAAGTTTTGAGAAATTCTTTAGTCTGATTGGCTGATTTCTCTGAACTTGTCGGATATAATTGACTTGTCGGACATTTTATCCAACAAGTTCCTTCATGAAACGCCCCCCAGACCAAGCATATACCGCATTTCAAGCTCCTGTACAAGAAATCTCCACACCAATGCCATTGATGGAAATATTGGGGAAGGGTTGTAACTGCGCTGACACCCTTACACTAATCCTCGAAATAGAGACGAGGACACATTTCTTTAGGGTGTAATTATTGTAAGTGCTACGACCATGATAATGTGTGTCTCCGCTGACACGAGAAACGTTACGACAAAGACGTTCCTCTCGTAGTATCGGAGCTATTAAATCCTCGACTAGTGTGTATAGTGACAACGCTCAGAAATGCAAAGATTTAAAGGGAATTTCTTCATTCACGGTTTCAGCGCCCGTGCGCGGGAAAATTTGTCGCCGATTCACAAGTCAGCGTTATTTCTGAAGGGTTTCATATCTTCATGACTTCAAATGCTAATTGAGGAGGCATCACACTCCTGGTATAATGCATGCACCTCCTTGATGATATTGATAGTGGCTAAACAGCAAATCGACTGTCTTGATTTGTTTGTGCATTAGCTTTATTTTGTTTCCGCTCTCTCCCTCTTTATCGCTTGGTCCGGACTGTATCCATGTCTTCAGCCCTTCAGTGATCATGCATCCTGCCAACCATGTTAGTGTAATTATTATTAATTTCAGCATGTGGCCTACTGTTTTGGATTCATCAAATTCTGCATATTAGTAATGATTTGTTTTATAAAGATATACTGTGTGCTTCGATGCAAAACAACCCACTATTAGCAATTTTCATAAGAAAGATTAGTCAATATTGTATACGCAGGTGCGTTGGCAGCTATGCGGTTCAAGTGGTTATGTAAAAGAGTACAATAGACAAACGGAGAGAGTATCCAGACGAAATGACGAGTCTCTGATGAAAAGTAATGAGCACAAACTTTCCCTTTGTTTTGAAAACCCATGACAGGCTGTGTTCCTGCTCTAAAATCCCCCAATTTCAAGTTTTTAGTTAAGTTTCACGCTAGAATGGGTTTCCTTCGCATTATAGTGAACTGTCCAAACGGCATGATACATCAAGCTGTGGTAGAGCGCAAACCACGTTCAAGAGAATGAAGCGGGCCAGAAATAAAACTTTATCTATTACAATTTACATGTAGTACTTTCACAGTAAATTCCATGACAGCGTTTACGCATTCTTCTACCATTATCAAGCTGCTGCAAGTTTTAAAATTATCTTCCAATGCTTAAAGGGATCGTATAGTTTTGGTTAAGACTTAATATCAGGTTTCTAACATTTTTTGGTGAGATAATGAGAAACCTCTTATGAAATGTTAAAGAGCACGTAATTCTATGAGGAATTCAACGTTTATTTGATGAAAATTGGTTTTGAAATGGCTGAGATATCCAAAAAAGAGCGATTCTGATAAAGTGTGGGACCCACACTTTATCACGATCGCTTTGTTTTACATTGTTTTTGGATGTTGCAGTCATTCCAAACCCGATTTTCATCAAATAAACTTTGAATTCCTCTTAAAATGGTATGCACGGTTCTATTTCATAAGTGTTTTCTTGGTATCTCAGAAAAAGTTAAAAGCCCAATTCTCTTCTCCACCAATACTGTACTATCCCTTTAATCTGTCTGCCCGTTGTCCTGAGATGCAAGTTTGTGAATTACAAGTCAAATGTGACCTAATATTGTCTGAAATTGACTACGGCGATTTACGTGAAGTGTCTTTTTCAGTGACATCAATGCTCATGTATTTCGTTATAGCGCTCTCATAATGTTTCGCAAACGAGAAAGGGTGGAAAAGGTAAGTCTGGAAGGCAGACTACGCTCAACCTTGCTCCGCCTCCCACTTATAGAAGCTTTTGATGTCTGCGCCCCTGATTTCACTTTCGCGGAGCCCTTCATCTACTGAAATTCAAGTTACAGAGTGACGTAATAATTGTTTTCGTTGCGATTAAGAATGCTGGACAGACTTTTTGTTCGCGCTGGTATTGTTCGAATCGGCCACACGGGGGGGGGGGGGGGGGGGGAGGAGGGGAGGGGAGGGGAGGGGGACGGGAGGTGAGGGGAGTGGCATTGGAATGAGGACGGGGGAGGGGGCAGGAAGTTAGGGCAGGGGAGGGAGAGAAAGGTACGAAATAGAAGAACTATAGGCTACACTATACGGGGGGGGGGGCATAAATTGGGAGAGGGTCATTTAGACTTTAAATTTGATGACTGCCTAAGGAACAAGGAACACATCTGTTTGCATTGAAAGATGAGCTGCCGTTCCGAATTCATTACCACAACCAAAGCAGTAGGTGAAAAGGCACCTTATAGGCACTAGACAGATCATGGAGCTCAAAGGAGCAGATCGAAAGATTTGATGGTGTACACGCGTGTATTTACCGGAAGGACACTTCCATCTTTCACACAACATATCATTCTTTAGTGTTCTTCATCCGACCGTAGGTCCATGATCCGACCAACCAATCACTGTGTATGACACAATAGTAAACATTTTCACCATACTAATAATCATGCGGCAATGCTTGTGATGGTTGTAGTGATAGTAATAATGATTAAAGTGAGAAGAGTAAAATAGAAATGATATTAGCAGCAAGATAATATAATGATGGAATGATAAAAAGTGATCATGATTTCGTTACCAAGATATCTAGAGACTCAGACACATTGTTCTTACACAGAGGGTAATCCATTACTATGTATCTCAGCATTGCCACACACCGATCTCAAAAAATTCGCCATGATGAAGAAGGGCATTCACATTTTCAAGCATCTTGTCCTTGAGCGAGTTGGCACAGGGCGGGATTCGATCCCGAGTGTACTGATGAGGAGAGTTCACGGTTGTTACCTACATACCAACTTTTCTAACGATGCTCTCAAGATCGTTCACACTGGTCAGTGTGAACGTTCATACTGTGGGGTCGGTGTGAATGACCACGAGCAGCATCAAGGGGTACAGTTCCCAGCGACACGACTTTGCCTTTGAATGAGGTGAAGACGAGCTACGTGTGAACTGAAGGTGGTGAAAGGAATCAGAGCGAATGGGACTTTTCAGACATCAAACTTCATGACTTGTCCCACGTTGTATACCTTCATCCGAGCATGGAGCTATGTAGGGCCTACTCAGTAAAGCTCCGTGATTAGAAGAAGTCACTGCCAGTGCATACCATATCCGCACAAACAGCATCAACCAGATTTACGTCATTGAATATAGTGTAATTTCCTAGCGCGTAAGAACATGATAGTCGCGTATCGATAAGGGGATAATAGATTATGATTCAGCTTAAAGGGATAAAGAAATGATATTGATATATGTCTTTTAAACGAAAGACTTAACTCAAGCCAGCACGGTGTCAAGATGAATGTTATTCATGTTCACTGATATGTGGCTGAAACTTGGTAATTATTGTCTTCTGTGCTTATGTTACATCACACATTCAGAATGTGGTTCAGCTAGCTTGTCCTATCAAGAGAGGACTGTATGCAGTTTTATCGTACATTCGTCATGAAATTTTCATTTTCGACGGACCCGCTGTCTCATCGGGCCTTTAACGCCACCCCGCCGCGCGCTCGTCTGGCGTAGATATGGAACTAATTTGATTGGATGAAAGTCTACGTTTTCACACCAATTATTGATAGTTTGCCACAAAAGCCCCCGTGTCGGTTACAAGGGAATACCGTCTCATGCCTTAATTTCGAACTAATAATCGGGTGAGGAGAGTCATACGTAGTATGATCTGTCAATACGCCACGGAACTCGCCAACGAAACCGCGAGTCCGTGACGTGGCCATAGCACCGAGTCCGTGTTGAGTTTCACCGTGCGAACAGCGAGCAACGAGAACCAACTCGACCCCATTTTTTTGTCTCCGCCGCTTTCTGTCTGTCTCTCCCACTCTTACTCTGTTTCCTCTCTTCGCACAATTTCTCACCCCAGAATACGCGCGAAAATCGCACATCCACACCGTCGCCTGCGGCGGGAAACTTCCTAAATTTCCGTCTAAATTGCAGAAAATATAAGGCGGGGCTTTATGTTATTAGCAATAGCAGAGGGGATTCGGTGGATTTTAGACGCTATTCAGCCGGCGGGAAGAAGACGACGGACTCTCTCGAGTTGACGGCGCTTAATCGGGAGAGTTGCGGCGGCGCACGGGGCAGCTGTGAGGTTAGGGTGTATGTGACAGCCACCGACGTGCAAACTGCGCGCTGGGGATCTTTCTAGGGGTTTTTAGCCCCGAGGTGAATTCGATGACGATCGAACGAATATCTTACTCTGTGTCGCCATCAAGGGGGTTGTATGGACAGAATCCTATCCGCTCCAACGAGTTCGTTCTCCGCTCTAGTGCCGGTTTTGCTGGGGAAAAACCGAAACACATAAACATGGCATATTTGTCTTGTCAGTCAGTCTGAAATATCACACACTCCGAGTGGGAAAGATTGGTACATGAGCTGTCACACTAGACACAACACCACTCGTCAAGCAGAATGTCGATGCACACACCTATACCGCTATCTCTTCCCATCCGGTGTTACGTGTAATGATTATTTAAAGCGCACCAATGTTTGATGCACGACGTTTCTTCCTCCTCTTGCTCCCATTCATTATATCGCCCCAGTTTTTACCGTTCTGTCTAAATCTTCTTCTTCGATTTCATCGTAATCATCTTTTCCACTTTCATATATTTTGTATCATTTCCATTCCTCTTCCTAATCCATCTACTTCATTTACAACATCACCCGCTCTTCACAGTTTGCGAGATGGTGTCGTTATCACTCTGTAGACAGGGATTTCGGGGTTAGGGAGGGGTGCAACGACTCTATCCAATGCGCCTTTGAAATTCTGTAGCATTTTTTTTTTCTCGGAAGCACAGCCGCGTATGGCATACTGTAACTATAGTTGTTGTCTTTTATGTTGCGACATGCAAAGTAAAATGACGACCATAGTCAAATTTATTTAGGAGTTATACGTAAGGAAAATGCAAACTACTAGTCATAGTTTGGGGTGGGGGGGGGGGGGAACTCGCCCTGAATACTAGTAACCCGCATGCGCGCAGGAGTTTCGCGCACGCTCTAAAATTTGCGCACGCTCTATAGAGCTGAGCTTCGTGAGCGTTTTATAGGACGCGAGAGGTCCGCCTATCTCGCATCTACACGCGCGATAATTGAATTCTGGCGACCGACTTTGCGCGACCGAGTTTTTCTTTCCCACCATGTCTCGACTTCTGTCGCCTGGAGACCCTGATCGAGTAGTTTGTCGTAATCATCTTCGGTGGAGGTTTGATTTCGCGCAGCTAGAAGACAGTATTGCAACCCGCGGGACAATTGTCATGTTACAACAAAACAAAGGAAAGACTTTATTTTTTTATGGGCATCTCCCTGATATCAATGATGTAAATTTGATTCTTTTCAGACCAATACTGTATCTGTTGTCAGTGCCTTCACGGGCTAGCGATTACACATGTAGATATGTAAGGTACAAAAAAAAAAGGAAAATAGTTATCACAGAATGCAGTCATAATGACACCAAGGTGGTGCATGGGTATCTCACACAAAGTGGATGTCATGAGGAGCCATGGACTGTGCTATCAAAGAGATCCACTGTCTACCTCATTATTAGTGAAAGAAGAGATGTGGAATAAGTAGGGCATGAACATAAAGAAACTTAACAGAAAAATGTAAGACGCACGATACAATGAAACGTTGAAACGCATATTATAGACCAAGCATGCGGGAAATGCTAGGATTTTATTGATAGAGTAAGTTACCAGAAGGGACTGAATTCTATTTCCTTATTATTAAGTTCCACAACTTTATTTGTCTTCTTAGGGGACATGTCTTTTTTTCAGTCCTTAGAAGTTCTTCCGAAAATATTGATCTTTACTGCTGGTATTAATCATGATTAACCACCCGAACGTCCGAGCTAATGTCCCAAAATTATCAATACTGAGTAGACATTGTGCCTGCCATCCGTACACCTGTCTCTCTCGATTGGGGAACATTGGGTCTGTGATAAAAATATAATTTCTGTTTGTTTAAAGCCGTCGGAATCATAGAGAGCTGCAATAAAGGCAGTTGCTGGATCGACGAAGAAGCATCTGCGACTGAGACCCCCCCCCCCTTTTTTTCACTTATTGAATTTCCCGCTCCACTGATGACTGTCAAGACATAACGGAAATCATTAGCTCGTTTTTGATCGAACGCAGAATGACGTTTCTTGAAAACATCCCCTCCCGCATTAAATGAATCAATCAAAGGAGAGAGAGAGAGAGTGTGTGTGTGATGGAGAAGAAAGATGATGATGACGAGAGAGAGGGGGGTGGGGAGAGAGAAAGGCGTTTTCATGCTCAGTTATGTAGCTTCTGGCCTGTTTTGACGGATGAGTCAAAGCGTACAGTGACGCGCCTCAACAAGAGGAGTGGACGAGACGAAATAAGGAAAGGATGTTGGTAGTGATGTTTAGAGGAGGTGGTGGATTGGGGGGGGGGGGGGGTGGGTCGGCGGCCGTGGGATGGCCGTGCTTGGGCGAAAGAATGTTTGTCGAGAAACTCGTTCGGGTGAAGAAAAGAATAATAAAATGATAACAATTATGGTCCATGTATGTAGTCGGCCCAGCCGGAACGTGGACCAGACTGAGAAAATATGAAATTATGGAAACACGGGTATTGTGATGGGAGTAATCAGGCGTTTCTAATGAGCCCCGTTCAATAGCACGCATCGACGTGGTATAGCGACGCAGTCTTGACGGCGTGGTCTCGCTGGAGCCAAGCAGACGTAGCGAGGGAAGGGATATGATTGGGCGACTGGTTTATGAGTCAGTGGAAAAAAACTCTGCTCAGCCTTATTTCAAATAGACGAGTTAAATAAAATAATTTGCTGAATCATTAAATAAAGAATAAACAGAGAGTTGATGAATTTTGAAGTTGATATCGATAGGCTTTTGGCGAAATGGTGATATCGGTCACGATATTACATCGTAGGCCTATAATGCAAAGGACACTCGGAGAGTGGTGCCATATCACCTCATAAAACAGTAATTCCTGTGGTTCGTACATCGAAATAATTCATTTTGTCGAGTAATTCAGCAACCATGTGACACCACAATCATTGTATTTTTGCTAAATTGATGAAACACATGCAGTACAGTTTGATGAGACTTTATGATTTATGCGGCGTTAATATTCGATCATGACAAAATAAAGGTTTGTGCGCGAATGAATGGAAACCTTGTTTGTACGTGAAAACATACCCTCATTTCATATTCATAAATAGTAAATCTTGATTGTGACTGATTTAGCTTTATAGATTGTTCTTGAAAATTGCACGGTACCACAGATACCAGGGTAGCTGGGTATCCACACTATGTTTCTTTCAAAACACCTTACGCGCGAGTGTTCGTATCGTATAGTATCTTTCTTTATCAGTCTGTATGACGTTGTTACCAACCAGTTTACCCATCATAGTGAAAAGGCCACGGTTGTGTCTAATGCGATTCTCTGTGTCCTTCGATCCGTTTGCAGTGCAACACGAACCAGTGGAAATTCATTCCTTCTATTCTGTCGTAATGGTGTAGCCACTGCACTGCCCTCGCAAGATTGTGGACAGCACTGTCGTCAGAATGTTGAATAGCGCCGCCTACTGTCCGTGAGCGACAGATCACGTTTACAAACGCGTTGCCTGTTTGTGTTTTCAGGATTTTAGATTACAATACGTGTGTACTCAGTACCTGCTACAAATTGCTTGTAAGGTTAGCGAAGACCACTGCTTGAAGCAAGATCAGAAATAGTTTCATCGCAAATAACAGAAAAAAAAATTGATGAATATTGTCGGAACATTACAATTTCTAAAGTGACATCTTCCATACGCAGAGCGCGTTTTGAAAAAGCACTCATCTGAGTGCATAGACAGGTATAGGGCTAATGCACGCAAAGTCTAGTTCATGAGCCCAAAGCTGCGCAGTAATATCTCGGGAAGTAAAAGTAACTCATCAAAATGGAAATGTAGGTCGTACACAAGGAGTAGATGCAGAAATTTTACATTTCTGTACACATTTTACATAGGTACCTTTTGAGTTGAAAATTAGCTGTTTTTCACCTTAGGATTCAGTACTCCGCATAAGGACACACATTTTCGCGCGTTATATGAACGGCGCGGTGCGCGCGAACAGGCAGGGAGAGGTCCCATCAGAATGACCTACTTCGAGACGTAAAAGAACCACTATTCCTGTCGCACAACCAAAAAGTAACTCCTTAAAATGAATAATCATATTCTAATGAATATTCATGTGAAATATCTAGCCAATTGGAAAAACTTTCCCATAGGTACCTCTGCAATATTCATATTCCTTAGCTGCTGACGGAATCTGCCTCTGATACACTGTATTTAACGCGTGCCGCACTTTAGGATACCGCATTCTGATTGGCTAATAGGTTTTCGGGCAATCGGTCACCGCGTGATCATTTCATTAATATTCATCACTACTCACGCCACTGGATCGCTGTGATTGGCTTCATGTAAATGAACCTCAGATTCAAAAATAATGATCTCGCTGCATCGCGATCGGATACAGTGTACTTTATGACCTCCACACTCTGTACTGTTCATGGCCGCCTTACTACATCGACACTCTTTCCTGTCCACTCATTTACACCACACACTGCACTGGCGTGCTCTGCATCTCCTGCCTTCTATAATCCCTTCCATACACTTTTTTTTTGGACGTACTACTACTACTACTACTACTACGACTCCTCCTCCTCCTCCTCCTCCTCCTCCTCCTACTACTACTACTACTACTACTACTCGTACTACTACTCGTACTAGTAGAGTATGACAAAATCAAAATACGGTATATATGCCCATTGAATATTAAAGACAGCTCGCACAGCTAGAAAAGTATTACATCAGTAATATAAAAAAAAATATCAATTTGATCATTACAGAATTGACACTTAATCATTCGGATTAGATTTTTGTGTACGGCTATGAATAAACTTCGAACTATTAATCACTTTTCAATGTCGTTGTGTGGCTGAATTGCATAATGTACTTGTATGTCACTGCGCTCTGCACTGTCGTAATTACTTTTTGATTCCGTTGAGTTCGATCCCCCGCCACCCCCCCCCCCACTCTCTCTCTCTCTCTCTCTTCTCTCTCACACACACACACACACACACACACACACACACACACACACACACACACACACACACACACACAGGCACACCTCTACCCAGCAAAATCGACACAAGCACATGCTGTATACACATGTCATACACTGACAAAACCTTTTGGACATAAACACAAAACAGTGTATATATGACGGTAGACCAACAGCCATTTGCTTTTATTCAGTCTTTTTTTTTTTTAGTCATCTGCAAAATTACAATACGTGCAAATTCTCTAACAAGATACAGAACTGGTACAAATGCTCTAACAAGAGACAGAATTGGTACAAATCATCTATTGTCTTTATCAATTAAATATTTAGTCCTACAAGGTAGTAGATATCTGCAAAACTATGTGACGGTTTAGAAAAGAATCCAGCGCGTGTGAAATTGAATAACAAGTCATTGTGTCAACAATGTACGGATTAATTTCATGGCAGGATTGTACCTTTGCGCGTAAAACTTGTAACAAAAAAACAGGGGTATATTTTTGCTTATACGAATATAGTGTAATGTATGTACATAATACACTGAAGTTTGGAAAAGCGCTGAACTAGGGGAGCTGTGTGTATAATTGCATTGGCTTGAATGGTTTAGCTAATGAGACGTACAGGATGTTTCACCATAAGGCTCATCAGTGACTGACCATTTGTTTGTTTTGTTTTGCTTCTTTCATTTATGAGGGAAGAAGACGGCACGAAGGGTTGTATCGTCTTCTCTTTTGAATGCAAAAATACTGGTCAGTGCTGATGAGCTTTCGGGTGAAGCAGGCTGCATGACTCATAAGCTAAACTATTCCAGCCAATACAATTATATTTTTGATGACTTTATCTTTAGGATATTTCGATTATGAGAGAGTCAATTTATACATTTCACGGAGGTTTGGAAAGATTTAAAATGAATTACATTATAATTCACCACATTCCCTAAAAAAAAAAAATAACCTTATATAAATTTCATAATCTGCAACGATAACAAGGAACATCATGAAAATTTCAGTTGCTAATATAGTACAATGTATTACCTGTTTGTATCATCATTGTATCAGAGTGCATGTATTCAGAACTACCATTTAGGAATCCATATCCAAAACTCATTTCTATTTCAGAACAACTGGGCCATGTGTTCATTGCTTCTAAGTCGTTTAACTGATATACATGGATATGATTATGAACACTTTTTTAAGTGTGCACGACACAGCACTTTAGCATGTACTGTGAAGGAATACAATAGGTCCTAACAATGATACTGCACTATCATTTGCAAAAATTCAGAACACCTTATAAAAAGTAGAATTTGACCCACAGCTGTACTCTATAAACGTGAGATATGTTTGAAAAAAATCAAATATAAACATTTTAAAAATTATTTCAAAATAAAGTTGAAGAAATACTAGTAGTTTGCATAGTTGCAAGCCGTTGTCATTATCATGATTATTGCGTAAAGACTTACGGCTCAATGAAGTGCACATAATGTTCAAGACATACCAGTAATTGAGACCTGCGATCATAGAAGCTAATGCATATTACATCAACGATTCTTTTACGGGCTTTTTAGATGGCATTGTATTCTTTAAATCATATACAATTGGTAGCATTTTGATTGATCCACGGACGGACGGACAACCCGAAAACTTCTCGGACCTCTTCTGGCGGAAGCATAAAAAGTTTGCCATGTACATCCATCATAGTAACATTATTAAACATGAAACGGTGACATTTGAAAATAGAACTTTATACCCTTATATTCTCAGGAAAGATACACAATTATGCAATGTTCTTCAAAGGGTAATTTTTAAGTTTCAAAAAGTTGACTTCCATCAGAACAGTACTGCTCTACTTTGGCAATTGGAAGCAAATGACATACCATCCAATCTGAGTTAGTGATATTTTCATACTCTATCTAGTGCGCTCTTAGTAGTCAATTCTTGTGCATGGACACTCATCCTACCAAGTGATGTGCTGGGCAAGACATCATGACATTACATTGGCGTCAATAAAGAATGACAGAAACATTTATCTTTTTTTTTTTACAATAACTGTCAGTTTTGTCAATTGCTTCCTTTACCCAAAGTAGGGCAGAGTACCCCAAAGTTTAAACACCTGCGTTTTTCTCCTTTTTTTTTTTTTTTTGGACATGCATACTATCTTGAACATCAACAACATCTCTGTACTATTATACAAAACGATGAACATAAAGATCCATATTAATTTTTCATTGCTTCTGTATGGTCTGGGTGACTGGATGTGCATGAACCATTTATGATTCATTGTGACATAATTCTACATTTGACAAGTAGCACTATTATGGCCAGCATATTTGCCACACTTTCCACACTTGTAGGATTTTCGTGGAAGTTTTATGCCTTTGTGTGCACGGTAGAGGCGTCTATTGCTCCTTCGCATGATCTGGACTAGTGACTCAACTCCTCTTCGATGATTAGTACCTCTAAAGTACTCCGTTGTTGTCATGTCATTTAATTTTTCTAGTCCCTGAGCATTGAATATGTGGATAGAACCTAGCCTTTCTATGATATCAGCGGCATGTACTACAAAGAGATGCATGTAGGGGGTTGCTATCTTCGAAGTGCAAGCATCTACCAGGTTGTCATACCACTCAACCAAGTCATTTCTCAACTTTGTCAATTTGGCAGGCCTGTCAGGAGACATGGCCTCAGCCTTCTTGAATGATCGAACATCGTCATACAGAACCCTAAACCTGCGCCATGCATTTACCACTACATGTCCGTGTGCATGAGAGTCAACAAGCTTTTCTATGTCATCCAAGACTTTCTCAACTTTTTGTTTTTCTGGTCCTCTCAGATCCCGGCATTTGACCATTTTGGCATCTTTGTCATAAGCCAGAGGAGCACCACGCACACCTGCTTTCTTCAAGATGTCTTCCATCTTAGCGCATCTTTTCATTTTTTCAGGAGCATAACACCTACTCACTGATCCAATTTCTTGCAAGTCAAGCTCGTTGATCATCTGAATAATCTTCTTCAGTAACCTGTCTGTGATTCTAAGATACATGTGCAACGTATCAAAAACTACGTTCTCCGTTCCGATCGACTTGAATATAGGATCTCGTACACAGGAATATCCCTTTTCACCGATTCTCCTGGGCTGTTTTGGAGCTGTAACATGCAAATGTTGACTATCAATCAGGCAGTAGATACACGGATATTTGGAATTGGCCGCTCCCATTCCACAGATGGTTAGAAGAAACTTGTAATCTCCTGATAAATGATATCGAATAGTGTACTCCAACTCGTCAATGACAACACTTGTGAAGGAAGCTACATCCTGCACTATATCCACCAAGTGTTCTTTCAACTGACTGTATTTCTCTTCATCGCAAAGTATCGCTATGGGATGATGTACACTTGCGGAAGTTGCATTGGCTTCATCGTTTAGAATTGTACATGTGACATTCACGTAATGCCAATGGCCTACCACTGTGCCATCTCCAGTTATCTTCACATCTACGTTCTGCTTACCTTTTCCAAGTATGCCCTTGTCTACAAGACATTCAATTTCTTTTTTCAAAAGTACCTTTATATCTCTTTGAACTCCTGGGTTAGACGACTTGGTTTTGGACAAAGGGATATCCATTTCGCATTCAGTGATTGTCATGTGGCTTTTTACTTTTTTGAGATTCGGGATATTGCTGATACACGCAAGTGCATTCCAAGACTCATCTGAGATGCCATGAGCATCCTTTACTAGCACGGCGAGATTTACCCTTTGTAAAATGTCCTCTTCATTACATCCTGTCATGCTACACAACTCTTCTGTATCTTCAATCAGAGAAATATCCTTCAGTTCTCCACTGTTTGTGTCTGTTACAGTGATATGTATGACACGAACTCCCCACGAATCAAGAAATTGCAACCTGGCCCGACACTCTTCTTTGAGATGCATTGAGAGTCTCCTGGCATGTCTCCTTGAGTAATGTTCTTTTCTCATCCATGCTGATCGCTTGCCTGATTGTCTATTTCTCAGTAACATAGAGAGATGCAGAGCACGTTTCTTGTACTTTTTCCTGATCAATTCAAGGCGTTCATTCTTTTTCAAAGCTTTTTCAAGCTTCTGTTTTATGTCTGTCAACTTCTCATTTTTTCTTTTCAGTTTCTTTATGGTATCAAGCAGACTTTTTTGCGGACATTCTGACTGCAAAATTTTAAGCTGCCATGTCTTTGTCTTTTTAAGCCACTTACTGAACAGAGCTCGCTGCTTCCCTCCACGTCGTGACTGCTTTATTCGAGAAAAAAGTCCTTTAGGTCTGATTAGATACGATTTTATTGCATTCAGTAGACGAGGAGTTGAAGAAATATTCATAGAATAATGTTGACATATAGAAGAAAACACAATGTTTGAAACCTGTTGTGGACCCTTATGCATATGTAACTTTGTAACTTCAGTAACAAAAGCCAAATCTACATTTAAAAAAAAGTATGCCATAGTTCATGAATGAATCAAACTGCATAAAAAATATGGAAATGACGTGTGAGTGTAAAATGTCTAAATAACTTTGAAACTAAGAAACTGTAAAACTCTTAAACAACCCTGAAACAAAACGTTGTTGTGTCTTGACTTCATTTCTGTTTCCACTCTTCTCGAGTTCCATACGACCTTATGAACCTCAACATCAGATAGTGCCCTCTCTCCAGGTGATGTTCTTGCAGGGTACCACTACGTTCCACAAATTCGGTAATTGGTCTCATTTTCCTGAGCTTTAGGTAAAGGCCCTTTTCTTTCACGTATGCGAAATCCCCTGCCATATTGGTTATTCTTACGTTCCAGTCGGGTCCGAGGATGGCATTCAGCTCATTCATTAGGTTACGGTCTTGAGTATTTTTACAAAGTGCAAATACTTCCTCGAACACCAGTGGATCTACAGGGACACGTGCCACGCACTCCGGATTCTGGTTTATGCTGATTGTAAGTTTTTCCTTTATGGCAAGCCTGAGCGCAGTCTTGACATCACTTGCTGTTCCGCAGCTGCCTGAAAAATCTTCTTTGGTGATGAGATCCGCCTGAAATTAAAAGTCAAGTTCATACAATCTCTCTGTAAATCAAAGATGATAATACTAAGCACCCATCATTTATTAGAGAAGTGGTAAGTATACACACGAAGGATAAGTAGGTAGAAAGGAATCATGTACAATGTATAACTGAATTATAACAATGGCTTTATCCCTTCGGCAGTTTAATGTTAAACATGGGTTACATGATTAGGAATATACGTTTTCCTGTTCAATTTCGTATTAGTGCATGGAAGAGTATAGAGAGTCATTCAATTTCGATATAGGGCAACAAAAAAAATTCATAATGGGCATTCAGTTTCACATTAGAGCAATCTACAGAGTAAAAACATTATTTAGATTCCATATACCATAGGGCATTCAAGTAAGCACGAAAAGACACGTGACTGAAGATTCCTGATAGATTATTTGAATTATGTTACACAATTAAGAACAAGCATCTCTACCAATTATACATGTTGATTCCTGGTGACGTGCAATACCGCATACATCTCATTTTATTGCGTTACTTGTTCATCTTCACATTGTATACAATGTATGACAAATTTTCTAACATTTTTGTCAATCATATCATTTCCTCAAATCTAAGCTTCACCCTAAAAACAAAAATATAAATATAAACAACCCTCCAGATCACACTCTATAAGGTGACATCATTTGTCAAACGCAAGTCAGCTAAACTAAATTCTACAATTGACAGTGGAATTTAACTTCCCAAGAGCTTTTGGAGCATAGGACTTTTTTAGGGACTTTGTACAACACATTCACAGTGCCTTCATTTTCCAAGAGATGGACAGCATTTCTGACATAGGAATTCTCTTCTATGCTGGTATTGTATATAATTATGAAGAAGTGATCAGCTCTGGGAAGACAACATTGCAGTATCTATTGTACGTTCCTGTTAGTTGAACTGATTTGTGTTTGGCAAATGATGTCCTCTCCAGACTGTGCTCTGGAGTATTTTTTATCTTTATTTGAGCTTAGGTTTGAGAAAATGACAAAAATGTTTGAAAATCTATTCAAGTACATGTGAAGATGAATAAGTAGCACAATAAAATGAGATGTATGCAGCATCCATGCACATCAGCAGGAGTCAACAGGCATTTGGCTTTCCATTGACCATAGTTTAAATTTTGGGAAATACATCTTACCTTTTCCAGCCACTGATCCCACTGATCCCCCCATCCGGTATAGTGAACTAAAACCCTGTGAGTGTGATCATCTTCCTCCAGAATCTTTCATGTAAAAATAAACAGAGCATCAATAATTAATTGTAAGAACTAGAGTTTCTATGATAAGTTATCAAATGAAATGATGAAAACGATTTTCTAGAATGAGATGAACAATCTAGACAATATACTTAATAAGCTATCACCTTGTGCTATAAGTATAACTATAGTATAATACTCACGGAAATAAGAAAAAAGCTACCCACGCACTACTGTCTCTAAACTGTTCGATATTATTTTTTTACTGGGACTTTTATTAAATACTGCTGTGCTTCAGTGCTTTAATATGGTTGACAGTTATTAAACACTAACGTCAGATTTACAGTCGATGAAAATGAAAATGAAATGATGAAAAAAAAATTCATCCAATTTTTTCCATTTTTTCCCCCGGGTCGGGGGGAGGGGGGGGGGGGGGGGGGAGACAGGAAGTAATCATGGTGTTACAATTACGTGGTCGAGGACGTGATGCGTTTCATGAAACGGTAAACTTTTTGTCAGTGATATACACTGACAACTGTTGAAAGCTACTGAAATCCTTGCGTCTGATTGGCTGATAGCAAATTTGTCGGTGAAAACCTCCGACGAACTTGTTGATGAAACGCCCCCCAGATGGGCGCTCATATCACCCGCCTTCCTGACAACATGGTCCATGTTGGGGGACCTAATTTACACCCTAAGCCTGAGGCCTGCTCCCGAGACTGTAGACATCTAACTTGGCTAGAACAATGGAGGGACGTTATTTAACTGCTGCTGAATACGCAAGAAAAAGGCTCATTCGTGTTAATTACCGCTCACTGACCCTGGTGGACCGGGTTACGGTTGGTGCTGTTACTACTACTACTACTAGTTACTGTTTCTATAGCTAGTACACTACAGACTAGAGTGTATACCTTACAGTAGATCTACACTGTTAGTGTTACTGACTGTTTTTACTAGTGACTGTTTGATGAATGCATAGGCCTAAATAGTTTTGACTTTTACTAGTTTAATCCCCTCTATAAATTACACTAGTTTGATTCGTTATATTCTACATCGGCGCTAACAGTTACATGAGACAATACTTAAACATGCTTCAAAATATTAGAATGATGTTTAGTAGAGTTTAACGTTAGGCCTACCTCGACATCAAATGCTGACTTTTTGTTCCACTTGCACTGCAGTTGATTTCTCCTGGGTCTCCGCGGTAGGCCTAATTCTGGAAGTTCTTGAAGTTTTTTGAAATGTCCGATGCAATATGAAGCACATCTTCTCCTTGGTCTTTGGGTTGGGTGTTCATTCATTGGTTCCAGAATGAAGTAGTCTCGTACTTGTAGAATAGAGGTCTAGGGCCCTACTCGATGAAGTCCAAATATGAAATAAGTTCTTACTTTCTTGTGTTGCATGCATTATACGTATACAACTACATCTAGTCACATTAGCTATATTACTAGTATAGCTAGCTAGCTATCCCCTCAGTGCATGCATAATACAGCTAGCTGCGCGCATCGCATGCTGGTATTTCGCGGAGCGCGACCACGCTAGCCAGCCGTCCAGCGCTAGCTCGTGATTGGCTAATATCTTTGACCTGTGTTTGTATGCAAATGAGGTCAACGCGTGATCAATTAATGAATATTCATTATACACTACCAGCAACGGGTTTCAATTGGTTGTATGTTAATGAAAATATGACATCATACCTCATTAAGAGTTTGTCCGCCGACGTGTGTAGACTTTTTGTAATGAGAAAAAAAAATTGATTGCGTCCTTGCTGATGAGACACCTATTTTTTGACATGAGAATTTATAGTGCAAAATAATATGACGAATATAGATCAAGTTTGTACAATTACATGTATGGAGGGGTTGGACGACTTGTTGGAATACTTTTATTTTGCTTAAACAACTTCTGAAAATAATATCCCTCGTAAAGGTATAGTTCCAGAACACATCGAACGATTCTTCCTAGTATATCCATATTAAAGTATGAAGCTAGCAGTTCTTATGATGTTAATGGCACGTTTGAAATAAATCTTTATCCTTTTTGGAACACGATTCTTTGGCAAACGTTCCATTTACACACCCTCCCTTCAAAGCGGGTGCCTCGGCATGTATACTAATGAATGAATGAAATAAAAACAAAAGCACCGTCAATGCTACCGCATAACGACCGAGTCACAATCAACAGTCAAGAGTCATTATCTGTGCGGAGCGTGAATAGGTCGTGGAAGTAAAATCAGAAATTATAAAGAAGAATCGAAGGAAGAATCTAAAGGGAAGGAGAGGGAGAGAGGTTTAAAGGGATGGTACTGTTCTAGTTGATTTTTTTGGGGGGGATTCAGATTTTAACTTTTTTGCGAGATAATTAGAAACCACGTATATGAAGTCTAAAAGAGCATAAAATTCTAAGAGGAATTCAACGTTCGTAATATAATGATGGTTTTGAAATGAGTTATCATAATAAAACAACACTGTCCCATTAAAAGACGGGTCCCACCTTTTATGAGGATCACTTTGTTTTTTGTTATGTTTTTTATTTGATATCTCAGCCATTTAAAAACCGATTTTCATCAAATACGCATTGAAGTCTTCTTAGAATTGTATCTTCTTTCGTATTTCGTAAGAGGTATCGCATTTATCTCACCAAAAAAGTTGGAAACCGGCAAGGCTCATCTCAACCAAAAATATGAACGTGTGAGAGGGAGAAAGGGAGAAAGAGAGGTAGAGAAAGGGGCAGATAAACTGGCGCTTCGGAATTCATGTTGTGCGTAGGTTGCACGCTGAAAGGTTCCGGGAAAAAAAATACCACAATAACAAATGAATGCACATGGCAACACTTGAAAGAATTATGACGTGATCACATCGTATGAAATACGACCTCCGCGTTGAAAACAATCAGTGATTATTCAATGAGCGCAGTTGGGCGATTCCAACCGGTAGCGTTTCCTTTCTGTGATTTCGCGAAGGTTTAGCCCCTGAATTACGATAGGTAATGAGACACATGAGAGACGCCAATTTCCCGGTCCATCGCCCGGGCTCCTCCGCTGCACAACCGTGTTTCTCATAGCATGTTGGCCGTCTCCCCTATGACTGTCAATATGAGCTGCCTTGAAATGGGGGGGGGGGGGGGGGGGGGGGGGTTGGAAGGAATGAATGGAAAAGGGGGGGGGGGGAATGTTACCAGAATATTCGTCGAAATTGTTGAAAATAAATGTGTGGGGGAGGATTCTCGTGAAATACCATGTTCTGTTTTGTATGGTGTCTGACCAAGGATGTACCTCCTTGGTCTGACCGAGTATAAAAACGGTTACTGCCATTTCTCAACTCCTTACGAAGGAATTATGACGCTAATGAAATGTACAAACTTACACTGAAACCGAACTGAAACCTGTTATTTTTATTACTTCGTACCAGTACTAGTACGTGCTACCATATAGGCCTACACTTGGATTATCGTCTTACAGTAATTTGCGTTACTGTTTCAGTGGAACTGAATTACGTTCACGATGACAAGCAAAGGGAATGTGTACAGAACCTGCACTCACTATCAGCGGTTCACGACACCTCACCTTCTTGAACATACATGTATGGATTTATGTATTTTGCAGTGTTGTATTATTTGGATATGGAAACAAATAAACGAAATGAAATGAAATGAAATGAAAATGTGCCTTTCGTAAATCTCCACTCACTGTTTAAAGTATAGTCTGTTGGGCCTAGCTGTTAGTGTATGATAATAACTCTGTGATAAAACGCCGATATTGCGGTGGTCCCATATCCGGATGGAGTTTACCTGTATTACACCAGGGAGAATCTCTTCCAAACCCCCCTGATTACACTGACTTGCTGCAAGCTCCTAAATAAGAATCGTGATGGAAGGAAAACATTGGCGGTGAAGTGAAATAGTCTCAAGTTCAAGTTTGTGAAATATTTATTTTCCAATAAGGTCCATCATAACTATTACATTTTACATACATGGAATCATACAAAGGATCATGAAGACCTATATATAGGGCCTAGGCCTATATATTTTTTCACATCGATGCACAGAAAAACAAACACACAAACAAACAAACAACACCCGCTCTCCGCCGATCCAGTAAGATCCACGGATACACACACCCGCAATCACTCACACACATACACACACAAAAAAAACACCAAACAAACAAGAAGACACAAAAATGTTTTAAGAGTTTCCCTTTAAGCGGACAAACTTCGAAAGAAATTTTACATAGAATCATATCAGGTGTTTAGTACATATTTTTTTACAAAACTGTGATACAGGTCAGAGTGAGCACACACAAGCCATAGAAGACAAGGATGATGTTCACAAACCACTTACTTTATAGCTTGCAAAACCAAGTTACTGCTGCTGAATCGCCACTAAGCACAAGTCGAAGTTAACGACACGACTTCCCCCTTGAATTCATTTACAAACAAACTGAAATGAAGTATTTTTTTTTATTGTGAATTTGATTTTGATTAGGCAGTGACATCACCCCATGTTTGTGTAAACTTGCCCCCTTTCCGATAATGTTCTGGCCTATATAATGTATTTGAAATTACATTTCTATCATTTCCTTTGTGTATGTGTAGTTCTGCTAAAATGTTTGTATTCCGTTTGACATTACTTTGTTTGTCTACACACAACAGAACTTATACTAACATGGCATTGCCATTCACTTCATGAGCGACGAAGAACGTTCCCGTCAAGTTCAATGAACTGTTATAGTCGCGGAATGATTTACAACGTTTTGGATAGAATTATCGCGCGTTTTATGGATTGTACTCTAAATGCTTTATGCGGCCGTAATTCGGATATACTTGGCACTTTGCGTTGAACACATAAACTGGATTGGGAGATTATGTGTTTTTCGGTTTTACGACGCCTTATCGTTACCCTTGCTCGCGTGGACTCGGGGGAGCTGAAAATAGCTGTGGAGTCGGGCGGAGTGTGGAGTTAG
This sequence comes from Diadema antillarum, assembly GCF_040938485.1. Taxonomy (NCBI): domain Eukaryota; kingdom Metazoa; phylum Echinodermata; class Echinoidea; order Diadematoida; family Diadematidae; genus Diadema; species Diadema antillarum. The sequence continues at coordinate 828,804 of NW_027271217.1, forward strand.
TCTCACTTTCCAGACGCGATATTTTCATGTCCTGTAACGATGTCGTCGTCACAATGCAAGTAGGCCTACATCAGACAGTTCTCAAAATTTAATCTTTGTGTGAGTCCGTAACCAAAGAGCTGTTCCACTATCAAATAGTAAATAAGAGTGGTTGCAGACCCTATTTGATAATTCGTTTCTTATTGTATATTTGCGATTAAGTTCTGTATAAAAGTGCAAGTTAAGTGTCGGATCTTTAATATCATGATCATGATTATTTATTTTGTAACTTAATGACTGATATATTCATACATGCCTAATACACTAAATAACTTATAGCTGATAATAATATGCAAACGCACATAATATAGACATACTGTACATACATACGTTTATATTTGTATGCCCTATATATCGTATAGGCCTACATAATTATGATTGTCAAGTTCATGATTTACAAAAAACACACGATTATGTCTAATACCATTTGGATCTTTCTTGAAGCTGAACGTACAGTGATAACAAGCAGTGGTGACATGGATCGAGGCCTCGATACAAGTCAAGCAGCTGCCTATGATCGCGGTCTCCTGCTTTTCTTTTCTTACAGTTACTGTTAATATTCTCAAATCCACTGATTCAAGTCTCCGTATTCTCTATTTTTCTTTCTTCTAGATCAAAGTTATTGTGATGACATAACGCTTTTGTCGTGTGTGATTTGAAAGGGCAGAAAAAAAAAACCCAGACATTTCATGTTACAAAGAGGGATGACGACATGTCAGCCACTTATTTGCATGTATAACTGTATATCTTTCTCTTTCTCATACATGAAGTGCGAACATGACTCACATTATTCTCAATGAGGCTGATACGATTATAGTAGTCTGAACGTTTCAACTGTCTAGCATACGCCGGATATATATAGCTCAAGTCTTAATCGAGCGGGTTTGGTTGATGACAATGTTGCTTTCACGTGCAACCATTCTTCTTTTTTGTGTGCCTATTTTCACTAATTCAATCTTCGTTCAAGGAAAGGAAAATAATTCGCACTATGTTTTAACCATCATTGTTTTGTGAAAACATGTGAATAAACGCAAACAGAAAAACTGACCAGAATGAATATTATTTATTAGTGGAAAATATTGAGCAAAGAAAATGGGATTCCATCGGGAAACATGTGAATATGATACATCCCCTTAAATTCTTATCAATGGTCTGAATTTGATGTTTTTTTATTTCATTCATTGCTTTATTTTCCTCAATATTGATTAAAGTCGACTTGAACACAATTCAGGTGCGGTACTTCACATGCGCATTTACTTTGTGTAAAGTACTTCCGATAATGGTTACCCCATTTCCTTCTTCTCGGTGGGGTTTATGACGAATGATTGGAAGCGCCTGTACCCAAGAACCAGAGTCGAGATGGCTATACACAACTCCTTGTTTTGTGAGTAGGATAGGGGAAAGTAGAGAAACCCAAACTGAGAGGCGGGGGGGGGGGGGGATGAAATGAAGGAGAAAAAGGAGAAAGGGGAAAATAACGTCTTCTTTTTTTTTTTTTGCCTCGAAGATGGCCTTCGTCGTGGTGAAGTTATGCTGACCCAACGTCGGTCAGTCGTCTTCCCATGCCCTTCTCTAGTCCAGACTCCAACTTCTATCTCGGCTCGCCGCAGCCAGGCTAGAAATAATGAATGGAGAGAAGTCCTCCTCCTCCTCCTCCTCAATACTCTACCGCCCTATTACTATTACCTCACGCCATTATTACCCTCTTTGTGTTGCCATTATCGCAATGGCGCTTTTGAATTGCTCCGTTTCTATCACGCCTTTGTTCGTTGTGTGCGTGATGTGATTATCATTTGCTGTGCATGGACGCACGGCCTGAAAGAGGAGTGGAAGCGAGAGGCTTTAACAGAGGGGGGAGGGAGAAGAGGGACAGAAGAGCAGGGTAAAGAAAGAGAGAAAAGGAAAAACAACGTGTGAGAGGCGTCTGTATCCCTCTATACCTCCAGCCCGGCGAGCACCCCTTACAACCGCCGCCTGTGACCGCTCCGAGCTGCAGACGAAAGACGAGGCGACGACCTGTGTCAAAAATAAGACGAATCGGGTTCTCACCAAAGTCGTGTTCATTCTCGCCATCGCTCATCCTTCCGATCCCTAGAGAGAAAAGAGAGGAGAGGTAGGGAGGGGGAGTGAGAAAGAGTGAGGCTTCGCGTGAAGAACATCACCTCCTGTTTTCCCCATCGCAAGTGCTCTCATTCATATTACTTGTTGGAGGTAAAACGGGCAATTACACAGACCACTTGGTGTGGATGGAACAACGGAGGGTTGACCAAAATAATCTTCACAGATGGTGTTCATTCCTCACTCAGACCTGTCTGCCGTGTCGTTGTTTTGTTCCGTGTCGGTGACGTTCGAGCCGGCGGTAGCTTTCGGCACCGAGTGACGACGGGACGCGAGGGGTGGCTCCACTTCCGACATCTGACAAACGAATTTCGAAAGGGTCGACAGAAACCCACAACGGATGAAGGATTTTCCATATCTTTATTGTCTGCATCCAACAAGTGGGTGCACAAAGAGGATGATTTGACCCAACTTTTGTCAGTTTTGAACCAGCCTACATTCCTTCGATACGCTCTGAGTTCGCAACTCTGTTTATACCAAGTCGAAACAATCTTTAGAGATAGAACAGAACAAAGTTGAACATACGCGGGTGAGTACTGACAAAGATAAGATAAATAATTATTATTATGCTTATATTTATGTCGACGTTATACACCTGTTATAGAGAGGAGAAACTCAATTGAAATGTTGGTTTTCCACCTTGTGAAGTCAAATTTGGTGGAAGCGCATGAATTATGATTTTTTTTTCTTTCGATTTTGTATGCAATGAGAGGCTACGAAGCAATCCCCAAAGATGATCAATCTCTTATCCACCTACCCCCATACACACACTCACAAACTCGACGGGGTTACTCGACCGCCACTGCTCATTGGCATCTTAAATTTAGGCAAAATAGATTTTAATAGGGCCTATTTGTAGTTATTAAACCTATTTTATGTTACAGAACTAATCACCCTCTCGATGAAACCAAGCTTCAAGTTTATTATTTTATCTACAGAGGTACCCATACGGCCTAAATGTCCTCTTGGCATTGCACAAAGAACTGAATTCGGTTCAGTGAGTGCGTAATCACGAGAATTTACGTCTAACTCGAATGAACTGAGCAGATGACAACAGATACATCTGATTATTGATTGTAAATTTGGTTATTTTGATGATCATAATCCAATAATGATCTTTATAAGGCTCATATCGTGGTCAGCAATGTTCGTATTGTTCTTTCTTACTTTTCATGTTTTCTATCTCTTCGTATTAGTAACGAGTGTAGGCCCTATATCCGCAACCTGAGCAATATCGTGGTCTGATAGGAGGTATAAAGATCATTGTGCTTTGTAAAACTTGCTCGTTTCCTCGGCCTCCTATAAAGACATTACTAACTTACGAACTGCGGATGCCAAACATTAAAAATATCCGAGGAAAATCGAGAATAGACAGCAATGCCGCCTGCACCACTCCTGTATAGGAAGAGCTACTCCTATAAAATATACTTGGGACACAAGGACATCTCACGGCGAGGCTTCGTGTGCTTCTCCTAACAAAATAATTAGTACACGGGACTGAGGGCGAATATGGGCCACCAGTTGACACGGTGAGACGGTGTGGTAGAGAAAGAAAGGGGGACAAATTCTTTGGGATAGCTCTTCAGCACCGACTGAGCTGAACTTGTGAGGGAAGAAAAGACTGAACTCCGCCTAGGGTAATGAGCTCCGTTGTATACCCACCCGTACAGTGACGATGATGGATGAAGTACGTGCACAATACAAGCAAGATCCCGAATGCGCCCAATAAAGCGGAGCAATATAAACACAGGGAGAAGGGAGCGATGCCCCTCGTACCCCTCGTAGGGGGGTATCAGGGGTGGGGCGTTTTGAGTAAGGACTGGTAGTTAGGCGGGGAACAGAGTGCAGTATGAACGTGACTGGCGCTTTGGAATGCCTCTTCATAATAGACGAATAAATTAATGTACACGTATATATTAGTAAGGGCAAATACTCACACACACACACACACACACATAATGGTACATACATCATACAGACACCAGTGGCACACACAGACACATTCACAATAGTAAACAACGACGAAATTATAGATAATAATGATCTATGTTAAATTTATTTTAGGAAAAATGATTTAGAACAGGTAATTCACCAATATTCAACGTAGTTTTCGGGCGATACTAATCATTTTGACATCTTATCTCTGTCTCTGTTCTTTGTACTGAAAAAAGAAGAAGCATGTGTTGATATAATTCTTTTCGCTGTGCTGGTTTGTGTTTAGTGTGTGGGGGCGGGGGGCATGCATCACATAAAAATTGTCCATAATCACCTATATTCCAGCGTGTCTGCTCTCGAAAACTATATTTAATTTGTAGTGCTTTGCAGAAATCTAGAGTACTCATATTTTGTTTGTGTGTGTTTTTTTTTTGTTTTTGTTGTTGTTTTTTTTTTTCTTTTTTTTCGCCGTCACAACCATACAAAAAAAAAAAAAGCAAATGGGCTCACGAAAGTTCCGGAATTTCTACGGCTGTCTTGAAAAGGGATGTTCAGAGCTTTTATCATTGACATCGGTTGATCATGAAGAAGTACATGATTAAATTGAAATGGTGAATTCTTTGTATAGGTTGAACGTTGCTCTAACTTTAAAAAATCCCTGCTTACTTGCTGTTACTCATAATATCGCGGTATTGTATTATACGAGGAGGAAAAACAGAATACAAACTGAACTCTACGACGTTGTCGCGTGTAGATTCAATGCTTAACTGGCTTAATGTAAAAATTAGCCATTAATCGTCTTATCAGCACTTTGTTATCATTTTGGTGTTAGTTAATTTGTTTACTTCTATACTTTGCGAAGGTCAATGTACACACGAAAATGTGGATTTTTTTTTCCCCCCGACAGAATCCAATGGGGATAGTGGCTTGTGCAGAGCTAGCTGTCTCGTCGCCAGGAGAGTTGTGCGGTGCCACAGCGGACCAATCTTTTCCAGTGTCTACGGGCCCCGCTCCCTGCTCTTTTGTACACTCACACACACACACACACACATCGCCTTAGCACTGTAGTGGTACATGGTGTGTATAAACAATAACGCCATGTGTGTGCTCAGTCGTGTTCACACAATCACACGCCTATACTACACACACATACACATTACACACACTGGCGCGTCGGATCGGTAGTGTGCGGATCGCTCTCGTCTCGTGTGCTCATCCACATCGTACTACTTTTGTCGGCAACAGGCGGATGCTGAGCACGTTACGTCCCGAATTTTTCGACTGGTGTACACAGTGGTCCGGCTGGTGGTAGTCGAGCGAGACTTCAGGCAAAATTTAATAAATGTAGACTTCGTTTAAGCTTACGAATGCGATACCCAATCATCGGATGTTACTATCGAGTTCTGCGATGACACGGTAGGCTCATAAATTTGTGCAGCCAGTGGTCAGTCACGAACCACCGACTGTTTCTACTTACTACAGAGTCGTGTCCACTCGAAAAAGAAAGTGGAGAGCTTTACTCCTAACAAAATGTTCGTGCGGTGGCTGTACAAACTAACCGCTCCGCCTCGTTTTTCTCCCCTCAGGTTTCCCGCGTGTTGTCCCGTAGCGATCCGCTGAGAAAATGGCTCGTGTTTCTTCTCCGCTTTTCTCATGCCTCGTTTTGTGGCTGGGTGTTTTCCTTCACGTTGCTGCGCCGGAGAGCTCTAGAGGTAAGTTATATCCAGTTACCAATTATTTCCATCTAATTCGAGGCACACAAAGGGGAAAAGAGAGGAGAAAGCATAAAAGAGAGAGGGAGAGAGGAATGGAAAAGAGGGAATCCGTCGTCTGCCCTTTCACTAAAGTCTCAGGTGTATGCGTGGTTACCCGAAATCCCCCTGGATATCTCTAACGTTAGCTGGACTCCGGGGACTTATAAACATATGCGATTCTTCATTGCTTAACACAGCATAAGTTTGTCTACTTGTTCATTGCTGTGTCCAGTTCTTAGTTTTCATTTCAGTTATTGTGTTATAATGTAAACAGACAACTTCTTTTATTGTTTTCCGTCAAAAGTATTGTGCATTTGTGAGTAGTAGCAAGGGCAACTTGCACAAAAGACAAATTTTATCCCTCCAAGACAATTATAAACATTTCATCTCATATTCATAACTGAGATTTTATTTAACCTTATCCCAAGTAGATCTATTAAACATGGAAGGCTGTTTATTTATGTTTACAATTGTGTGTGTGTGTTTTTTTAATACCGGTACATTGTACATACGGATGTATCAAAGTTTCTACAACTTTGTAAGCTTAGCTCCAAGCATCGACCAAGTACTCTAGGTTTCTAGTCAAGCTGTATTCTGTTTCTCTGCAATGAACTTTTAGTATTTTCATCAACATAAGAAAGCTTTGTTTTCTTTTAAAATGTGAGTCAAATATTATTCCTTACTCTAATTGGTGTTGTATTGTGATGATGGAGTATGAGTTGAGACTGTATGACATTTCATATAGGGGTCCTAGGGAAAAAGAAAGAAGGAACTTTTGCCATCATCAAACGCTGGATGCTTGTTGGCTTTAATATTTCTTTCCAAGCCTCAGCCAATTTAACGCTAGTAACAGTAACAATTGCCACAATTGTCACAGACCATTACACTGTGGCTCTTTCCGTCGCCAGATATTTGAAGTGCTTTCCCAGGGTTTGTGCATAGAAACCAACCTCGTCAGTACACTGAACACTCAGTCAGATGTAATTGCAGAAACATTCTCGTCAATGATTGATGACATTTTTCCTTTTCACAAAAATTTCTGCCTATAAATGCATTTTTGTGCAAACATGATTTTATGATGTATGATCAGATTTGCGAAAGCAATGTGAACCATTTTCTTTTGAGAGAGTTCCATGTCCTCACCATTCGTTTTGTACCAGCTAGAGGAAGGTGAATGATGCACATCTACATTTCCATAATGTGCATGCCTTTGTTAGTATTGTAAATGAAGATGGAAAAGACCTCCATGGCATTGTGTTTATAAATATTCATACTAGGTGCATTGTATGTGGAAAGCTCTAGCAAAGTGTATCATGATGATCCAGAACCCTTTCTTCCCATAGGAAAAAAAAAAAAAAAAAGGAAGGACGGATGCTTGTACATGAATTTAACTACATCTAATTTGAACCAGAACTGATGGCTATCAAATATGAACCCTTCTGATGTGTAGAAAAAACAAAAGAGATTGAATAATATTTTAAAAATCCTGATGTATCGTAAGCAAAGCACTACAGTAAATCACTTGCTGGTTTAATTAGGCTTGACATGCACCAGTTGATACCAAATGTAGTTGTGAATGTTGTATTGGGCATTTCTTGATTTTACAATACATTGCTACTCATGATTTTCCATTCAACTGCTGAGATTATGTGTAGGGTGAGGATTGCAAGATTTGGTGTGTGTGTTGTGCAAACTGATATCTGAAAAAAACATTGCAGGTTGTATTTCAACAGGGCAGAAGGATGGCACTCACACCTATATAATGTCCTTCCGTGAATTTGCCCTCTCTCCCAATTTGTCTTCTGCCCATTGCAAGAGGTCACCCTTTGCTTGACTGGATTGATTCTTGTGCTTGTTGTAATCCAGTGCTTGTCAGCTGAAAAAAAAGTTTTATGACTTTCCTCCGTGCTCTCTGCAAGTGAATTTAAAGCAATTCTGTCCCGAAGTTCACTGTGGAGCCAAATTTGGAAGGTTTACACTAACACCATCCCAGTGGTCTTGCTTCAAAGAACAGATTTGATATATAGCATTTCTTCTGTTTTCCATCCCCCAAAATGTATGCACTATTTTAACTTAAAAAACAGGAGAGCTTTATAAGAATGGAATGTTTGGGTTATAAGCAATTTAAACGTTCATCATACAGAATTAAGTGTGAAATACATTGTATGTTTCATGAATTAAACATGTATTCCACAGTATTCGCGTTCAAAGTCACAACGTTGGCTAGTGGAGTGTGTTACAGTACACCAAGATGTTGCTTTTGATAAGTTAAAAAAAAAAAAAGACTTTAGCAAATGCTCTGAGAAAACATTGCCCAACTTGTTATATAGTCTTAGCAAGGACATGATGGGACATGTTCATTTGTAACCAAACAACATACTGGTACTGTATACTGATCACGGACAGATTTGACTGAAACAATATTGAGAGTAAATGTCGATGAAAAATTTTTTGGGAACAATTTCAAGGGAGAAGGTAGTGCACCAAAAATTTAAAATCAAGGATTGCTAAAAGTGTACTATACTGGCATGAAATTTAATACTACTACTAGCCTTTAATTGATGTCACAGAAAAAGAATTTGGCTTCCATCTTCAATTATATTAAACGAGCTTTGTGGGTAATTATTAATTTGGTTTCTATTCTAAAGCTTATAGAGAGATGGTGATTACTGCATTTGAATACATCTAAGAATAACAACAACAACAAAATGATTGCAGTATCCCATTTTTTCTTTTAAATGGAAAATTAATGTATGATTAGGATGGCTGTGACTGATGTCATGTGTAAGACCCCCAACTTATTTTAGAAATGTCAATGTATGTATATATTGTTTCTTCAAGAGGAAAAACAGAAAGGATTACATATGAGGAGATGAAGGAGATGTTTAAACTCATGAGTAGAGAAAGAGAAAAAGAGAAGAAGAAGAAGAAGAAGGAAAGTGGGATAGATGAATGAAAAAGGATGTAGCGCATGGGCTCTGGAGAGACAGTGTCTCATGTGATGTGTGTGTGTGGCAGAGTAGAAAGACAAGGGCAGGTTCAGTGTGGAGTTTGCACTTTTATCTTTAGCCCTGCTGCATGGAGCATACAATTAGCCGTGTTGATTCAGGCTTTTGATTGTTGGTACAGGACCAAGCGGCTCTGTTTTCAGCATAAACATGGCTGCTCCAGGACTATTGCTATTAACCCTTGGCATGCCACGTTCCTACTCGCTACTCCTCTCTGACAGAGTGCAGTGATCATGTTCAAATTGCAAAGAACGATGTTCATGATACCTGTAATCATACAACAACCATTGTCAAAAGGCAGGGGGAGGTGTTATTGTGTGTATGATAAAATCTATTGTCCAAGCAATCTTGCAGAATATTAGTTACAAATGTGTGCCTGATACTTCAAGTTCTGTATTTTATCTGATAGTGGCTTCTACGAGAATTATCTTGTTCATCCAAATTTGGTGTAAAGATGATTATGAGGTACACATATACAATGTATGTCATGGGGAAACTTTTTTTTTTCATTACAGTGTATGTGTAAAGTAATTTTTCATTAAATACCTGAATCTGTAATTAAAAAAAAAATAAGGTTGCTTGCATGGAATTTACATGTAAACAAATTGATTGCATGATGGGAAGATTTATGATGTCACACCATAGTTCTCATCATAATTTTGATGCCTTACTCTGTACCTAGCAACAAGATTTTGAAAGGGGGTGGGGGTGGGGGCAAACTTGGATTTTCTATCAAGCAATTTTCAGATTTATCAGATGAGATAAAAGTCTTGAATAGCCTTCATATTTCTATCAGAATGAAACCAGTCCTACTCGATAAGTTCAACTTTTAGCTAAGCTGAGATATAAATCAAATTAAACTTTTACAGTTGGCATATTTACTGCTATGGAGATTATGAATCAATTGATATATGATGACAATACTATCAATGATAGTGATTGTAATGATGAAGTTATTTTACTTATAAATCATTAATGTAGTTCTCATCAAAATTATAATTTGATAAACGTTTATGATAGGGTAGAAATAACATGGAAAAGTAAGAGAAAAAAAAATCATCATGGGAGAAGAAGGAGGAGATGATGTTGCTATTGACTGTGATAGTGCACTATCAGTAGCTTACAGAGTAGCTGGTCACTGATGCATTCTACCGTCATGAGCCGGGGCCTCGGGCTGGGGCTGGGGCGGGAGAAGGTGTTGATAGTGATGATGCCTTGTCAGTTGCAGGAAATGCAGGCCTCAAAGAGCCCAACCTCACAAAAGAGTACAAAAGATTGGCGACTGAGGGGGGAGGTATGTTTACGCAGGAATTTCCTACTTACCAACCACCAAAAAACTGAATAAATATATCGTATAGAATTAAGTCAGATATTATTCTTGTGCATTCTTGTAACTAAAGAGTATTACAGAGACTCCAACCCAAAGCACCTTCTGATCTGGAGATTCTCCCGCCTGAAACTCCTAGCAAACGGGAGACTCCAACTTGATGTGTGCGAAGCGCGAAGTTCCTAGGGTTCTAGATGCTTTCTGGTGCTATCTAAGGCTTATTTTTTCAACATACGATAGAAATAAGTAAGAAATCCTTTCCAACGGGAGACAAAGAGCCAGGGCGGGAGAAATTAAATCTCAAGCGGGAGAACGGGAGATTTTGCAAAAATGGGTTTTCGGCGGGAGATCTCCCGTCGAAAACGGGAGAGTTGGAGTCTCTGGTATTAGTACCAGCTTGTACAACTCTTCTGGTATAAAGGTAGAATAGTATGGATCATGATGATACAGTTTACCATCCATTTTACAACTCCAAGTATGAATTTGATTCTGTGAAGAACATCTAAAATATGATAATCATGTCAGACAAATTTATGCTGATACAATAAGCACATTGTAAGTAAATTTCACTGGTATGTTTCAGATCTGTTCACAATAGCAGTGATCTGCAATAGATATCAATGCGAGTGCAAGTGGTAGATAATTTAAGTACCTGTTATTGTACCCAGCAAAGCTACAAATTTTCTCCACTAAATTGGGCTTAGTAAATTGTCCAAAGTGTGATGTTTGCCATCAAGACTTTATTCTCTGACTTTCTGCATGTATTTATTAGAGGTCTTTGAGGATTGATAAAGTATGTTTGTTTTGTTTTGCGGGGAAATGGTTATAGATATTTTGAGGATGTCAGATTCAGGATTCCATGTAATTTGTGAGGTATTTAAGCTTTCCAAACCAATGTGATTTACTGAGTTTATCATGTACTTCTTTGAATGGTTGCCAACATCTCCTAAGAAATGAACATTTTAGAAGATAAACACTCTGTCATGGCTGAAATTCAGTGGGCATAATGCGTATTATTATCAAAGAGTTGTCCCTATTAAAGCCCATTTCCTTTTAACCTTACTTATTAATCTATCTGGTTCATTAATCTGTTTTATTTTTTGAGTGTGTTCTTTTACCTTTTTGCCATCAGAATGATAACTGCTGACATATAGGCCTACTGCCCTCAATGATTTCCTTTTTGTTGTCTGTCGTGGGTCTGTATTTTGATTTCATAAATTATACCACAGGGAAAACAGGCTATGTAAATACTATTTATATTGTGCAGTGTTATAAAAATAGTCCCAATAGAATAAGATGCCAATTTTATCCATATTTTCCAGTGATTCACAAGTCCTGAAATGTTTTTGTTTTGTTTTGTTTATTTTATAGCAACATAGATTTTTGAGAATAAGATATGAAACTCTGGAAAGTTAAAATCAGTGTGGCATGACAGAGCTACAAGCATCAGCTGAGATAATGCAGGCGTAGGTTGTTCCCAGTGTAATTATTTTGTAGGATTATGAGTGAAGAGAGGGGAAAAACACTCAGATCTGATAAGTTTAGTGGCAGGCACACCATTGTGAGTGAAATTTACTCAGGTGGCCTGCTGCTTACCATTACATTGTGTGTCTTGTATGTCACTGGATGAAATGTTTGAAGTGTTTGTCTTCTTTTTGTGTGTATGTGTGTGTGTTTGATCGAAAGTGGCATACTTTCCTTGAGTGGACAATATTCAAGGGTGTTGGACGCATGTGAGTTCTAGATAGATGCTCATTTCTTCCTACCCCACCCCTTTTAGTCGCTATCACAGGATGAAAAACATGTGTCTCTCTGTACTGAATGATGACCACTTGTTGGACTTTTACGGAGTACAGAAGCAAGCACCATGCTTGCACCTTTCTTTCGTCTCTTCTCCAGTCATAGGGTGGATACACACCCCATCCAACCACCACTAGCACTGCTTGCCAACTTTACATCCTTTGAAAGCGGTAGCCTTTAGTGGCCTACCAAGTCCTGCCCACTCTGAATAGATGCCATTGAGGGATAGTAATTAGGCAAGAGGGGCAATTCTTTACACCCCTTTACCACCCCTCCTTATCACCCTATTGTTGTGCTGATGAGAGTTATTGTTGTGCGGGCAGCCACAGTCAGCCCCCCTACCTTTTCTCTTTTTTCCAACCTTTTTTCATTCTGAGAATGGAAGAATGGATCCCAGACTGTAGGGAGACAAGAGGAAGAGGGAGGATGAGAAAACACTCTCTTGAAAGGGATTTACTCGGGACTAAAAAGAGTGTGAACCGCAGTCTAAACTGGCATGGAATATTCAGCTGATCCCCCCCCCCTCTCTCTCTCTCTCTCTCTCTTCCCAGGCAAAATCAAATGAGCAAAAAGAGATATAGAAAGCATGGAAATGTTCACAAGGTTTATGAATAGTGTAGAAGATCCCCCCCCCCCCCAAAAAAAAAAAAAAAAAAAAAAAAAACTTTGGTAGAAAGAAAAGAACCCTAGTAATGAATAGTGATGGACAGGTTCAGGACAAGTAAAAATGTTATGTCAAAGAAAGAACAAAAGGAAACACACTTAATTCTACAACCTAGTTCCTCCATGTTCACTCAGTTATGGTATAAATTAATTGTGAGATTTTATAAAAATCAAAGTTTAAATCCCTGGTAGGTATTTTCAGGATAGATGATTAGATACACAGTCACCTAAAAAAAAAGATATATTGATGAAAGATACATTTTGTCGATGGACATTAAGAGATATGAAATATTAACACTTGTTTTATGCTCAAAGAAATGAAGATGGAGATCACATGGAGAGGATTATGTAACCTGCAACAAGAGTTGGAGGTTTGCAATGAAAATCATTCTTCAATCACATTCCTCAAGAACCACTCTTTGGGTGTTTGCAAGACTTGTTCAGCCAGGGTCAGGAAAAGACAAGGAGGAAGAAAGAAATTGGACAGGGAGAAGTGGGTTTTTGTTCCTCACAGTCATGTGGTGAGCTAGTGGGAAGGATGAGTCTGCTACGTTTCCAGCAAATGTTCCACGAGGCTGGATTTACGTGCCTCCCCTTTGCCTGTCGGCAGATTAAAATGGCCTCAACACACAATGGGCCACTCAAAACTCCTGAACACATCAAGTTTTGCAATCTAGCTAACAGCACATGTATTTTTTTTTTTTTTTGAAGAGGAAGGATGTGACTAGGAAAGGATGGGGACAAAAGAGGTGGATGAAGCTAAGGAGGAGGATTGAGGGAAGGATCAAACATGATATGCTTATAGGAATGAATGGTATAGAGGATAATTTGGCCAATGTCCTTTTTTCTTTTTCTTCTTTTGGCAATATTTCTTTTCACTTTTGCTTGATATAATCTGAACTATTCATGAGCATGAACCGCAAAGATGTGAATCTCATTTTCAGTATTCATGCTACAATGAATGTGACACGCTGTCAGTCAAACATTGAACAATAAAACCACAAGTGATTTCATTCATGCTGTGGTCAGTACCTCTTGAAACATAGCGCAGTGCCAATTATCTTCCAGGAATGAAACAGGTGTTTCCTCAAACTCAATGGCAAGTCAAGGCGAGAATGACATCTTGATGCCATATGTAGTGTGACTGTGACTGCTATCTGTAAGGATTTTCAACCAGTTTTTTTTTCTTTTTCTTTGTTCCAGCAACTTTGAAACTTCTTCAATCCTTGTAGACATATGGTTTCCACCTAGGTGACCCCCACTGTCTTTTTCCCTCCTTTAACTTCCTCCCCTGCTGCCCCTATTTACTTTAAATCTCTTACCTCAATGTACCACATGAGGGCTGTTGGTGAGATGGCATGGTAGCTGGATGGTGACCTTAATTACCGATTTGTCCTTGGTGACGTGAAAAGAAACATGTTAATTACCCCCATGCAGTGAGCCCAAATGGATTTTTCCCACTTCAGTTGCAAACAAATCGACATGTTGGAGAGAGAGAGAGAGGGGGGGGGGGAGGGGCAGGCAGAGAACGAGGGAGATGAGATGAAATCTGGGCAATTTTAAAGTTATCATTCCTTTCTTCGATCTGCCCAAAACCTCCTCTTTTATCATCACATCTCAGCCCCCATACCTCTCCAGAGATGATGGAAATCTCTTGACAAGAGGCTGCTCTGACCTTGCCTGCTATTGTTGTCATGGAAACCCTCCCCCATCTTCTAGCCTCTTCAGGTTCATCATCGCTGCATCATCATCGTGCGATGGTCTCAAAATCAATAGGGAACGTTTTACCTTTGTTGACAGGGAGGGACAGATTTTTGCAAGCACGACTTCACAACTCACAAGAAGGAAGGCATGTGTGTGTGTACAGTATGTGGTGGGGGTGGGGGTTGATTCACTATTTTCATAAGGTCCAGAGTGACCCATCTTACAATTAAAAAAAAGAAAGAGAAAAGGTATCTCCTTAGGTACATGTAATGTAATGCTTTGGATAAGAACCGTCAAGATCATAATCATATTGTGGAGTGAAATTGTCATTCTTTACTTTGAATCATATAGGTGCCTATGTACAGAAATAAGAATCCTTTATTGGTGTGAAAACAGTGAAAAAGGAATATGCAGATCTGCAGTGTACCCTGCCCCAGTCAAGATTAATCAATAGATGTTATTGTAATTTCCACTAATGAGATGATGATTTGTTCTCCGTCTCCTCCCACTTCATCAGGTATTGTTCTCTCATATAATGTTGATGAAGTGGGGATGGATGCCCTCCTTCTCATAATATGAAGACCCTTTCCGAGGCGACTCTTAAAACTTGATGAACTTCTGTTTAATATTGTCACAGCTTTGCAAACCACGCCATGTGAATGACAGAATTACCATTAGTTTTGCCAGAGCACACTATGCAGAAGCCAAAGTGAAAAAAAAATCTAAAAAAAAAGTTTTCATTTCAGCAGAAATATGATGAATATTAATGGTGTATCAGTGGCTTTCAACTTGTCCTGAAAATATGTTCAAATCAAATCAATCTGAGAGTGTAGAGAAATAACAGGTTTTTCCTTTGCATGGTGGCTAGAATTGGCAAAGTCAGAGCAATAGAAGGATATATTGCAGCGACTTCAGCTTCTGTATTTTAAGTGCGTCATGTATTCATTCATGATACAAGTATTAAAGTAGAGAAGATGTGAGGTGAAATGCTGGTGTGAAGGAGGTCCTACTTCTATTGTGCCTTTGACACTGTAACTGTTTTTATTGATGTATTTGTAGCATTGATGGTGGGCATAACCCATTTTGAATGCTGTAAACTCAGCTATTCTTCTGGTTTGGGCCTGAAGAAGAAGACATGACACACTCAGTTACAGTAACACTGTAGACAGATATAAATGGCTATCATTCAGGGTAATACTTCTAATACAAATCCCTATCTCCCTTCAGAAATGATGCAGATGCATGCTTTCAAGTTTCTGGAAATAGCATAGATGGACGCCAGTGTATGCTTGGAAGTCTCATGCATTGATACAAAAGCAATCCCTCTGCCTTATGTTTTTATTATATGAATTGCCTGATTCATGATATGGCGTGAAATCCATCAACAATTACCCTTGGCTGGTTTGTCGGCAACATAGGTAAACATGCGATCAGATAAGGCCACTCAGACGCAATCCCAATCTAGGTTCATTGCACCTGGATATATTGTGGGCGATGATAGCACACCGTAAATCAACTCATAAATCTCAGCACTTGTTAGGGCTGTAGCTGAATAGGCGGCACTCGGACTTTGCAACTAGTGTATGGGACTATTGCATGTGAGCATACATACTCAAACACACTCGTACAGTGGACTGAACACAGGGGGGAAACTTTTTTACATGGACAATGGGCTCCATCAAACAAAGATATCAGAGACAAAAGATGAAAGCTTCTGTATGGCAGTAAAAATCCTATGATTTATATATTTGGCCTCATTCTATAAGTAACACATTTGGAGCATTTTTGCAGTTCTTTGATTTGTTTGTTTTGTGTGTGTTTTTTTCCTTCTTTTTTTTTCTGCTGAAGATTCCAGCTTCCAGCGCCATTCCACAACAGAATCCACGGAATCGGTGACAGTTCGTAAAACATACAGTTCTTTTGTCATAGCTCACAGTCATTTCTCTAAACTCAAAGAAAAGCCAGAGTGAATGTCACCTGATTTATTATGATATAGTTGAAAGATAATGCTGCAGAAAAAAAGAAGAAGAAAGATTGATGTTGTATACTTCTAGAGGGTTACACTGTGATTACATGGGGGAGGGGGGTTGGACCCAGTGACCTAGTTTAGAATCATAGTCTGCATTTTATAGAATGCTGCTCAGTATGAGCAGTGACATATAAACAGATAAGTTAATTTTGAATGAAATCATAGAGTGATTGATAAAAAGTATTATAAATGGAGGCTATCAAACATGACCCAGAAGTACCTCAGAAAAACTGCATTTATCACTGGACTGTTGTTACTTTATGTAAAGAATCCTGCCGATCACTTTTCTGCAGAGAAAGACCAAAATTCCTGTGTGATGTGAGAAGTGCTCATGCTGTAGATTTGTCCATGGAGTATAACTCTCATCAGGCCTTGGTAAATAGGCCTATATGATGGTAGGTGAAATGTCAATGTTTTCCCCCTTTTTTTTGGGGGGGGGGGGGGGCAATGATTGAGGATAGGAAGAACCCAACATAACATTCTATGTATAATAGAACCAGCATTACGAGTACACAACAGCTTGTGGTGTTGGTCATTTTACACATTAATATGTACTCCATCCATAGCTTCTCTTGTCTATGGAGTTTGGGTTGTCTCCCCCCCCCCCCCCTTGTTTGCCCGCCCTTGAGTTGGCTGTGTTTACATTTGGGGAAACGTGTTGGGGATTTGCAGGCACTAGTGGCAGGCCAGACCAGTGTGTGCTGAGGCATTGTCCACTCTGTGCGCTCTGTGCCCACCAAATTGCTGTTGGAGGTTCACCTTTTGGTCCCATACACCTGTTATCTTGTCCATATCTGTGGATGCACAAACTCACAGACGGATATTTGTCAGGCATAAAATGGTTGTGCTAGTTGTGATTTGATTGATTGTTTGTTTGTTTATTCATGTTAACAAAGTTTTAAAGGAAATGTACATGTATGACAGCTTGAAACAGCTGACTGCATTCTTGCATATTAGGACCCTCACATTGTACATAGGACTGCACTAGCCCCCCCCCCCCCCCATACAAAGAACTACATCGATTTAGTTTAATTTGTGTGTCAAGAAATTCTATCAAGTATTCATGTGGGCTCAGTGTTGTTGACTTGGGACCCAAGTGACAGAATATGGGCCCCAGCAGTTTGAGACCCTTATCAAGTAGGGCAGGGGGCCTTCCGAACATGGGGCCAAGATTCGGGACAGGGAAGATCCATTCCCACCATCCTAGCCGCTCCGCCAGCGGTGCATGGCGATTATGGGCTTTGCCAGTCATCAGTGCTTGCCTCAATAGGTTTGAGAGGCTTTGTCCAGCTTGGATGAACTGACCACAATCAATTGTCCCAACAAGCTGCTTTCTTCTGCTCTTTTCTCTGCTTTTTTTTTTCTTTTGGTAGCTGGACATGCTCTTGTTCCTTTCCTCATGCTCACTCTCTTTTCTCTCCCTGGAGTTTGGAATCCTGCTCATCGTCATGATTGGCAACAGAACAAGGGAGAGATGAGACGCGGCCTGATGGAACATTGATTGACATGTTATTGAGGGCTTCAGGAGAAGAATAGAATGATCCCAGCTCATTAGCCTTGGAGACTGCTTAAGGCCTAGTCTCACTTCTCAGACACCGGGAAGCCCACTGGTGCAAGCAGCGAGGAAGAGAGTGGTATAGCAGTCACGTTGTTGTAATCATTTCTTGCATCGGCGGTGCAGGTATGATGTCCATTGACTGAGAGAGGCAGTGAAGTTGACTTGAATTTTGTGGAAGGAGCTCTGACTTCAGCGTGCTGCTGATATCCTGGACAGTTTTGATGTGGGGCCTAGGCCCTACTACTTGCGTTAAGATCCTCAAGAGTAGCTTCCTATACACTATGGCATGGTCTGCAAAGGGAAGACTACCTGTTCGGCATTGCAGCCCCCTAACTGACTGGCTGCACTAATAAAAAACCATGAAAGAGTGTAAGAAATTGAGAATTTCATTGGAATGGTCATCCCCGATGGTCAACGAGTTAAAATATGGCAGTGACACTGCACTGTCAGGTCGGGGAGACATCACAATCAGTATTAGTCTTGATTTAGTCATGATATCATTTTTTCTTTTTATAGTCTGTAAAAAATTTGCCTAAATTTTGGAGAGAAATACTTCTGTGATTCAGTGTTAATTTGTTGCTTTTTAGATACCCTTGGTCTGCATGTGGCATCACATTGTGTGTATAAAGCGAATACACCTTTAAAACACACACCCACACACACATTGTGAAAGGCATACTTTGTGCAGGGTGTTCAATTTTCCATGTTTTAGATTAACTGATCTCTGGTATGTTATTATTGTTCTTGTCTTATTTTTTGGTCTGTTTGTTACTGCAACTGTAATACAGCAGAATTTTGCACTTTAAAACATTTTTTTTTTTTCATACCATAAACTACAGGATTGCAGAGAATGATACCGTCTTAAAAATAGATCCACCATTGTAATGCTTACTGAAAATTCAATACACAAATATGCCCACACTTGCACATGTGCGTACCAAAATATTTTTGCTTCTAGTTCCTAGGCAAATGTTGCCCCCATTGACGTCAAGGTGACGTCCCGAGTCAGATGATCGAAACCAAATCTTCTCCAGTTTGCCGATACGGATGACTGTCTCACGGTCAAATACTCAGAACTTTCCAATTACACGTCGAAATTTGCTCAGAGTTTCAATAATCAATAGCCTTTGTTCCACTGTTTCCATTCAATGAAATAGCAAAGTCTTTTGTCTTTGGCTAAACTTTTGTAGTACAGCTACAGTGAGCACGCTTTCTCCTTGCCAGTGAGGGCTGCTAAAGCAGTACCTGTAAATTTATCAGCAATTTGGAAATCTTCTGTCAGTATGTTTTCAAAGAAATATTGAAATCCAACCAAATGCAGCCATCACAAATTCAAGAAAGAAAACTTCAGTGCGTTGAGAAGAACATGATTTTTATTCTCCTGATAAACTGGCATTTCTTTTTAGTCTTATCATGATTACAATCGTGAGGATATAACAAATGAAGGAACTTCAACAAATGAAGGAACTTTTCAAACTTTCTGGTGGAGAATTTGCATAGCATCATATATGCATTTTTTTTTTAAATATCACAGTTTGGTTCATAGGGCAACCTGACATTAGCCATATTTCAAACTAGTGAAAGCTGAATGGAATGGTTGAGGAGAAGTGGGTAGAGCTAGGAATAAAGTAAAAATAATGCTACCAGCCTTACCCCCTGTTCAGACGCAAGCCAGTTTATACCAAAACTCGATAAAGAAAGGACGTATAAAGAATCATCGTGTCGTCGACAGACCGTTCAGACGCTAATTTCGACCGTTATGGAAAACGTTGTATAGATGTGCAGTTTCTCACTGTGCATTCTGTTATGGTCATGAATGACAGGTGTGGGGTCACCTTTTGTGGGTGTTCCCATTAAGCCCCGTCCAGTTATACTGTTCTATGGTCGCCATACGTTAAGACGCACAGTGGACACGATGGAATGCTGATTCGTTATTGAGTTCTAGTTCGTAACGATTCTCTGACAGTCGTTTCGCTATGTCTTAACGTCATTTTGTTTTTATACGTCGTTTCGTAAGTCAGTGTTCAGACGTATAAATTCATCGTATAGCTATACTGTTTTGGTATAGCTATACTGTTCTAGTATACATTTTTTTGCGTCTGAACACCCTGTAAGTTGTGATTTTTTTCCTCACTGAGGAAGCTGTTCCCTCTTCCAGCTGCAGAGGTAATAACTACATATTATTTGAGTATATCATTGTCACAGTTTATTTCCCCTCTTGCCTCTTGACCCCCCCCCCCCCCCCCACAAAAAAAAAAAGAAGAAATGTACTCAAAGTGACATGTGAGTTATTGACATGTGATTGGTATTTGTCTCATTGTGACTGATTGCTAGTAATTAGCCCATTGTTGGGCTGGGGTGACATAGGGCACTGGTCGATCTCCCTCGAAGAGATATTGATCGGTAGCTCTGCCGTCCGAGGTCGAGAAACATTCTTTTTGGTTTTTCCGTTGTGGGGGGGGGGAAGGAGACCATGTATGTAAAGAATATTAGCCTGCATGGGTTTTCATTCATCGTCGACGCATGCCAGAAATCTCCCAGCTCTGGATGCCCATGAATAACTTGATCTCAGGAATTAAGATTTCCGGTGTACTGGGCATTTAATTTGTGTCGTTCCGTTTGCCTACGTGCTATTACGGAAGCAACTTTGCCCAATAAGATAAAGAGGTTAAGCACTTTGAGATATGCTGGACAGAAGAGAAGATTTGCTGTAATCTGTGATGAATATCCAAGAATTTCACAAGTAGAGAATGCTTGACCAGCTGCTAGAGTGTTGGATATGATTAGTAGTTTTCAGTATAAATTCATAGCAAATCATCAGTTTTTATCTTTTTTAATTTTTATGCAATATAAATGGAACTGATTTCTCAAAGCTGTATATACTGTGTATAAACAGTACATATTTTGCATTTCTTCTTTCACTACACAGGCTTATTGGATCATATTTGATACAGGGTTTTTCATTTCACATTTATTTCAAGTTTTTTCCCGTCAAACAGCTAGGAGGTAATGAATGCCTAGCATTATGAACTCTGGCTTATGGAAGATTTCTTTTTCTTTTTCAGGCTTTGGAGGGGAGGGGAGGGGGTCTGTTCACACAAATGACATTCCTTCCTTTCTTGCCATTATGTGAGAACATCAAATGTGTTGCAATGACTGTATCTTGCAGACATAAATGCCATACATTGTAATACACATGTAGTTTAGCAGCTGCATTCATTGATGAGGAATTAATTCCCTTTGTACTCTCCCTGACCTTTCTATGGAAGCATTGGGGAAGTTACATGGATTCTATAAGGGACCATCCCTTAGTCCCCTCGCTGTCTCTCGCTACACACAATCAATAATCTCATCCCATTCCAGCATGATCTCGGCTGCAGAGGTATGGTGTGAGTGACTGGCATACCTTAACGGCCTACCCGAAACACGCCAACTCAAACTGTCATGTCATTCCATTCGTAGAAACAGACAAGTCAATTTCCTTCTGTTCTTGCCCGCTCTTGCGTGCGTTCGGACCTCCAGAAGCCCTGGACCATTCCTTCTCTCGTTGGGGTCGCGCAGATCGAGAGGGTCCTTCGTCATCGTGAAAGGGAAGAATTTCCCGCTCCAGCGGCCTGGAACCGGAGACTAGCCAATCCTCATGGACAGGGCCATCTATAGATTATTAAGTAACTCTGACAGGGCAGTTGGTGAAATGTGTCATTAAGAGGACACACTCAGCTGGACAGAACAATTTAAAATGATGAGCTAGGCACATGAGATAGTTCAACACTCAATTACCAGCAGTTAAACCATTAGTGGACTTCATGCCAATCACTTTTACACCACGTTTATGGGTGAAAATGCCTGTTTAAAATCAAGTGGCACTGCAGTGGTATAGACTGTATCTCTCACACCATACCGTATGTATTGGTATTGAACACAACTCTCTAATATTTGTAGTCCTGTTCAGAAGCATTTTATGAGCAATGGTTAGTTTGTTTTCTATATTTAATAGTTGAATAGACATGACCAAAGCTATTTATCTGCTGGTAGTAATAACCTAACCAAAACAAAACAAATCAAGTCAAAACAATAGAGAAGTGATGTACCAAAGCACTATGGCAGGTTTAATATCTGCTGATGAGAGGCAGTAGGACCTATTTCTCACTTGTAAAGCATGGAAGGTTATCCCATAGCAGCCTACAATGATCCTGACTTGTGCCAATAAATCTATGGTTAGAATCGAGGAAATAGAATTCCATCTGGTTTAATGTGTATTGTGTCTATCCCCTCTTCAGTTAGTATCTCCTTCCATTATAAAACAAGGATGTGGATAAACAGGGAAAACACAGAAAGTTCCTCAATTGTACAAGTGTAAATAACAGTGTTGAAATGGTATTATTTAGTAACAGGAATAAAGAAAATCTAGAGGAAAACTGTGTTTTCTCCTCAACCAGTCAACCATGCATGTGCTGTTGTTTGCTAATCGGAAAACAATTTTACAGTTGCAGCCACGGGTCACGCTTGACTTGCTCACATGTTTGCATTGTGTACCAAGAGAAAAACAAGAAACAAAAAATTGAAAACAGTGTGATTGGTGCTCAAGCATGGGTTATGACATGAGAGAGAGAGAGAGAGAGACACGCACACTTTTGTTTTTTGTTTTTAAGTTTCATTCAATATCAAATCCATATTCACAATGAAATTGATATTACCAACAACAAAAACTTGTGCTGCTGAATCATTTTTCAAGCAAACAGTACAATATATTTGGGGTTTTTTCCCAATCATACCATGTACTGTACACACACACACACAAATATGTGTATAAAGCTGTTGTGATCAAGTCAAATCAAGTAAGAAATCAATTAAATCAAGTAAAATCAAGCAAAAAAAAATTACTCGTGTAAAGATATCTATTTTTACATGAATTAAAATTTTGTCACTGTCACCATTTAATGATACTGTACAATTTTGTATTCAGTCAGTCATGTAGCTGGAGCTTTCTTGTCACTAAATGGTGCCGGATCTTTGCCATACCAATAAATAGAGGACATTGCAGATCCTTTACTCCAGATGTGTTCACGAGCTTTTTACAAGTCTTAAATTGGCAATATGACAGATTTTTAGATATTTTGGCAGCCTAAGACTGGAAAATGGGCATGCTGACAATTTAATGTCGTAATCGATGCCGTGTCACCGCTCTCGGAGTTTGCAGTGACGTATGTATCGGGGCCAGGAGATGCACATTCATCATTCTCATCCTTTGTGCGGCTGCTGACGGTGCTGCAACTGGATGAATTAATAAAGATTATAATCTATTTTTCCTCCAATTACCTGCCACTGAATATCTTAAAAGAGGTTGTTGATGACTGTATTTTGAGGAATTCAAACTACCTGAATATCTCGATAGCTGTACACGTGATCGGCGTGCAAGCATGTGTCCCAAAGATGCATCGTTTTGAGATGTTTTAGATGTGTATGTAAAAGATGGCACCTGCAGTACTGTTAAACCAGAAACATTCGCATTCGTGAAACTGTCACGAATTGGAGTCGATGGCCTTGTTTGCGGCGTGATACTATTGCGAATCTTGGCTCTTTGCAAAATTTGGAGAAGCTTCATATAATATGTGAAAATTTCTCGTTTGACAGTACCTCCTTTTACACATCTGCTGTGAGATTGTCCAGAGGTGGAATGAGTTATCTATGCAGTGGAAAGTAAGGTTATCCTATCAATTTCTAATAAGAACTCTTGGACTTGATTTATGTTTTTGTTCTCTGGGTAGAAAGGGCAAAGATAACTTTCAATACTTGTTTGGTTTTCTGAAGGCTGAAGAAGCACAATCCAAACTATGTAATAATCTTTATATATTTAGAAAAAAATATTGTGCAAATAGTCACACAAAAGCTTCTGTTTGGGATGCAAATTATTGGTACACTTTGTGATGGACTTTGGTGGAGACAACCATAAGAAGCCTAAGAAAGATGGACATGATATGAAAACCAACACTCAATCATATACCTAGATCATAGTATTTTAGGAACTCATCTTTATTCATTGATACATGTTTTTACCCTCAGTCTGTTATTTTGCCAACATTACAATGGTGAAAAACTGATAATGTGATACGAGAGATCATTCTCCCTACAACTAAACTCATCTTGTATATCCCTCAAAAGAGAAAAGGAGTTTACTCGACACATAGAGAATATTTCATTATTTTGAATGTATTTGAATGAACAGTGGTTAAAGGTGGGTTTTTTTTTTTCATTTTTGTGGATATTTTAGATATGAAAAATGCAGGACAAGGATGGGGTACACGGTTTGTAAATTTGTTGCTTGATCATGCGGGATGTTTGATGAACTCTTGAGAAATGTCATTGTTGCCAACAATAGGACCCTGAGTTATGGCTGGGGCTTTACAACCACAGCCATATCAGTCCCATTCATCTGTTTTCACGCTGGGGTGCATTTAAATAGGCGACCTGAATCTTTTCTTTTGGGCATCATAATATAGAAAGAGCTGAAGAGAGAGGGGGGTGGGGATGATCCGAACCCAGGCGTGCGCTTTGAAATGACTCTGACAGCTCGAACAACCGAGACTTTGATTGATGGGAAGTTGGTTTTGAAAGGGGGAGAAAAATGTATCTGGCAGTGGCAATGGTACAGTTCATCATCATTACTATACTGACTAATAATGCAGGATTTGCTTTTCTCCAGGGTATGTATTTCCCCCTTCCATCATATCGTCCCCCTGATTCTCATTGTGAGCATTATTCAATCCGTCTTTATTTTTTTTTTCCCTCCCCCCATACAAGCGAGTCGGCGAGCGATTAGACATGGCAGCCAGGGTTTTGAATCGCCCATTAGTTTTCGATTAGGCTATTGCCGTGTTGCATTGTCACAATGTGATATCAGAAACTTGAGCGTGGTCAAGCACCTCTTTCCCTTGAAAGACGGAAAATTGAGGTTAGGTTGGCACATTCTCCTGACAGACAAACATTTGTTCATTGATTACAAGGAAACAAAACAAAGAAAAAGTCCACAAACATACTCTGTAGGTATTTTTTATTGTCTTGCTGTCAATTTGAAGTGTAATGTGTTTATCAGTATTCCTATCCTCTCCATAAATTTGCATGAGAGACTTTCACAAGAAAAGAGTGGGGTGCATTGCATGCACCCCCTTTTTGTGGAGAGAGTGAGACCACCACCTCTGTTCGCTTGGGACCAATCAGACATGAAGTCTAAATGGGCATCAAATCCCATAAATCATTTTTCTTCTTTCATCTTATCAACAGTGTGAAAAAAAGGGAAGAAGAAAAAATTCCCTTATAGCTGATCTTTGAAATAACATGATGATGGAAAATATGCATGGGAAGAGGGAAAGATAAATGAAAGGGGTTGAAATTGTGTTTACATTACACCAAACTCTAGATTTCAGGTTGTTTTAAACCATACTAAGAGAACATAAGTGAAATGGAGTGAATGTGTGTATGTGTGCATGTGTATGTGTGTGTGTGGGGGGGGGGGGGGGGAGGGGGGCTGGGGTGTGGGATGTTGAAACAAATGACTGATGGTTATGGCTGCGAACATTACACCAAACTTTGACACTGTTGGACTTTGCACCATATGGTGGTTGGTATTCCTCCCATCTTCAGGTCGTCCTACCTCCTTCCTTCAGTTGCTTGCGATTCTTGACTTCATCGGAGGTGTTCCATCACTTCTGTGCAGAGGTCGCGGAAGGAACTGACTCTTGTCAAAGCCAGGACACAAATACAAATGCCAAGATTTCCCATATGTTCGAGAATTTTCCATTGTGGATTGAATACCATGCAGAAGAGCATAATGGACTTACATTGCTGTGATTTGCTCTGTCATCAGGATATATTGTACACACTCCTGGATAAGTACATTAATAATGATCTCAGACTATTAAAAGAGAGTGTAGAATCACACATCTGAATGATAAAGTTCATAACCTCTTCTATTTTTTGAAGATTGAACTATCTAGGTCCTATATTGTAGAAGCCTAAAGTTGAATCAATTTAGAGTCAGATTCATATGTAGTACACAGAGTATGTGCTTGGGTAGATTATTATTTTCCCCCTTGCAAATAAGCAGGCTAGCACTTTGGTAATTCTTAATATCTAATACTTCCTATCAAGATGGCAATTGCATGTTGGATGAAATACCTATGAATGTATGTGATATATAAATTTGCCTATTATTTGATATCTTTTATATTCTTAGTGTTTATGAGATTGCTATGATATTGATATAACAGATACTGTAAAAGCAAAAATTTTCACGGTACATTAATTTTCTCGTATTTCAAGCTACTTCTGGCCAGCGTGAATTCTAAAACTCGCAAAACTATCTTCACCATTTTCTCTGCACATCCTGAATGGGTTGCCAATAGCGCAGCGCGAATTCAACAACCGGCGAATGTGTTTTTGAGCCACAAAGCATGAAAAATATATCACGCAAAAATATTAACGTTTAGAGTAGCTATTTCATGTTGAATGCCACAACTACATTTGTAAATATTTTCAGCTTTCTCATCTCTGATGGGTGACTAAGCCCGGATTTAAACTGGTGTGCTGCTTTTGGTGTACCTCTTTAAATGTGCTGTCATTCACAGTAGTTTTCTCTTTCAATTGAACAACTTCCTCAAAAGGCAATTCAGCTGATATTTTGCTTGCCCAACAGTGTACTGAGGTTGCCTGTTGTATAAGCAGGGCAGGTGGTATTAATTATTCATGTTTTGACATTGTGTGTTGTGGCATTTTTTTTTTTCAATATCACTTTCAAGTCCATGAGACAAACAGAATTATCATGTCTTATTTTTATTGTAATCATCCTACACACTTCATTTTCACACAAGTGATACTGTATCAACTTTTTTTTTCAAAACAAGACTTGGCACAAGTTTTTCTTTTTCTCCCACTCCCCCCCCCCCCCAAAAAAAAAGGATATTGATTTATCTTTGTATATGTTTGTGGCTTTTCTTCTGATAAGTGATAGTCTGCAAAATGAGATATCTTGCAAAATTTTAGTTCGACATTGTGAATGTGGGTATGATTGTATTGTATACTGATAGAGAGGATATCAATAGCATTCATTGCTCTTTCTTCAGTCATTTTTTCCTCTTCTTTTTTATTGTGTTTCGCTGTGCGTGCACCTCATTTGCAGAAGCATGATTAATAGGAGACCAGAATGAATGTGCTAGCTTCATTCCTCCAGTTTCTTTGGGTGCAGGCAGTGCCTGGGACGGCTAGAGTAAACTGGGTAGAAGAAAATGAGCGAGAAGAAAATGTGGACGTATTGATTGAGAGAAAGGGAAACCATGGGTGTCACATGATCTGGTTGACCTCTGACCTGCAGCAAATCTTAACTAAACATTTGGTGCAGGAGTGGGTCCAAGGACTGGTGGGGGTCACACAGTGCCAGAGCCATTGGGGGACCGCAGCCTGTCAGCCAACAATTTGGAAGGGGTGAAATACAACCCCAATGGGCCCTTATATATTTAGCCGTGAAATCCAGCTAGATTCCAATTTTCGCATCAGAAAGAAAGCGTGGTGCACAGCGGTGTTTTGTCTGTAGTCTTTCATTCTAGACTTTTCTAGGATTTGGAGTCTAAAGTGTGGCTTGTCAACTATGACAGAAGTGATCCCCCCCCCCCCCCCCCCCTGGTGAAAATCAGACTTTGAGGACCAATATTGAGACTAGCACAACCCAATATTTCCACAAAGATTCACTAATCATTCATTCCTTGTTGTGTTGTGTTGTGGTCACCTACTTTGTGCCCTCTTTAAAGTAGCTGTCCTATCTAGTGTGTGTGTTTCTATGATTCTTGCTCATGGTGTGCCCAAACAGTGCTCTGTCCAGTCTTGTTAAAGGCACTCTACGAACATCCCTCAGTTCCAGCAAGATGGAATGCAGAAGAGGTCAACGATAACAACTAATTTCAGACAACAGGAAACTTTCTTTGCTCACACACACACACACACACACACACACACACACATACGTACACACTGTCACATCCCTCTAGGAGAAGCATTTTATGTGTAAATGACAATAATTTCTTCGTCATTTGTGGATTTTCTGGTTCATAAATTTGAGATGGAAGGAAAAACAAACATTGCTGTTTCTCCCACCTCCTAAGTGAGCTAGACTAAGTAAGGCTCGGGCACGTGTAGGGCAAATTTCTCCTGTGAGTTTCTCCTCTTGACACCGCCCAGCGTGAAACTTTAGGAAGCGGCGTGTCAACAATTTGAGACAAACCTGACGAAGACTAGGACGGTACTTTCTCCCGGCTCTCTTCTCCTGGGATGCTGGGAGGTGTTAGAGCTGATGTCGTGATGAAGATGAAGACGAAGGACCCAACAAGGGCTCATTGGCAAAAATGCACCCCAGACGATTTGCCTCCATCTCCAGTAACTCCTCAAAACTTGCACCCATGTAGCCCACATGCCTCTTCCTCCTCCAACCCCTTTCCTCACTCGTCATACCTCCTCTTTGCGCGTTGAGGGCATGAATATTAACCACTTTTGATGGGCTAGGATTCCTCTTTGTAAAGGTGGATGCTTAGCCGATTGTCAGCACCTGTAGTAGGTGATACTGGCATTAATGATGCTGTGCTTACCAGCAAGTTGGTGCACAGGTTATCAAACATACGAGCCCTTGTAAAGAATAAATCATTTGCAAACAAGCTCTGATTTGACGTTATGACAGGAGTATGCCTGTGATGTCACACCCTATTTTCCAGCCCTTTTGAGGACATCAAACTTAGTGGATCAACTAAATTTCGCAGTTGAAAATAACTGTAATTTGTTTACTGATTTCTTCTTATTGCAATGTTCTGCTGGAGCTGTGCTGTACACTGTATATACCATAATATCAAATGTTTTGCTGGTATTGCAACAGGATATGTTGGTAGGTGCTTTACACCTTTAAACATATTGTTTCTTTTAAATAAAGTTTACAAACATTGTACATTTAGTCATCTGTCATGAAACTCAAGTTATTGTAACATCCATGAATATGAGTATCCAGATATGATAATGATGGCAGGAAAGATTTTGTCAGTTAATGTTCTTTAAATAGTCAATTACAGTGTATGTTTATTCTAGAATATCAAAAACTATGAGTGTAGCATTATATTTGAATTCTTGCCCCTCAGATTATACTGTATGTTACGAAGAAGAATTGTTTCAAGAAGTTGGGCAGTGTCATTAATATATGTAGGATTTACCGTGATCATCAGGGTTTGCTCATTGGTAACACACACCACAGTCACCACCACCACCATTTTTACCACCACCACCAACAACAACAACTAATAGGGGAAATGTAGAAGTGGATGCACATTCTGCTCTTTTTTTTTCTCGACCTTGAATACACATGTACATCTCTATGAGGAGTTTTACAAAATGTTATCTTCCGCTTTTTTGCGCGAGGTGCAATGTGCCGCAAGAATACAGAATGCGCACCCTGGGATTAGAAGAGGGGGAGTCAAATTCAGAGATTCGTGCTAGCCTCCGTTGCCTTGAGGTCCACCAATTTGCTCCATCTTGCCACCAGCCGTTGGCGCTGGACGGTCAAGTCCGCTCTGTGTGAATTATTGACATTTCATATTTCCCACCGCTGCATGTCGTCTTTTTTTTTTTTTTGTGGGGCGACGGGGCTCGCTGAGAAAGTCGCATCGCCCGATTTGTCAGTCCCGCGGTACCTCCCGCTGGAAAGCTCCCCTAAGCGTGCAATAATATTAGAGGAGAAAATTACTCGCCAATTTCCTGAACTTGGGATGGCTCATTTGAAGTTTTTTCCCCCCTCAGTTCTCTCTCTCTGTAGTCTATCTCTCCTTCCTTGTTTTTTGTTGTTGTTGTTTGTTTTCAGTTCAGTGTGTGTGCTTTTTCTATCTATCTTATTTTCTCTCACTCATATTTTGCTCTCACCCCCCCCCCCCCATTCCATTTCTTGTCGCGTGATGGCTGCATCTGTTGTACTGCTGTGAAGGTGTCGGTTCTGATTTTGAGGATCGGCGTGTACGTGAAACGTCAAGTTGTGTGGACAGGCATGGTGAGCATGTGCCCCCTGCAACCCCTGCAACCACCCCCCCCCCCCCCTCCCTTGTCTTGTGGAACTTGTACAAAAAGTACAGTGGGTCCACAGCTGTGCGTACTCACACAGACTATCATGTAGAGTAGTGGGTTGGATGTGGAGTTTTCTCGGAACCAGAGCCAGTTTTCTATCACAACCCTTTTTGAGGTTGGTTGCCTTCTACAGAGGGAGTCCTTTGATGATGCTTTTATATCATATGCTTTGCCCGAGAAGGATCTTATAAATTAGGCATTCAACAAGGAAACCCCTTGTTCGAAAAAAAACCCAAACAAACACAGAGTTTTCCGTATATCTCTCAGTGGGTCTGTAATGTAGAAGACTTGTGTGAAACTGAAATGATATCAATGTAGAATCTCTCACTGAGAAGCTGAAATTTCAGTAATTACAGGTGGAATATCTGTCATGAAAAAAAAAAATGACTTTGATCCCGTTTACAGTGATTGGCATGCTTGAGGCCAGATCGCGGCCTGCCTACATTGCGGTACTCAGCCCCGCATTTTCATGCGTTTACACTACATACCTTCTCAAGCCGCCCCCGGCAAGTGAAGTTCCCTTTCGTATGTTCTTTTTGTCTTTTTTTTTTTTTTTGTAGTAGCACGCTCTTCATACGTGTAGGCCCTAAACTTCTCTCCCCCCCCCCCCCCCCAAACGATCTCTACATTATAGCCGAATGGGTTTGGCTGCACATGTGGGTCCACTTGCATACAAATCACATCAAAAGGCGGGCCTCGGGCCGGCCTCGCTTTTGGTGCTGCATTTAGATTTTCTTGCGTTTACATCAAAATGAAGGCCTGCTTTGGGCCTGCCTGATGCTGGCCTTTTGCCCACTGTGAATGGGGTCTCTAACTAACAGAACTGGATGTTTCCATCCTCTGTAATTGCAACATATCTGACTACTTGAAGACAGCTTGTTTAACCGACAACACTGTTTCGTTCATTGTTTACATCCACTTCTTGTTTAGCCAAAAACTGACTGCTCAAGACTGCCAGTTCTTTACAGTCAAAGTTTTTTTCCTGGTAGGCCTATATCCAAAAAGTTTGTCGCAAGTTCGTGTCATCTTCTTTTAGCTTTTGCAGTCCTTGCAGAGCCAAATTGAAACAAAGTATAGACAGTTTTGCATGACATATGTTTGTAATATGCAAAAAAAAAAATGGTATGGTCTAATAATGAAGGCTGCCTTGCACACACACACACACGCACATGCACAGAGAAAGAGAGAGAGACACACACAGACACACAGACTCAAATGTATGGTATCTAATATCACCTCAAGGAGATAGTGCCCTTATTGCGTGTATTGATCAGATACGGTGGCACGTGAAATGTCAACAGGGGAGATAAATTTGCTTCGGTCCACTGAGGCACCGAACTGCTGTGTGTTGCCTTGTATGGTGTCTCATCATAAACAACTTTCACTTTTTGTAGATAAGGGTGCATATTTCTTGCAGTACCAAAGTTACACTTTTTTTTTCTTTGAGATAAAGGTTAATATGTGTCTTTTGCATATTTGACATGTCTTGAATTCCATTCTGAATACAAGAGAAGGAAAAAAAAAAAGATCTGTAGGCACAAAAATCACATTTGAAATGTAGATTTAGTGCCTAATTTTCAAGATTGACCCATTTCTTGACCGAAGGCTCTCTTATATTTGCGAATTCAAAGACACGTGAAAGTATTGACTCTGAATGAGAAGTGCATGTATAGCATACATTTCTCCGTTCAGTATTGTACTCCACGATCGTGAATTTAACCACTCACGAAATCGTCTGGAAGTCCCGGTTTGCAAAAATGTAGACTCGCTAAATATATGAAGTATACATTTGATGTTTATACAATGAAATCAAACAGCAAGTAATATGTCTATATTGTAACTGTAGTTACATGAAAGAACGCATCATTAAAGGGGCTTGGACTCAGTTGGAGCCAGGTCCCCGAGATAATGGTCCATCAATTCTTGAATACGCTTTCAATAAATTCTGTAATTTTTTGAGAAATTTGATAAATTGTTATATTATGATTTTAGCATGCAATGGATGCCACAAATGAGCATATGTAGGGGAAGTGAAAATAGCAATTAGCATACAGTGTAAAGCTTGTCTAGAAATCCACATATTTTGGGGGGTATTTTGTGATGTCACAAGTCGTTGTTGGTTTTTTTTGTGTAATGTAATCTTTGATTATGCTAAAAGATTAAAACTGGATCAGGGTCATCATGTTTTCTGCCATGTTCACAGATAGAAGGAGTTACATGTAATTCCCTTCATGCATGTCACAACATTTAATGTGCCTATCTTTGCGCATAGCAACCACGGTGTTTCAGTGGTCTGAGTGTCTATGAGTGCCTATGCCCATGGGGTAACATATATATCAGATGTTACATTAAAGGACAAGTTCACCTTCATAAACATAAGGATTGAGAGAATGTAGCAATATTAGTAGAACACATCATTGAAAGTTTGAGGAAAATCAGACAATCCGTTCAAAAGTTATGAATTTTTGAAGTTTTTGTGCAGTACCCGCTGGATGAGAAGACTACTGCAGTGTATGAATAACTTAGATGTCACATGCGTACAACAATATAAGGAAAATATAAAGAGAATTTCACGAATTTATACTGTTGTACGCATATGACTCACAAGCTGTAGTAGTCTCCTCATCAAGCGGTTCCAACACAAAAATTTAAAAAATTCATAACTTTTGCATCGATTGTCCAATTTTCCTCAAACTTTCACTGATGTGTTTTACTAATATTGTTGCATTTTCTCAATCCTTATGTTTATGAAGGTGAACTTGTCCTTTAACTTCTGATCATTTGTTTGATACTAAATGCCTTCAACAGTATTTTTTCCATAGAAATTCATTCAGATTTTCCCTGTTTGTCTTTGGAGTGTCAGTGTATTTGCAACAAGTATATTTTTATCTGTCAGTGTGCGGTGAATTGTTTTGTAAGAGTTGATTGACAGGCTGTGGGATGACTGCCAGGTATCATGGTCCATTTCATGTCCTCCATTCAGAATATCAAGATTTGTCTACCCACAAAGCTCATTGTCAATGTCTTTACTCATCCCCGACTGTCACTAATAAATACTGGTATTGTTGCCCACATGCAGCTGATAATGAGTCACCTTTTATTTATCTACCTCTCTCATTCTCTAGCTCAGCGACCCTCATTCGTGGCTTTTATATTATATTACTTGATTGACACTTTTCACTCGACAAAGGGCCATCAAATTTCATCAGCCACTGGCTTTGAATGAGGCGTGAAAAAGAAGATAAAAGAAGAAAAGGATACTGCTCCAAGGAGGGTATGGGACAGCCCTTTTGTTTTCAGACTGTACCAAGAGACTGCGATGAGACATTCCTGCGTGCCACAATGTTTGCTCAGTGTATGTGCAAATTGGGACCAAGGGAAATGAACATTTGATTGTGGTGTCTTCCTTTGCTGACCAAGGTCCAGGTGTTACCTCTTTTTTTTCTTCTTCTTCTTTTTTTTTTCATTGATTGTCCATCTGGCAGAATGAAAAGGGATCAGTGATAGCCGCATGAATGGAGCACATACATCACAAATTAGATCAGACACTACTTTGATAACTTACACTCTATTAATCTCGGGAATTTACATTGCCCAACCACAATTTTTTTTTTTCCTCACACATCTTGCAAGTACGGGCCCATTCACACACACCGGAAATTAGCAGTTTCCAAAACTGGTCCTTGCAGAGCGATGCGAAACCTGTTAAGTAATTCTTGTGTGTGGACACACATCCAAAAGCACACATACAACTTTAACTACTGCATGTTTGCCCTTCCAAATCTGTGCGTATCAGCGAATTCTGTATGATGTGATTCAAAATTTTGGTCACAGGATTGACGGCAGGAATAATTTGCTGTAAGTGTCTGTGAGCGTGTGAATAACTTCCAGCCATGTGTAGAGTTAGAGTTGATAATTATAATCTATTACTCTAATTGTGTTCATTTTAGCATAGTTTTCTCAAAAGAAATGACTCTGGGCATGGGTATGTTATGACAATTAATTGCCCCAGTTTTCATAATCTGCTGCTTCTTTCAGAGTCTCACCTAAGCCTCTTAAAGCTACTGTTTATCATTGGGAGCAGTGATTTTTTTTTTTTTAAGCTCAATTTATCACATTTGATGCACATGTGTACATGTAGGTCAGTTGTATCACAAACATCCTACCATGTAGAATTTAATAAATATTTTGCAATAAAGCCTAAAATATGAGGAGATGTTTTTTTCTCTCAATAAACCATAACTGCACACCGCTTATTCTAGAAACAATTTTTATTTTACTATTGTTCACATTTGTATATTTAATAATACTTAACGTCAATTAACGCTGATTAACATTTTTACATTGATTGTCTCTATCCCTAACTCTCTTTATAGAACTATTTTGAAGCACTAAAGCTGGATTTTTGTTTCATATCTGCAAATGGTAGATAATGCCTGTAAGGATGAACATTACCTTTTTATGTAAGAAAATTTTCATCACGGTCCCTAAAAAAAAGAACTGAGGGGGGGGGGGGGGGGGGGGGGGGGGGGGGAGTGGATCAGCTCGTGCGTCCACATAGCTAGAGACAGGGGCCCCTGTATGAAATGCCAGGTTGCACGCGTGACGGGGCATGGCAGGATAGCCCCCGTGTTGTTTCAATTTCACAAATGACTTGGCTTGTGTTTAGAACGATTCGGCCGAAAATTGCTCACCGAAGTCAGCACCGCAAGGGCTGGGCAGAGAAGAGGAGGAAAAATGCTGGTGAGAGAGGGAAGGCAGCAAAATCTGTGAAAAGAAAAATAAAAAATCAATATTCAGAGAACGGTCACTGAATTTGATCATCTCCTTGAACCACCAACTCCGCTCCCCCTCTCTCAACCACCCTCCTCCCCCACCTCAATATTAAAAATAAATAAAGAAAGAGAATAAGTTTCCTTGGATATTCAGGAGTTTGTATGTGGGTGATATCTTTTCTAACTTGATTACACCCCAAATTTAATGAATCGTGAGGGGAGAGCTGATCGCGTGTTTTCTTGGACCCGCCAACTTTAAACACTTCATTAGATTCTGAGCTCCTGAGCTGATTCTTTTTTTTTCTCTCTCTCACTATTTTCTTTTTGTTTTTCTATGTGTGTGTGTGTGCATTTGTGTACACGCACACACATACATTTATGTATGTATGTATGTATGTATGTATGTGTGTGTGTGTGTATGTGTGAGTGTGTGTGTGTGTTTGTGAGCATCTCCGAAAAGGCAGTATTCCTTGGACCAAAGCTATGTTGCAATATGGCACCATTTTATGCCCCACATGTGTGCTGGAATATGTATGAACCCAGTTTCCGATCGATGTGTATCAAGTTTGTGCTTAGTTTGACGAGCCACAATGAAAAAAAAAATCAAGAAAGAAAAAGAAGAGGATGAAGAAGAATGTTTCCTTTCCTCTTCATTTCTTTTTTTGTCTGAAATGTTTAAGGTGCAGAAATGACCTGTGGCATTTTTGGGAGGGAGTATATCAGTTGAAATGAACTTGTCTAAATGTTAAACAGCCGTGCCTTTGCCATGATCATGGATGCAGATAGCAAGCTCACTGGACAAAACTCCACACTGGTATTTGCAGTTTTACTTCATGTTGCTTGTTCAAGTGATGAAGTTCTACGTCAAATGATGCTCAATTACTTAGGATGCAACTCAGCCGGCTTCTCGTAAAGCACTTAATATATCTCCATGGCCAAAACCACACACTGATCTAAAAAGGAGACCTTTACTCTTTATGTGCCATGGTGGAAACCCCCTGTGTGTCACATTATTCTGAGACAACAACGTAGTCGTACTTTGAGAAAACATTTTGTATTTAAAATCTATGTTACCGCTGTAAAGATTTCTGTAAAACTGGACTCGTAGTGAGCAAAGTTGTTTAGAAAATGCCAAGCTACGCTTTGATGAAAATTGTATTAGAAATCGTTGATTGTTTTTCTTTGAAATGACCAGGAGCTACATTACTGTAAAGACATGACTTCTGCACACAAAACAGTGACAGAAACTTAGAATTTACACACAAATCTATTAAGGGCCATCGCTTGATAGTCAGTCACCACATAAAATGCAAACTATATGTGAGAGGAACAGAATCGCGAGAAACGCTTTCATTGTACTGTGGCATGTGGCGATTTATCGATTGGTTTGGGCCTGTTTGTGGGTTTGAGCAGAATATGCGAAGTTGGCACGCCGTCGACTGGGTCGGACATGCGAACATGGCACATAAAGAGTTAATTGCTGTCTCTTTTTGTGTGAGATACAGTGAAAATTGGAGGGTTTAAGACGCCAATAATTCAGCTGCTTTGTAGTTGGCAGGAGCCCTGCTGAACACATACATGTGTGTACATGTAATTGTGTAGATTATGTGCGGAAGCATGTTTGATGGTCCAAAACAAATCCTTAAATTACACCCTTTTTTTGGGGGGGGGGGGGGAGTAAATTGGATAGAGAGACAATTTGTGGGTGTAGGAGATTTACAAAGATTGGGAGGTAGAGCTTGTGTGAAGGTGAACCTGCCACCTTAGTGCTTCGTATAGTGCCCGTGATAGAGTTTCAGCCCCTGTAGCCACCGGCGGCAGTGGTGGAGGCCCCCCTGCAACATTCAGCGAAAGTCTCCGCACAAAGGACTTCACTGCAAACAGTGACAAGAGGAATCAGGAGGGGGGGGGGGGGTGGTGGCAGGGGAGAGGAAGAGAGCTCGATGAAAGTTCCTCAGACAATTTAGAGCCACTAGACTCCATTAAAATATTTTATAGCTAGTTAGCGAGAGAAGAAGAAGAAAAAAAAAAGAAGCAAAGAAAGAGGACCAGAAGAAGAAAATAAGAAAAAAATCAAAACGGAAAATGTTCTCTTGTGAAATCCGCAAAGTGATTCATCTGAGCAGCCTACAGGTACAGATGTCCTACCAGCTCTCTTCATCGCCCTCTCGTGAGAGAAAAGACAGTTTGAGGAAGAGGGAAAGTGAAAAAAAAAATTGTAGGACACTGAAGAGAAGGTGGGGGGAAAAAAAAGAAGAGAGAGCGAGAGAGAGAGAGTTTTGAGAGGAAAAGTCTAAATGCTGTGCTCTCGTTTCACCGCACTAATTTGTTGGTTGAGGCTATCAGAGAGGCGCTGTGCGACACCGGACCCTGTACATTTCTGGAGGGGAGTGAGGCATGGTGGGATATTTCGCAGCATGGATGAACAGAGGAGGATGGAGGGTGGGGGAGGGGGGAGAGAATCGGTCTCTCGATCAGCCGGTCCACAAACACACTATCATTAAAGTTGTAAATGTATGCGTGCTACCAGTCGGCTCTACTTGCGTTTCGATGGTGCTATCACCGCTCTCTCAAACACTAATGTAATATCATCCACACCAATGATGCTACTCCTCATTCCTTTCTATTCTCTTGCCAAAATTCCGGCTATCGCATGTCGACATGTCCCTCGGACCGCCAATATTTGCCCGCTGCGACGTGGAATCTGCCAAAAAGATCTGTAATTGGATAGATCTCCTTTCTATTTTTTTTCCCTCCCCTCTCTTACCCTTTCTTCTATTTCTCATGTGCATTTTTGTGCGATGGCTGTGAATGCCTAGTTCTGTGTCATGACAGTTATTGCGTTCTTTGTTTAAGGTGAGAGAAATCCTGTATGAATGAGGACGTGATAAGTTGTCAGGAAATGATAAGCAACCACTTTATTAATTTACACCGTTCCTCCGAAATCAGTGCTTTCAATCTATACATACACGCGGTGATAACTGGTTTCATATGTCAGCGCTACCACGGAGTCGACTATATTCCAACAAAGCATGAAATCTCGATATGCCATCAGTTTACCTTGAAGGTGAACTTGACATATTCTGCCCTGTTTGATATGTTAGGAAGTAGTTGCCTTTTAGTTCTCCCCACTGAGAACGATTCACATCAAATATCGCGATTGCCCTCACGATAACAGGTCAGGGGATACAAAAGCTGTGTTAGTTTTACCTCTATTAGTCTGATATCGACATGTGAGATATGCTTGTATGCAGGTTCTACACGAACAACTTACTGTACCAGTGTGCAGTGATCCATTTCCACCTACTGTACCACTTTGTGTGAATTTTTACAGAAGTGCTGCCAGTATGGTGTGACTGGGCAGTAATTTTGTGAGGGTATGTGAAAGATATCCACAGTGAATTCACTCTGTGTACTATACTGAAACTGTTTCTTCCATAAACCATTCTCAGAAACCACAAAAAAGCTTTATAATGAAAATGGCAACATAATATTCAAATATTTCTAATATCAGCTGGTAAATGACCTGGGGGACATCTGTTTGTTTGTTTGTTTGTTTGTAGATACTTTGCTGCATTTATTTCATTTAAATATAAGCAAGGGTAATATGATATGAAGTATGACAAAGTTGCTGGCAAACATTATGTGCACTATACTGAAACTGTTTCTTCCATAAGCCATTCCATAACTCCATAAGCCATTCTCAGAAACCACAAAAAAGCTTTATAATGAAAATGGCAACATAATATTCAAATATTTCTAATATCAGCTGGTAAATGACCTGGGGACATCTGTTTGTTTGTTTGTTTGTTTGTTTGTAGATACTTTGCTGCATTTATTTCATTTTAATATCAGCAAGGGTAATATGATATGAAGTATGACAAAGTTGCTGGCAAACATTATGATGGCTAAGTTTTAACGCACTGAGGAACTCTACTGGTATTCTGATAATAATAGCCATGAATCATTTTTTATTGTCAAGAAACATTTGAATCTGCTGTATATTGTTGTCATTGTCTGAAGTAAGTTGGGAGGAGGAGATTAATGAAAGGCTCATGAAAACTTTGCAAAATATGCAAGAAAGTTATGGAATTTTAAAGTTTAAAATGTTTCACAAAACAGTTATACAGGACTCAAACAGGGTTTTAAAATAGTTTTTTTTTTTTTTACATTGACTGGCACACAAACTATACTTGATCCCATTCCTTACGGGGGTATCTCACTGTGCGGCAAATGTTTTTGAGGGTAGCAAATTCTAGGGAATTTTAGGTTTCGCCAGGGTTCGTTAACAATTGCAATCAAATTCGCATACAGTTTTCATTTTCAAATAGTTTTTCTTTGCGACAAGAAAAACTTTACGACAATGAAAACTGCACGTTTGATTGCAATTGTTAACGAACCCTTAAATTCCCTAGAATTCGCTACACTTGCAAACATTCACCACTCAGTAAGATACCCCCTTAATCTAAAAATTTCTCCAGGAAGATAATTATCCTTTGCATCAAAAAGCCATGGAATTGTAATGATTCAAATGATAAAGTAATATATATATATTATTGATATGCTACAAGTAATACACACACAGAAAAAAAAAAATTATGCTACTCATGCCCTTTGTTTGACATCAGTCAAATATAAATGATGTTACTGTGATGCAAACTCAAATATTCGTCATCAGCACATCGAATATGAAACTGCATTGAAAGGTCACAAACCATCTGACCTCCAAAGTATAGTAATTGTCACTTTCTGTTATTTTTCTCATTACACAAACAAGATCATTTGTTAATCACTCTTTGTGGATGCATTTGTCTGACATATATTGTCTACCTCTCTCAATCTATCCATCTCTTCATATCTATCTATCTCTATCTATCTATCTATCTATCTATCTATCTATCTATCTATCTATCTATCTATCTATCTATCTATCTATCTTTCTTCATCTATCTATCTATCTATCTATCTATTGTAATCTATATCTATCTCTTTCTTTGTCTATCTATCCATCTCCATCTCTTCAGCTGTTCAGCATCAATTTTGTATCCTCCGCAACCTTCCCCACTAGTTCTTCCCCCATTTTGCGTCTCAAACTCCATCTGCTCCTCTTGTCACTCTTTCTCCTATCCTGTCTCTCCTAAACCCTGTCATCCCATCACCTCCTCCTCCCTGTCAGTGTCTCTTCTCTCCCTCTCTCCCTCTCCCTCTCTTACTGCCCTCCAACATCCATTAAACACCTCCGCTTTCTGATGATGCTGTGCTTCCTTTACCTCCAAGTTGGCAATAGGCCCTGGCTCATTACTTCATTTTTCGGGGGCCCTGTTCGACAGGTGCCACTGTCTATTGTCAGAAGGGGGTGGGCGGGCTGCCCCACCATTGATTTTCCGTGCACCTAACCCAATTGACAGGAAATAATTGCTGTGCAACACATAATCCAATTAGACCCCCCACGGCTCCATTTGCCGACATTCCATTTCCTTGCTCTGTCCAAATTCATTTACCCATGATGCTGTTGCATGCGTAGCCACTGGGAAAACATCCCACTCACCCCCCTCCCCCCCCCCCCCCACACCCAAACAAGTGAAGTATGGACATGAAGTCTGTCAGATCTCGTAGACAAACTACAAGTTGCATTACGCGGTGTTAGAGCATTGTACGACCCCCAGAGAATCTTTTTTGCCCGTGCCAATCAATACGCGCGCTTTGCTTTCAGGGTGCGAAAATATGTCCTCAGTCACTTCGCGGGATTTTGTTTTATTCAGCCATGAATAATTTTTCATTGATTTGCCGACGGGCAATGGTGCAAGTGAATCTAGAGTGAATGAAAAAGACCGCAAAACAAGACCAAATGTGGAGAAATGAGGGAAGAATTTAGACACTGCATTTTTTTTTAACGTCATTTGGTTGTTTGTGCTGATCACCCTTCCTTTTTTTTAAGGCCCGTAGGGACCTGTTTAGCTTGAGAGAGGGGTTAGAAAAGAATGTTGGGACGAAGAAAATATGCATACATAACAAGCTTGGCAAAATCGATCACGCTGCACCTCGGCCACACTCAGGAGTGTGGCAGCGTGGGGGAATATGAGGGGAGAAGTGAGCGTGGTGAAGTGGGAAGCGGGCACACGGGCAGCGTTCGATATCTCCCTACCAGCACTTCTTGTCTCGAGAAAGCCTGCATCGTCGTGTTGTTGGTGTCTGTTGGTGTGTGGATACAGCAAGCGTTCCATCGACGAAGGAGGTAGACAGACTCCCCCGATAATGAATGTAATATCCGTGAGGAGCCAACCTCTATAGATGGCAATGGTAATACTTGCTTATAATTTTCGAGGGAGATGGGTTCATTCACTCTGTCCAGGTGGTTCCATGTTTCATATGGTTTACTATTCCATATTGATTGAAAAGGGTTATCCTGAGGGCAAGTTACCCATATTCCTTTGAGCTTAATAAGTTGTGATGCCATTTCCTCCTAGCAAAACACACACAGGTCCTCATGAATAATTGGTCATTAATAATGTTGAATAGAGATGTGTATCTTTGAAAGAAAAAAGAAGGAATATCATGTAATGATACAATGACATATTGATGTAATGGAGGAGTGAATCTAACTCAAGTTTAGGATGTTCACTTGGGGCAAGTAAAATGAAATGGTAAACCAATCCTTGCAGATCCTCTGCTCACGCCAACCATCGGACAAAAGGCTCTCCTGTCCTGTAAATGTTTTGGGGGGATACAGCAAGTAGTCTGTGCGCACTCCAGCTTTTGGTCGTCCCGAAGAAGTATGCGCTTCAGATTACCGTCCGGGGCGAGATGAGCCTGCTGTCGCTAACGAACAGAGCTGGATCGATCAGCAAGATACATGGTAATCCCGCCCGCAAATCCGACCAGATTCAGTTGGATTTTTCGTCGTCAGTATCACCGCTCTCCCACCCCAAGTGTAGGCTGCCCCCCAAAATCTCTGTGTTGCCAATGGTCTCTTTGTTCGCTGGACCCCACTCTTGCTCTTCTGCCCCCTCCCCCTCCCCTTTGACATTGCTCAGTGGAACACACATGTCCCCCTCCACCCTACCTTTCAGAAATATCACATTTCAACATAGCTTCATGATTAACGGTCGCTGTGAGTGGCTCCACTTATCAAACAGTTTTCTCCCACCATCAAACAGATAGGTCTATGTCTGTAAACTTTCAGAGGATAAAACACACACAAAAAATCCTTTTGTGCATGTTCTGAATGCATTTTTTAAAACTGCAATTAATTGTTGATTTTCGAGAAATTTGAAAATAAACTAAACCGAAAACTTAACTGAAAGCTGACATACAAGCATAACGACCATATACAACTGTAGGAGGCAAGCTATTGTCGTAAAATGGGAAGATCGTGAGGTAAAGAAAGAGAAAACAACCAAGAAGATTTGACTAAATGTGAGATGAAATATCTCGTGCTCCCAAG
Organism: Diadema antillarum; assembly: GCF_040938485.1. Classification (NCBI taxonomy): domain Eukaryota; kingdom Metazoa; phylum Echinodermata; class Echinoidea; order Diadematoida; family Diadematidae; genus Diadema; species Diadema antillarum. The sequence continues at coordinate 871,099 of NW_027271217.1, forward strand.
AACACCCCATGAGAGAGAAAGACCAGAGTGAATGGGGTGAATGTGAAGGGAAAGCAAATGGAGAATGGAGTAAATAAATGTGAGGTGAAATTGTCAGAAGTAGAGGTATTTTTTCCTCCTTTTGTTGAGATAGTGGATCTTGCAATGGGAGGGGGGAAGGGAGGGGGCCCATGAACAAATATTTGCTGTAACGTGAAGTCTCATGTGTCATGTTGGTGTCTTGCAACATTGATACAAAGCCGCTGTAAACCTCAAACATGTTGGAGCGCATCTTTCGCCCGCTTCTCAGATTCCACGCAAGAGAGGGCGAGAGAGGCATCGGAAGGGTAGGAGAATAAAAAAGGGTAGAAAAAAAAAGTTGGTGATATGACTCATCTTGACAGCGCTAAGTCGGGCCGATGATGCGGTGGATGTCGTGGAATTTTGTCGCCCTGGTCCGCTCCCAAGTTGTGGCAAGTTAAATGTGACAGCGCGTTGCCTTAGTTGTGGCACCCACAGACCACAGTTGTGGCAGTGTCGTTGTTCCAACAACAAAAAAGCAAGAGGAACAAACAAAATAGATTTCAGATTGGTAGCCTGTTGTGTCAGCAACTGTGAGATATTATCAGTGTGAGATGTGCTTTGGAAACTCCACCTCTCTCATTCCGGCATCAACATCCCTAAACTTCCCTTCAACCAAAATTGAGGACTTTGCATCTCTGTGTGGTAACAGTGAACGTAAGACTACAGATGAGAATTTTGGGATCCATTACTGCATGTCACACCTCTCAAACATCACTGTCTGAGTGTATGGCAAAGCTGTTACTGGTAGGTTCATCCTCGTAGGAGACAAAGTAGAAGGAAAATAGAACAATTGTTTACAAACTTGATTCTGCAGTTAGTCAGAGGAAAATTTCAATGCTGTATTTAAAGATTTCTGTGTTGATGTAACCACACTGATGTATGGAGAAGGCAAAGAAAATGTATAGTGCCCCTAACTGTTTGCAAAGCCCCACAAGAGGTAACTCTAACTGGTGTTTTCTTGATGCATGAGGTGTGGCAGTTCTCACAGTAGTTATGTTGGAATACAGGGTCTGCATTGAGCAGACAAACTTGTGAGAAAGGGCCAAGGAAATTCCTTCGACCAGGGCCTAGCAGTTCCACCATTTGTGCGAGATGCACTTGGCCGCTACCGGAGTCAGCTCCATGGAAAACCCAAATGAAGATTGACAACTTTAAGACTTGCCTGTTGACATTGTGGGTCCTACGTCTCAATTCATTTGTCAGGCCGGCATCTGCCCGACTCCCTGCGTCAATGGACAGCGAAACGCAAAGAGACAAGTACACAGCTTGTGTTCGAGGTGAACAACAGATTTTTTTTTCATTTTTTTTTTTCTAAAAAATAAAGTCCAATCCAAGGAGGGACCTTGTCACCTTTTAGACTCTGGATATCAAAATGATGATCATACAATATTTTCATGAGTTGACTAAAAGGGAAGTCTGTTAGATGAACAGCCTTACACTATACATTAGCAATCATATATCATTCTTCTTTGTTATTTCTGTAGGAACCAAAGTAGCAAAATTAATACTTCATATACACAAAGATTTTTGACTGTCAAAATGTTGTATAGCACTATAGATGCAAACACTGTTCGTGTTTCCATGTAGCCAATGATGCTCAATTCTTGAAGAAGCAGATAGTATTGAAGTGTAATGCTTCAAGTTTCTCCCAAATTCAGAGTTAATCTGATGACTTTTTAACACACACACAATATATATATATCTCTGTATACATTTTTGTTGTTTGTTGTTGTTGTTGTTGTTGTTGTTTTTTTTTTTTTGGGGGGGGGGGGGGTTATGTGACCATGACAATGCACTGTGATTCCTGTTATCAGGCAGTGAGAAGCCTGCTTGAGTTGTCATAAAGATATTTATTCCCATCCATCATGTCAAAGGTTGTGATAGAAGAGTGGATTTCTCCCATTTTTTTTTTTGTTGGTAGACTTGGCATACAAGCATGAGTGAATTGACCTTTTTCTTTTGGTGATGCTTGTCTCCCTTTGCTGAGAGCGTTCGGTGACGACCGACCACGGTGCTGCGTCCAGCCAGAACTTCAGCCATTATATCTCCCAAGGGGCCAAACAAGCTTGTCCGCAAAGATACAAACAAGCAAACAAGAATCGCAAGCAAGGTGGCGTGTACTTCTTCATCATACTAACCCCTCATCCTCTCTTCACCCCCCCCCCCCCCCCCACCTTTCCATCCGCTCTTTGGCCCAGTGTCTTGCGGGCACACTGTGATTATTGAACCCGAAAATGGACATGGCGTATTCATATCTTCCCATGACTAGTGACCATTAGGTAATTCCGTGTAACACCTTGTGGGCAAGGAGGGATGGACGTGTGACCACAGCTATTGATGGTGCTGGTGGCTATGTCCGCTTTCCGCAGAGAGAGTAAACTCTTTTCCCTTTTTCGTCGTTTTTTGCTGTCAACCCAACCAGAGAGGAAGCATGACCATTTCCGTCATCTCATAGGCAACCATGCGAAAATCAAGTGTCCAATTTGGAGTTTTTGCATCATGGAACGTGGAAGAAAGAAAGAAACAAATTATCTAACCCCCAGAGAAATCCCCTGAAACGAAATGCACAACAACAGAAAAAAAAAGAAAAAAAAAGAATCAATATATGTAAGACAGTTGACTTGTGGGAAGATCAAGATTTTCATTAGGATATTCTGGCTGCTGTCATGCAGCAAATATTGAAGGATTAGCCCAGTCACTTTTTTGACCTGACTGACACTGCATATCGAAGGTATTTTCCTGTTTTATTTTGGTGTTACTCCTTCTGGCCCATTTGAATGAAATCATCATTTGACTCGGGGCTACTCAGAGCTCTGACATAGATGGCTTGTTTCCCAAAGATCATTCCGAGCTGCATTTGCAGAAATAAGATGAGATGATGAAAGAAGAGAGAGAGATGAGAAAATGAACAGAGAGAAAGGCAGAGAGAGAGAGAGCGAGATGGAGAGAAAATGAGAGAAAGTGGCTCTGTGATGCCGGGTTTTTGTATTCATTTTGGGATGCAATTTTTATATTCTGTGTTTTTTCTGTATTTCCAGTAAGCAGACATTAAGTGTATGTTGATGTTTATGACTTAAAGATGTGTAAAGTAAGTGACATGTATAAAGATGTAAGCGTGATATTGACTATTGAATAGCACTTGACAAAAAATGGATAAGTTACCCCTTTAAAATTTTACAATTGTAAGTGTGGATTGAGCAAATGCAGCAGTATAATAGGAGAGCATGTCAATGAAAGTTTGAGGAAAATCTGACAATCCTTTCAAAAGTTATGAATTTGTAAAGTTTCTGTGTAGCCATCGCTGGATGAGAGGACTACTACAGTTTGTGACATCACATATTTACCACAACACGAAGAAAATATCAAGAGAATTATGACAAAATTCCATTTTTAATGAAAAGTACATATTCCCTTGATGTGTTACCGATACATGTCAAGGGTAATATTGATCGTCCTGCTTTCTGACAGATGTACGTCAAGAGCTCTTTCATTTTGCTAGAAATATGAAAATATGTTGAATTCTGTTTATATTTTCTAGAAATTATTGTACGTATGTGTGACATCACAAACTGTAGTTCTTGGTCTTCTGAATATCCAGTGAAGGCTGAGCAGAGTCTTCTTAACCAGTGAAGGCTGCACAGAAACTTAAAGAATTCATATCTTTTGAAAGGATTGTCCAATTTTCCTCAAACTTTCACCGATGTCTTCGACTAATATCGCTGCATTCACTCAATCCACACATATTTTTGGGAGGTAAACCAAGGAGAAGCTCCTTAGGTATTAAACATTATCTGTCAAGGAGGAGAAAAGCGTTATTGATAGATTGCCATGCCGTGAGGTAATGAACCTTCAACCCATCTTCCAATCCCCTGCAGGACCACCAAGAGTCACCCAGGAGGTGGAGAAGGTGCGCAGGGGCACCCTGGGCCGGTCCATCAAGCTGCCGTGTCCTGTGACGGGGAACCCGCCCCCCCTGACCATGTGGACCAAGGACGGGGTGACCATCAACCAGGGCTGGGACCGGTTCCGGCTGCGGCTGGAGGGGCTGCGCATCTCCAACCTGGTGGAGGAGGACGAAGGGGCCTACGTGTGCCGGGCCACCAACGGCTTCGGGAGCGTCAGCATCGAGTTCGTTTTAACCGTGAGAGGTCAGTATCAAAACATTCATTCATGTCACACAGGCAGACGGACGTATATAATCTCTCGAGATATACATCTTGATGCCAAAATCAATCTTGCTTGATTTTCTTTTTCTTTCATCTCTTGCGATTATTTGCCTTTTCATGTTTGAATGGCACGCAAAGAAATCAGTGAGTTTTTTAAAAATCCCATAATGCACCTCAGCACACATAGGACTGCACACTCAGGTGCTTGGAGTCATTCTCTTGTCATTGTTCATGCATGCACAGTCTGGAGATTCAAAGCACTTCATATACAGACAAGTGATTTTTTTTTGTTGACACTTGTGAACGGTCAAATAAATTTGATTTTTGCATAGCGATGCAAAAATCAGATAACCGCTGTTAGTGAATGCAGCATTTTTCGTCTTTTTTTTTGGGGTATGTGGGAGGGTATTTTGTAATAGCATTGTTTGAACTTTAATGACTCTAGTTTTATGTGAGAAGAAAATGAGAGTCAGATAGTGTTTCAATTTTGATCACAGCCTTCCATGGAACTAATGTTACGGTGAGATTTAGAAGATCATGGTAAAGGTGCTCTTATACTTTCAAACATTATGCTTCCATTCAGCTAAGTTGTCTATCATTTCAAGCCAAAAAATTCATGCACGGAGGCTGCTTCGATATATTGATATTCATTAGAATAGAACAAAGAAAAAAAAACACACCATGCCAAGCTCATCCGATTACTCCAGAAGACTGTAATAGCGCGGTCCGGTGAAAATTAGATAGCAGCATTCTGTGAAAGGTCTCATTCCATGACGAAGACAGATTGCATGTGGAGGGGTGCATTCAATTTCGTGCTGGAGATGTTTTCTGATTCAGCGGTTTCTGCCGCAAGAGCTGAATGGGAAGTGATGAAATTAAGATCAAACTGAAATCCACATTTGTAGTTACTTTGCCAGAAGAGTCTCTAAATCTCAAAAGGTATGGTGTAAAGAGAGTAATAAAAGCATCATTAGGTCTTACTGTGCTTTGCAATAGGAGGTGACAAGTGTAGAAACAGTTCCTTTTTTTTTAATGGGAGGTATGTGCCATTTTGTTGGTTCCATGTCAAGAAATATGATTACCTATTCATCGTAGACTACTTGTATTGCAGTGGATAGAACATACCTTCCCCTAGCCAACTGGGTTTCACTGTTTCTACGTTAATATGATTTGCATTCATATTTTTCTTTTTTTTATTGAGATTGGTCTCTGATGGAATAAACTCTGTTCCAGGTTATGTACATCATGGCTTGTATGCAACATTTTTAGATTAACAGACTTGATGCAGAAATCCCTCTTAAATTTCTGTCTGCTTACTTTCTCTTTTGAAACTGCTGGGCCAACCTTTTCAGACATATTTGATTATTTTTTTTAAATATTTATTTATCTTTTAATGTAAAGGATAAACAGCACAAACTAGCATAGTGTGGTCTTCTTGGTACCAGTGAGAGTCGAAATCTTCCACAGATGCAGCCCCCCCCCCCCCTTTGGCGCCGTTTAGGCGTCTCTCCATTGTGCTGGTAGCATTGTTACAAGATTTTTGAAGAAGCTTCTCTGAATTTAACTGGTAAAAAATAAATGGTTTTGTTAGGTTACATTCAAAATGTTCATCTTCTACTTGTTACCTTAAAAGCGACATTTCCTTTAGCAACTCTACATCTGTGTCCAGAATTTGGTACTTCAGTTTATTATTAATATAAATTGTAATGTAATTCAACTAAGCACAGAATTCCACCCCTACCTATATTCAATCAAGTGGACTGGAGGAATATGTTCATTGCTTTCAGGCTTTTTATTTCTCCAAGTCTGTGGTCTTGAATCAGGGCAACGGGCGTCATTGCAGTTAAAAATCAGCCGGACAAAATCTATATGATTTTTTAATGCGGTGACTTTTGATTGGTGTAACAGCCATGCCAGGCTGCCTGTTAGATCCATTTCGGTTTTTTGGACCCATCAGCGATGAGGAGTGTGACTTGACTATTCCCATTATTACTACCTGTTGATCTCCCAAAGGAGATGGCAATATTTTGCCCAGATGTCGCACCCTGTGGTGAGAAATGGAGATAAACTTGCCTGCATATTGTTTTTCTTTTTATTGTTTTTTGTGTTGATGTTAACTACCAAAGAAATGTTGTTATTTGTTTCTTGAGAAAGTGTGGAGCCTGTGCCGATATCAGGAGCATTTCTTCTTCTTCTTCTTCTGTTTTTTTCCTAGTGCACCACAAAATATTGTTTTTCTCCCAGCAGTAGTGATGATGACATGTGTCAGTTCTTGCTTGCGTGAAATTGTGGTTATGTGTCCGGTCTTTGTTTGGTAAGGGTCTGTTTTTGGACTTGAACTTCCAGGAGGGGAACACAGCTGTTTCACAAGGCAAACAACAACAGCGAAAGAATGAAAGAGAGAAAGAGACTTGTTTGGAATAAGTAGAGACATATTGCATTTGTCCCGTAGTGGTACATTGTGTCTCAACTTTGTCTAAAGAAGTTATATTTATTATCTATTCTGTGAACCTGCTACTCTGAGGGGTATCAGTGGCTTAATGTAATTATGAACAAAGTGTTATGATTATTACTCCTTAACGTCACTTTGATTTCATAGAAATTGGCTTGAAACTGGAGTAAGGAGTAATATGGCCCTGTATTAATTTTAATGCCACACATTTTCTCCAGATACTTTGTGAACAAAAGAAAGGCTTTCCTCTTTTAATTGATATTTGCCATGCTGATGAATTTGTGGCCACTGCCCAGTGTGTACTGTAACATGTGAGCTATTCACTGCACAGCCCAGTGTTTTCAGTGTGATTTACGGTTTAGTGCTCCACTGAAATTTACGGAGAGCATTCAGGAGAGGCGATAAAGGTGCGTGCGCGCACCGTAAATCAGGAGACTGGGATTCACCAGGCATTGAGGCTGTCTCTCGGCCATCTCATTCTTAGCTCTGCGACTGATCCTCTTTGCAGTGTGAATCCTGTGTAGCCGTGAGTGCCGATGCTCGTCAGTAAATCAGGGCTGAAGGAGCAGAGTGTAGAAGCTGAGCTTGCTCAGAGAAAGGAGCAACATCGGTATCACAAATTGGTCCACGCAACCACTTGTCTCCAAATGCTCTCCTGTGCATACTTTTAAACCTTCTAATGAACCATCATTATTTTGTTTGTTTTGTTTGTTTTACTAGCATTAAAAGCATCAACACGACTGAAATGATATCGACAAGACAGGTCTTCTTTCAGCATTGTTTTTCCCAATAAGTTCCCCACCCTGAAATAAAAGAAGTGACAATAATGCACTTGCATGCCCCATAATGCCTCAGCTATGCTTCAAAATGCCATGCCTAATATTTCCACTCCGTTGCTCAGTCTTTAAGCAAGCAAGCAAGCACTCTTCCATTATTGGCATTGGCTTTCACACCAACAGTGTGCTGCTATGTCTAGCATGGGAATTGAAGTTTAGTAAAACTTTCCTGACTGTCATGCATAATAAATGTCAAAAAAAAAAAAACCCTCATGCAGACAAAGCATTACAAACCCACTTACCTAACTTGCCTGGGACATCTGAAACTCATTATTGGGCATGTGATGTGAATGGGCTCCTGTCTACCAAAAGTATGGGACCTGTGCCCAAATGTACAGTCTGGCAAGTCAGAGAAATTTTGTGATTGTTTTGTTCAATGCTCACGTTGAAAAGAAAACTAACAAGCAAAAAACGTAAGGAGTTTAGCCCCGGGACTCTTAAAAATGCAATCTTAATGCTCCATGTTGTATTATATCAGCCTTGGGTTTCCCTTCTATGTGCCTCCAGACATGCTGTATGTCCTCCATAGACAAGAATGAGAACAAGTCTGATAGTGAAGATGATCAGTTTGGCTGTTCATATTTGATTGCTTGCCGTAATCCCAAGGACAAATGATGCTCTAGGATTTCTCTCCTTCTTCCTCCTCTGATGCTCCTCTCCTCCCGGCACTTGGAGGTATCGGCATGGTAACAGGAAGACAGTGTTGGAAGCTGAAGAGTAGGAGAGAATTAGTCATTTTGTGTATTGTGGGTTGGATTGAGCAGGGGTGGGGGGGGGGATGGGGGTGTTCAGAGGAGATAGAGGCCAGTTAAGTACTGGAAAAGAAATCATTTCAAAGAAACAAGGAGGATGGAAGTTATGGGCACGAGTTTGGAGCTTATCTGATTCGACAGTGTTTGAGTGGAGAGGAAAAGAGATGGAGTTGCAACAAAGTGGCAGTACGTGATACAAGCAGGACTGACAAAAAGGGTGGGGGGTATAAGATGTGATCGATATCAGCAGGAAGGTCATTAATGGAATGGAATTATGAAATATGAGAAATTAGATAGCAGATAGGAGGTTGGAGATAATAGAGCAAGAGAGAAAAGTTGTGCAAGAGCTGGCCAGTGAGATTGCAGTTAGAGTGTGTGGAAAGTCTGGATGTAAAGAAAAAAAAAATTAAACATTGAATGCACATATTGTTCTTCCATTTCAGTAAAATGTTTGTTGTTGCTGTTTGTGTATCATTGCTCGATTCATAAAAATCAACTGCCATAAAGAATGAAGTGTTTCCTTTAACATTATCTTTCCAGATGATCACATGGTACTTTTTTAGATGATCACATTGCACTTTTTTTTTTAGCTCACCTGAGCCAAAGGCTCAAGTGAGCTATTGCGATCGCCCTTCGTCCGGCGTCCGTCGTGCGTCGTGCGTCGTGCGTCGTGCGTCGTCCATCGTCCGTCGTCCGTCGTCCGTCGTCCGTCGTCCGTCGTCCGTCGTCCGTCGTCCGTCGTGCGTCGTGCGTAAACTTTTTACATTTTCATCTTCTTCTTGAAAACCCCAGGACCGATTTTCATCAAACTTGGCAGGTAGCATCCCTAGGGGGTTAGGAACTCAATTTGTTAAAATGGGCACCATGCCCCACCCAGGGGGCCCCCAGGGGGGCCCAAACCCCCCAAAATTAAGGAATCTGTAAAAATCTTCTTCTCTAGAACCAGAAGTGATAGAGCTAAGTTAATACTATGAGTTAGTACATTGATGACTTTAGTTTTAAGTTTGTTCATGGCAGAATCAGGGGTGCCCCCCTTTGGGACCCAGGGGAGGGGGGTGGGGAAGGGTTCTAATGGGGCCTAAATTGTACATTTTCATCTTCTTCTTGAGAACCCCATGACCCATTTTCACAAAACTTGGCAGGTAGCATCCCTAGGGGGTTAAGAACTCAATTTGTTAAAATGGGCACCATGCCCCACCCAGGGGGCCCCAGGGGGGCCCAAACCCCCCAAAATGAAGGAATCCGCAAAAATCTTCTTCTCTAGAACCAGAAGTGATAGAGCTAAGTTAATACTATGAGTTAGTACATTGATGACTGTAGTTTCAAGTTTGTTCATGGCAGAATCAGGGGTGCCCCCTTGGGACCCAGGGGGGGGGGGGGGGGGGGGTGAGGAGGGGTCCTAATGGGTCCTAAATTGTACATTTTTATCTTCTTCTTGAGAACCCCATGACCCATTTTCACCAAACTTGGCAGGTAGCATCCCTAGGGGGTTAGGATCTCAATTTGTTAAAATGGGCACCATGCCACACCCAGGGGGCCCCCAGGGGTCCCAAACCCCCCAAATGAAGGAATCTTTATAAATCTTCTCTAGAATCAAAAGTTATAGAGCTGAGATAATACTACAAGTTTGTTCATAGGAGATCCAGGGGTGCCCCTCTTGGGTAGGGGGGGGGGGGGGGAGGGGGGGGGGGGGAGGGGGGAGGGGGGTGGGGGGGTGGTTGGAAGGGTCCAAATGGGGGCCTGAATTGTACATTTTCATCTTCTTCCTGAAAACCTCATGATGGATTTTTGTCAAACTTGGCAGGTAGCATCCCTAGGGGTCAATATCTCAATTTATCAAAATGGGCACCATGCCCCACCCAGAGGGCCCCAGGGGGCCCCAATCCCCCCAAATTAAGGAATCTTAAAAAAATGGGCCCTTGATATTGTACATTTTCATCTTCTACTTGAGAATGCCTGGTCAAATTTTGGTAGAGCTGTGAATGATTTAGATTAGTGACTGCGTGAAAGGTGAACTTGCGATACTCAGGTGAGCGCTAGACCCGCGGGTCTCTTGTTTAGATAAAGAGAGAGATGTTGGAGAGAGGAGCAAGTGCAAATTTTGACTGAAGATTTGGAAGTTTGATGCAAAATGACAAGGGGGGAGGGAAAGAAAACTGTTCGCACAGATAATGATGGGAAGTATAAAGGTGTTTAACTGCAATTACTCATCCTACCCCACCCCCCAAGGAAATGGATGTTTGGAGTGTATGATCAAGAGGAGGGCTTAGAAGGTCAAGTTATTGCCTGGATCTATGTATGACTGTTTGGATGTTTCGTATGAAGTGCCGGCTGGTGCATAATTCTGCAAGATTCTACTTCTCTTCCCCCCCCCCCATGCTTTATCACATCCTCTCATTCAGTTTTTTCACTCTTTCTCCCCCATTATTTTGGCACTCATATTCTCACTCCCTGAGTTGCTTTCCTCCATTTTCCTTCTCCTGTATATGTCTTCATTCCACTTTTCTCTCCCTATCACCACTCGCCATGTCTCCCCATGCCTCCTCTATTCCAGCATCCATCTATCTCTCTTCTCTCTCCTTCTTTATTCCACAATCCATTCACCTCTCTCTCATTCCCTCTCTCATAGAGTGCTCTCAAGACTACCAACTCCACCACCTCCTCCTCCTCCTCTTCTCCATTCTCCTCTCTATTTGCCCACCACCGCTCGCTCCTTGTTCCTCCTCCTCCTCCTCCTTCTCCCCCGTCTCCTCTCCCAGCCCAGCCCCCGGGGCTCCGGCCCCCCTCTTTGATCCTGCCGCCTCTCCCCCGTGGCATCCAAATGTTAGCAAACATTTTCCACACAATGTATGCTGGTTTGGCACACTATTCCACCAAGGGGATAGGAGGAGGGAGGGGGGGGGGGTGGGGGAGAGTGTTGGAAATTGTGGGAGGGGGGAACACTACCTAATACTCATGCTGAGCTCTTCTCCATGAACTCCCCACCCCCACCCCCAATAAAATGATGATTTCGTGAAGCATTTCTGAACAGACAACTGCTGTAGGGTCAGAGGAGTCAAAAGGGAAATGAACAAGGTAGAACTAGAAATGAAATATGACGAGATAATCTCTATTTGATTTCTGACTCACCACTCTCGGTAGCAAATGTGGCAAATTTTCAGCTAGTATGATGGGAAGTACTTCCTCATGTGTGGTTTTGTTTCTTGTTTCAACACAAGTGACGATTTCTTCAGGTGTATTCATTTTTCTTTCAAAAAGACAGAACACTTCTTCTGCACCACAATGATAAAATGTTGGACTTTATTTTGGTACTTTGATACTTCTTTAGCAAACCAGACACTCCCTAATTCTAAGTAAGGGGATTAAAGAAGAAAGAAAACAACTCATCTCAGACTTGCTTTGAGTTGCCGAAATGGTTGAATACTAGCTAGCACCAAGCACTTACACACACATGGTGTAAGAAGGGATGGGTGTGTAGGGGTGACTTGGTCCCCACTATGCAAGCTCTGCAAATTAGTAACCTACCTACATGTATACTTTATACTATCTACTGTAAAAGTGGATATTTCCGCATGAGTAAATTTTCGTGCTCGGCAGGGTAAAATAGATTTTGTGTATTTTTAATTTTGTGGAATCAGGACATTCACTACTGGAACATATGGCATGCAAAAATATTCACTTGCTTTTATTTTCACGCTAGCGTCTGGTTGCACGAAAATGGGCGAAAATTTCCACACTGCGAAAAATTTCCACTTTTACAGTATTGTGTTGGTGACTGGCTCTTTTCTACTTTACTCTTATGTTGAGGTAACAGCAGGATCCTGCAAGTATAATTTTGATGCAATGCCTAATGCAATGTGCTTTTTGCATTTGGAGGTGAAGATACATTTAACATACAATTCTGTGAAATTAGACATGGCTAAAGTAGATACATACATGTTCATCATTTAAGTCATATCTACAAATTACTGTTTCTGGAAGGAAACATTCCAAATGGTTCTTAGAAGGTTCAAAGGTTTTTGGACAAGTTGAAAATGATGGGATAAGTTGCGAAGCTGTGAGAAGGTTTCGTAGTTGGAGACTGTAGAAACAACTTTCATCATATTCATTTCCAAGTTGGGTATGTCAACATTGATATCTTGCTTACTTTTTGTCTATCATTTTTAACATGGCATGATATTTTGCTTTCCTCCCCCCCCCCCCTTTGTTTTAGCTGCATCATTCTGGAGATAGATGTTCCTATGGGCAAACATTGTTGTTTCACTTGCCATCGTCCTTCCTTGTCGGGCCATTTCAAAGTCGGAATTTCGGAGTAAACATTAGCAGGGAAAGAAGTCGTACATTTCTCCATGGGGAAAAAGAGTTTCCCTTCCATCTTCAGCGGTTTTTCCTGATTTTCTGTACACTGTGATCTGTCTTCTACCCTAGCACCAATGTGACATTCATGCAATATTATTTCATAATGTTTGTTTGTTTGTTTGTTTGTTTGTTTGTTTGTTCAGTGATGTAGTTTTACTTCAAGAAAGAAACAAAACCTTAAAGAGCATGTTTCTGGATGATCTCTGCGTCTTTGACATAAGAAAGTGTATTTCTCTGTGCCTCTATCAGAATTTATTCATCGCATATTGATCCATTTCCCCGTGGATAAAATGCATTTTTGTGTGTATGTCTGTGTGTGTGTATGTGTATGTGTATGTGTAACCCTCTCTAGGTACTGACTAATCTTCTAGCCATAATATTGCTTTCCTTTCAATTGATTTTTGTTTTCTCTCTCTCTCTTTAAAAGAAAGGGAGAAAGTTGTGGAGTGGAATGGACTATATTGCACTTGAGGAACAGTATTGGTCCCTGGAAGTTTTACCCCCGTTTGTTGGGTTGGAAAGCACCCCTATCGCCCGGGGGCCTGCCTTCTCTGGTAGCCCCCTCAGAGCCTACCTGTCAGCCCCAGCAATTATGGCACCACATAATGGGAGCCAGGGTTTATTACCACCACAACTCTCTCTCACTTGAAAGGAGGAAGGGAGAGGTAAAAAAAAATAAAGGGGAAGGGGGCAAGAATCAAGATGAAAAAAAAAAAGAGGGAGAGAGGATGAGAGAGGAGACTTGAAGTGGAAGGAGTAGAGTAAGTAAATCAGTAGAGAAAGCTTAGATGTGAAGTGGTAAACTTTTTCTCTGTGTAGTCTTGATTATGCAGTCCTCACTCCTCCCTCATGCATCTCTGTGTTTTGTACTGGACATAAGGCTCCCCTGTTATATTGTTACAGTCATTGAGTGTTCAGAAGTGCATAATCCAAGGTCTGCTTCCATCCTCCCTAAATGATTACAGAACTGTCAAGTTTGTGAGTTGATAGGAATGCCCATTCTTTTGTCTTGGTAGCTAATTTGTGCTCTTACAGCCATGGGGCGTGGCAAATGGCAGGACATTCTCACAAGCAAAATCTGTCCCTTCGACTTTGTAAAAGCTGTTATTTTTGTGAGGGTTTTACTTTCCCGAATTTTGCAAATCACTGTTGGCCCACGAATTTAACAACACGTGAAAATGTAACCACACGCTAGGGTATCATCGCACATACTGCAGCATTGGTGTCAACTGGCGGAAAAAAAAGCATTGCAAAAATGTCTGTGCCCTCCTCATATGCAAAAGTAACAACTTTTACAGTATGTCATTTATCTACAAAGGGGGAATGGCATTTTGGTCATGCATAGAATTACGAATCTTGAGCCCATGTACCCAACAGACCAATCACTCGAACCACAGGACCTCTATGCTCTGTGATCTTCAGATGACATTCAAGTCACTGATTTCCTGAAACGTTTTTATTTCTTGGTCATTGATTTGACATTTTCAGTAGAATACCAGTGTTTCTGTCAGAGATGTAAAAGGAATAGTGCACAATTAAAAACGACAAAATTGTGATACTGATGTTAATCCTTGGGCCAAGAGATGTCATGCAAGCCAGTTGGGCATCCTCTGGTGAATTTGTAGAACTGAGGAAGATCTGCTAAAGAGGGCTGGCTGCTGATTTTAGTAATTCACCTTGCTTGCATTCATGGGTGATGTTAGCAACCGGGACTAAGCCCAGAAGACTATGGTTGCTCATGTCTCTTGCTCTCTCTGTCTTTCTCTCTCCAACAAAAGTGTGCCTCGCTGCTGCGGCACGTTTTTTCAGCATGGAGGAACACTCGCAAAAACTCTCGTTCCAACGCCTCGCCAACGAGATGAGGCGCGAGGTGTTGGTTCAGGGACCGGTGTTGTCAGTGCCAAGAGAGACTTGGGCTCAAAAAACAGACCTGACCTCGTGTGACCCCCCCCCCCCCCCCCCCCCCCCCCCCAAGAGAGACTGAGAGAGAGAAAGAGAAGGAGTATGTGTTCATCCTCCCAGGTTTTGGACCCACAAACCCCCATGAGACTGGCGTTTAACCTCCTTCGTCTATTAGCAGAGAAAATACTGAGGTGTGAAGTTGGTTCACCCAGGGGATCAGTGTGTGACTTCAGTCTCCAAAGTTCTGTGCCTTGAGTGAGCTCCCTCACTTTCTCTTCCACCCAATCTTCCTCCTCCTTTTCCTCCATCTATCTTCTCTCTTTCTTTATCTTCCTTCCTTTTTTCTTTTCTTTATGCACCTTTATACCTTCTTTTATGTTTTTCTCTCCATTTTTGCATTGGCATGTATAAAGAAGGTATCTCTTCTCCATTACAACTCCCTTTCCTTCATACTTCATGTCGATCTTTTGCATGGCAGAAAACTATCTGTATCGCCTCTCCCCTCAAGGCTCTGTTGGTTGCCTCAGGAACTCCTCTCAATCTCAAAGAGACCAAAAGGCAGGGATCTGGGACCCTAACCATCCCCTACCTGGCTGGTGAAGAAACATGGAATTGGTTAGACGTGGAATCAAACTTCTTCTCGACCCGTGGGGACGAAGGAAGGGTAGACAGGCCTGTTCAGGGCTTGGCTCTAGCCTGCTTCTCGCCATCATCTCATTGGGGGAGAGAGAGGCACCTGCCAATGGGTGGAAATGTTACCCCTTTCATGCTTACGAAATTTCCACCCCAGATTTTTCTAGGAAGTCCGCGGGTGATGCTGTAAGCATATGAAATTGCATCGCGGGGTAAATTCTCGGGTAAAATGCCAGGTGACTTTTCGTAAGTCTTGCCCTAGAACCATCCGTGGTAAACTTGCGGGTGTCCCCGCAAATTCCTGGGTGAGACTGTAGCATGAAAGTAATTGCGTGTAAACTGCCAGGTGAAATCAAAGGTCAGCCAACCAACAGCATCTTGCAAGCCATTTCACGCATGCGCCACAACATGTACTTGCACTGCGGAAGAGCGGGCGAGAGAAATTCAAGCAGGATCTCATTCGCTACTTTAAAAGATATTTCTCCCGAGTATTCATTCCCCGTTTGATTCCCCGTCAGATCTCCCTGGTGATCACCCCAGCGACTAGCGTGAAAGGGGGATGTTTCTACACATCCGTAGATCTCATGAAAGCGATGGAGTCTGGACTGCTCTACTTTCCTTATTAAGTGGGTTGTGAGGTCCTTGGCTAGGTCTCTGACCAAAGTTTTTACCCACCATGCAGACGAAGACTGACAGGTTTGAGTTTAAAATCCAGACCACGTGCCAAACCAGCCCCTCTGTTTTCTCTATTTCCCTCTCTAGATTTTTTTTTGTTCAAAATCTGGTTTCTTATGCGCTCTTCAGAAAAAAAAAAGAAGAAAAGATTGAAGTACTCATATGGTTTTTACATTCAGTCATATGGCCTCTTTCTGCAACCTAGAGGTTTTGCACAATCAATCTTTTTTTCTCCCCCCCCCCCCCTTTTTTTTCATATCATTTTGAAATTTCATATGAGAATAGGTTCAGAACTGGTCTTGGCTGTGTATCTTATCTTATCTGCCCTAAAAATCCCCTTTCCCAGCTCCATCGTAATCTATTCACTCTTATAATTAACAATCTGTAGCATAACAGCTCACATTTGGAACCCAACCTCAAAAGTCCCGTCAAATGATGATACCCCACTGATTGGTCAGTTTTGGCTTTGATAGTACTTTGCGTTTCCCTTTGTCCTTCAGGCTGTATGGATGGCATCAATTTGGTGGGAAAGAAACATTTCTTTTACCTTTTTATCTCTGTTTCTTCTCTTTTTCGTCTAATTTTTTCATTGTTTGGTGCATTCCCCCCCCCCCCGACTCAGTTGGATTTGACCCAATTTTCACAAGAGTGGGAAAAACCTGTCACAGTTCGAATTTTTTGCCCAGCAGTATTGTGATGGATTAGATAAGAATCGTCCAGTTGATATCAATGGCACTTGCATTCATGATTTGAAAATACATGTATCTACTGTGAATGAGGTTGTATTAACCACACTATCTTCCCTGCTGAAACGGGTCAAAATTAAGGGTGTGGTTTATACACCATTGCAGGCTTTTACTTACTACTAGTACTAGTCTACATGTCTGCATATAGTATGCAGACAGTTTTCACTAATGTGTACAATCTACCATTCTTAGTGTGCCTGTGGATTGTTAAGGTCCTGTCACACCTTTCCGGGCAAGCCTTGCATGTGATTGGTGAAGAGCAGTCTTTGCTACCTGGAGATCCCCGCAAATGGTCAGCACATGACAGTACCAAGAACGTATCTTGTCCGTATTCACCCGGAGGTGCGCACGCAAATCCTATTTACCTGCAGCCATGTTTAGGCCCTGTCACACCTTTCCGGGCAAGCTACGCGGGCTTCTTCTTTGTGGGGATTTTCCAGCATACCGGGCAATTTTTGAGGTGGACAAGGATTTTGGGCGAGTTTTGCATGCGTCTTACTCCCTGGACGTGTGCTACTCAATGAAGATGACGGAACTCAACATCTTTATTCCATTCTTTAGTGAAAATGAATTCCTCTTTTTTTACACAGTTATGACTAGAGAGCATTTAGCGTAGCTTGCATTCTCAACATGCTGGCAACTGACTTCGAATGGATATGAAATTCAGCAGTACAGTATTAGGGACATATTTCTCTGACACCTGTTCAGAGATAACACCAGAATGGATGGTATAGCTTGAAGAGGGCTGGCCCCTTGATTGAAGCACTGGTGGGTGGGAAGGTGGGTCTATCTCAAGCGGAAAGAAGAATTGTTGTAGCTGCCTGCAGCGTTTGGCTTCATGATGCTGGTGGAGCATTTGTCCAATGAAGTCGATTGTTTCCTCTCAAGATGAACGGCTGATGCCTTGAATAAGGATTCAAACCTGAATAATATGTAGAAGGAATTCTGACTTTTTTTTTTGTCCTCAGCACCCTGTAGACAATTTCCACCGAGTGGTGTATGCTTCTGATATGGGATACAACTTTAAAAATGAAATATACTTCAGACAAAAAAACAGAAGAACAAAAAACAAAAACCGTACAATAGGTACAGCTGGCAGACGTACTCTTCTGGTATCAGTTACAACTTTGAAAATGAACTTTGGTGGAGAAGAGAGCACGTAAAAACCAGAAAGCTAGCTATCCCTTTTAATTGGTAGGAAGAGAATTCAGGAGGGAAGTTAGGGATGAAGAATTTGAAAACCTTCGTTGATTTCATTGAGGAGAGACCCTGGGTGTGCGCATAGCACTCCACTGTGGTATGCTACAACATTTGCTCTAGGTAAACATGGGGTATAGGAAAAATAGAGGAGATCGCTGAGAGAAGAGAGAAAGGGGGGCCGAAATTCAAACCTCTCCAATTCAGGCGCCCAGTGCACTCACCAGAAAGAGAGAGAGAGAGTTGGGGGGGGGTGGGGGGGGAGGGGGAGAGGAAAATTCGGACAAAGCCCCTCTCATTTGCATATGAATTGTCCCAAATCTATGCTTGTCCTTTTCAAGACTGTCCCTGTGTGCAGAGTCTGTGAAATGGCAGTGGATTGTTCATGAATTGGCAAAACAGTGTGGACCTTACAGCTTTGAATACAGACACTCACTCAAGGGGGGGAACATAGAATGAAAAAGTGGTCCTCTTATGATGTACATTTGTGTTTGTTTGTTTGTGTGTGTGTGTGTGTGTGTGTGATGTGTTTGTGTTTTCTTTCTTATCTTGAAGTGGCTTGCTCTTGTATGCCAGTATTGATTTATTTATTGTTTGCTTGAGTGTTTTGTTGTTGCAGAAAGGTGAAGAGATTTTAAAAGGGTTGGTGAAAGGGAAGAGGGGAGTGAGGGGGGGGGGGGGGGAGATTGGTTTGGGTAAGAAAGAGAAGAGGCGAGCTGACAAAAACTGGCCCGAGCTTAATGGAAGCTTTTAACGAGGACAGGGTCTTCGCACATATCTATCAAAGGGTGGTGCTGAATGGAAGGAGAATAGGGTGCAATTAGGAGGTGAGGAATTTTTGAGGAATACCCGTGTTTGGTGGGCGTCCTCCCTAACACTTTCCAGAGCAGGCGCATCAGTAGTCGTTCGTTCAGATTGACAGGGTTTTTTTTTTTTTCTTTCTTCTCTTCTCCCGTCGAACTTATTTGATAAAAGCCCACCTAGAAGTAGTGAGCCCTCTGTTGATAGCTTTGGATGCAGACACACTCTCTTCTTTATTGTCTTTCAGTCTGATCCTGCATTTGCAAAGTTGTTTTCCATCTTGTGTCCCACGTGATTTATGACCATACTTAAATTCCTAAACTCTTGACTGGGTCAGTGATTCTTGGTATTAGATTACTTTGTTTAAAGAAAACAACAACCACTTCAGTTGAAATAAAGATGACTTATAATGAATGTTAATTTGTGCATATCTTTCTGCCTTTTCTTGTAGAGCGTTCAAGCGATCCAGACCCAGAAACAGAAGTGGAAGAGCCTGAAGTGGACGAAGGAGTGGACCGACCAACAGCAGGAAGTAAGTATCGCCATGGCAACTGGGCTACAGGGTGGAAGAGGGTGAACTATAGCCCTCATTTGGAGAAAGGGGATTTGTGTCGTGCCTGAAATATATCCACAAATTACTTTTCCATGGGGTGATGACAAAGAGTACTGTCACCTTAAAGGAGCTGGGGAAAGGTGAAAGTTTTGTGGAAAGAGAAGGGCTGATCACATCTTCTTACATCGAGAGATGTGATCTTGAGTTTGCAGACCAGAGGACCCGATGAATATGATGAGAAGTGAAAAGATGCATGCCATCTTTGGTGGAGACACCTTCTGCCATTTGATGGAGAAGGAGCCCCCCAAAGAGATGGTCATTTTTCTACCTACCACAGTCGGGCAGCAGATACATATGACAATTTGAATGTATCTGGACAAGTGATTAGAAAGTTCCCACCACTTCAGTCATTGAATAAAAAGATATCTTGGTTCGTGATTGTGATATTACTTGCATATTGGTCCTCTTATACTTTTGATAAAATCCAACTGGCAAATATGAATTATTGTCATATACTAGTAATGGAACCGTTGTAGGAGGTGTTCCTAATTCATCTGGAGCAAAGTCACAAAGATGCAGTTTTCCGATTAAGAAATGTATAGTAAAACTGAAGCTGGCTGGCAAATTTTAATCAAAAGAGTGACTCATTTTTGTTAGTCCTGATATGTGGGGCTTTAGATTGTGCAGTGGATTTCAATGCTCATATTTCAGGATGTTTTTCCAAGTTCACTTGGATTTTCATTGATCTGTTGCATATTAATGTCATCGCCTTTGCATAATATCTCTATACTTGTTGATGCTCCCCTGGGGGCAGCCTAGGTAGGGAAAGTGGGGGATGGATCATCACATCATAGACGATGGTCCACATTTGAGTGGACAGGGTGGCTACTGTCAGGTGGCACAAGTGATGACTGTTTCAGATTAAAAAGCTCTTGAAACTGGAGTGGCCGTTTGTGTCTGCTGCATGGCCTGTCTGTCTAGTATCATAAGGGTGCAAAGTCTTTGGATTTTTTTTTTCTTCTTCCCTTCAAGATGTCTTTCTTGTTGAGTGTAGATCTTGCATTCTTGGTTGTTGTCATTGGTTTGATTTTTTTTTTCCTCATTAGTGGTGTACGACTATTGTTCCCATGAATGAAATTTTCACTCATTTCATTTACCCTTCCATACATACTCCACCCAGTCTGTTTTTTTTCCCCCTAACCTTCATATGAAACATTTAGTCTCATTTAATGTCCCCCAATCAAGCATAGAGAAATTCATACTTTTTAGTAAACTGTGCAGTTGTCACATTTGTTAGAAAACAAAAAAGACAAACTTTGTATCATTATTTCATTTCTCCCTCTCTTCTTTTCTGTTTTCTCTCTTTCTTTCATTTTATTTTTGTCTGTCTCCTGTGCATGTCTGTCTTGTCTGTCTGTCTGTCTGTCTGTCTGTCTATCATTTTTATTTCCACTTCTGTAGCAAAGCCTCAATTTTCTGAGACCGGCAAAATGACGAGAGCCCATAAGATAGTGAAGCCGCTGAACAGCTCAGTCAGGCTAAAGTGCAAGTCCACGGGACACCCTAGGCCCTTGGTGACGTGGCTGAAGGACGACGCGGAAATTGTCAGTGCGGACGGCCAGCGCCCCCGCCAGTTCACTCTCAAGTTGAGCCACTTAAAACCGGAAGATAGCGGCACCTACCGGTGCATTGTGTCAAACGAGCATGGCCGCATAAACGCCACATATATTTTAGACGTTGTAGGTGAGTCGCAAGGGAGGGATTGTCGGGGGCAGGAGAAGGGGGTGGAATCGGTTGGAGGGGAAGAAGGAGGGGGTGCTCCTGGCATCTTCTGTGCCCCTCAAGCTTGGTTCACTTTCAGTAGCCCTTGATCATGGGAAGAGAGATAAAAGGGGAAGGGATATATTTGGGTGTGTGAGGTGGGCTTAGCAGGTCCCGTATAGTGGAGCTCAACCCCTGCAACTACTGAAGGGGCGGGGGTGGGGGAGGGCAGTGTTGTAAATACACTTAACTCTTTTCATTTTTTCTTGGTAAGGCAGTGGCATATTGTTGGCTAATATGCAACATGACCATAGATCTTTCTCTAGGCTCTCGATGTCAGGCATGTAAATCTACACTTTTAGGAGCTTACATCGGGTTCAATTCAAAATTTCTTTGCCTGGTACGTGTGAGAAGCAATATATTTATTGGAAACCATTTGTTGATTTAATAAGAAAAGGGAGAAAAAGTTATAAACCGTAGTTCTGCCCTGAGTAGGGAAGGAATTGTGATTTTCTTTTTTAATCATCAATATCATGTGGAAAATTGATGAACCAAAGGGAAATGCACCTGCTGAGTCACTGAGTAGAAATACACTTTCAGCTATTCCTTTACTATGCATGATATTTCTTGCCCACTTGTGTGGAGTTGTCTGTATTTGTGTAAAACAACAGAAGAAAAAAAGCAACCCAACTCACGTTGAAGTCCCGCTGTGTGAAATTAATTTTGTTTCTTCATCTCAAAATATGGCATCGTCCCCTCTTAAATTTGATGTGTGTGCATCCCCCTTAACCTGTGGTTTGCAATGCGTATCCCGTCTCTTGTTTAGCTCTCAGTCTGTGTGGAGTAGATAGATGTAGTTAGCATGACTCTCTTATGTTTCTGTGTTTCTGTGTGTTGATTCTGCATGTAGCATGACATAGCACCCAAACACCAGCTAGAAAAGTAGTCTTTGGTTTTGAGGCGGACTTTTGAAATGTGTCTGCCTTCCATGGTCATATATTTTGTATTCTGTTACAATTGCATGTCACGGGAAGTGTAACAATTTTGCATTGCAACTGGATTTTAGAAGAGGTTCAAGTTGTGGTTTGAAGCGTAAGACACACTGATGACACACCATGTGTCTTCATGATTTAGTAACCATTGCTCCATTTTTTCTGCCCCCATCCCTCCCCCCACCCTCTTACTCATTCCCATCCCGCCTTCTTTATTCCAGATAAAATCAATAAGAAACCCGACCTGGTTGGGGAGCACCCGGTCAACACGACGGTGGAGTTTGGCGGCACCACCTCGTTCCAGTGCCGGGTGCGCAGCGACATGACGCCCCACATCCAGTGGCTGAAGCAGGTGCCGAGCGGCGCCTCGGCCAAGCACGCCAACGCCACCATCCAGATGAACGGCCAGTACTTTGTGGTGCTACCCGCCGGGGACGTGCTGGTGCGCCCAGACGGCTCCTACCTCAACAAGCTGATGATCTCCTATGCCACGGCGGAGGATGCAGGCATGTACATCTGCCTGGGAGCCAACACCATGGGCTACAGCTTCAAGAGTGCATTCCTGGAGGTTCTGCCAGGTAGGTGTCCAGTTATGCCACCTCCTTTTAAGACCTGGTAGCGTGGGAAGAGAAGGTTTGCTGAGATGAATTGATCTTCGTCGCTCCTTGCTGCCCACCAGGGAACATTCGTTAATCACGAGTAGCGCATGCCTGCTAGAATAGGATTGCCCATCAGTGAATATGCGCACCGAAGCATATGCTCATCAGTGACGTTTGCCTCTGTTTTAGATTTTTCAGCTGAAGAAACAGTTGAGATTCTTCGGCTGCGTGTGTGTTGCATTTTAAGCTGTACATAATTCATTACTGTGATTGTAGAATTTGTCCAAGTTGGGCTAGCCTTCCCATTGCACGGTCTCCCCGTTCTACCAAGTCCTTTTAACCTCTCTCATGACCACCAACCACAACGCAAAGATGGTTTGCTTGATGCATAATAGGCTTGTACTCACAACAGTCACAAGTTTTATTGGAGTTTGCCAATCCTGAAAGATCAGGAGCAGTGAGATCACAGACCATCAGGATTTTGTATTCTTTCTGAATGTCGGGGAATTGAGATAATTGCAGTAAATGACCTTACTTTGGCAGTTGTGAAAAGGTCAACTCAGACCCCCCTTTTCTCATACTGTGCAAACAAACCCAAGCAGGGCACTAGGTTTCTTGTCAATTAATGAAGTACAGTGTGGGAATGCATGTTTGTAACCTGATACTATCATAGGCATCCTGTAGAAAAACTCTATGTAACTTTTACTCTAAACCAATCCACCCCTCTCATGTTATTCTCTGCCTCAGACCCCAACCTGAATATGGTGGACCCGAGTCAGCACCAGACACCGCGGAGCCACCACATCAACCAGGGCAGTTGGGGCCAGACGGAACAGGGTCTCCTCATCGGCATCCCGGTCGGACTCGCCCTGGTCTTCGTCGTGGCCGTCATCGTCTGCATGGTCAGTCGCAACAAGGCCGGCGAGCGGCGGCGCACCCCGCCCCCGCCCCCTCAGCTCCCAAACCACCACGTGGCCAAGAAGGACTATGGCAGAGAGTACCTTCACCACGCTAGCCTCTCCTCCCACCACCATCCCCACGGCTTGGACATTGAGCAGTGCGCTCCGCTCACGGGCGGGCCGCAGTGCCCGCCCATCGCCTCCCAACAGACTCTGCACATATACCCCGTGCCAAGCCGGGAGAACGCCCTCAATCGCTACCAGGACGTCCACTCACCGAGCAGCTTCTCGGACACGATGAAGAGCAACAACAGCTTGACGAGTAGCCGGGCCAACATGCACCATCATTTACACCAGCACACAATCCTGCACTGCTAGCAGCTCATTTGCCTTTTAATTTATTCCCAAACATTCACTGTTTCTTTTTTCTTTTTATTTTCAACTTTTTTTTTTTTTTTATAGATAGTGAATAGATATATATCTATATATATATGAACACTTGTACATACCATAGACAGAATATAGAATTTGTACAATCATCCCATTGTGTTGGGATGGCTCACAAACCAAGACGAGGAATGCAAGACAATCTGTAATCGTCTCCGGCTCGGTAACAATGACTAGTACCCAGCTGCCTGTTAATGTGGCAGTAAAGTGCCTGCTTCCGTAGACTTTACCCCAGTGCATGGCACATGGTGTAATGCAACACTTGTACAGGGAGAAGCTCCACGCAAGTCTGTCAATTTATGCTCCATATGTGTACATGATGTCATATATATTTGATTCCTTGAATGTAACATATGTCAGTAAAATGTGTACAGAGAGAGAGAGAGAAGAGAGAAGAATAAAATCTAGTGCCTGTAGGTACTCTTGTAAATGTATATAGTATAAATAAGTACAGATATTTATATATAAGTATATGATTGAAAGAAAGAGAAAGAGAGAGGGTGAGAGAAATAAGAGAGAGAGAGAGAGAAAGAGATAAGGTGTAAGAGTGGGAGAGAGAGATAGAAGGAGAGTGCTTCATAGCAAGAAATTAGGAGAGAAAGATAGAGCTAGGCGTATCGTCGGTATATTTCTCTCACATAGTGTTTAGATGTCTGCAAAATGAGACCGACGTGAGATATAGGAATGTTATCAAAAACAGTATTAGAGGTCACGTCGAACAATGCAGGGAGATATCAGATGGACAAAACTTCTTTTTTTTTCATATATATGTTCGCTTGTTGTTGAGGACCTGTTAGAAGCAGTGACCAAACTAAGACTGGAAATAATGTGGACAACTCATGTGAAGCATTTATGAAGTGTTGTGTATTGTGAACTGTTTCTTGATGTTTCATTTCATTTCTGTCTTACTGGGTTTGTAAGCACTTCTGAGCCCCCTCCCCCATGCAATACACACTTTAACAAGATAAGGACATACATTGTATACCACAAAGCACAATCTTAATATCGTTTGATTCCATGTCATTTATTCAAACCAGAGTGTGGCTGTTGGAAAAGCCAAAAAATACAAAACCACACACAATGTTTTGCATGCACTTGACATTATTTTCATACCCCCATGGGGAAAAAAAAAATCACATGACATACGTGCAAGTGAAGTTTTGACAAGAAATGGAAGGACATAAAATAAAAGTGCATTGACTGCCATCTGTAGTCTCTTTGGTCCCATACACTCTTTTTTTATGTTTGCACTTTTTTCCTTTTTTTTTTTCTTCAAATGCGTGATTGTTACTATGCATGGTTGTCTCAACGCTTTGTCTCATAGATTTTTGTTCTACAAACAATTGCACCAGATTTTGCATATGAGAAATTTCATTCTTGGAAATGATGTGTGTGAGTTTGGAAAGGAAAGAGAAGAAGACATAGCCAAACACAAGACCTCTTCCATAGCGTTTGTTCCATTAGTTCATTTTGAAGTGTTAGCAGATGTGGTTTTGAGATTCTGTCTGCCCGTAGTAAAAATTGAGGTGGGTTGTCACATTCCCATCTTCAGATTGATTAGACTCGTCGAATGAATCAGAATCCTGCAGATTTTCGAAACCCTTACACCATTTTAGGACAAGAGAAGGAAAAAACAAAACAAAAACGTACCGTCTTCCAGATGTATCTTATTTTTTATTCCAAGGATATGCTGTTTGCCTGTTTTTAGTGGTAGGAAAGGTCAGCTTGTGCAAATTCATACTTTTACATTGTCAAAAAGTGACACAGGAATAATAGCACGCTTTTTATTGTCAATTCTTAATTTAAAAGAGGTAATAACCTATTATTATTTCAGCTAGATACAACGTTGCATGTGTATGCTGACATTTTTTATTCGTAGAGGATTTTGAATGCGCAACATAGACATTTTCGTTTTTTACTCTTTGTCAGTTTTTTCTTGTTAAATATCTTGATCATGTCCATCAATTCTAAATTGTGTAGCATACTATACAATGACGGATAACAGTGATTATTATATTTCGTGTGCTGCTCTGTATCAGAAATGGCAAAGCCAGACAAGTAGAATGAACAGTGTCAATGTGTATTTTTTAAAACATCTTTTTTTTTGAGAGAGAGAGAGAGTTTTAGAGTGCAAAATTTTCCACTTGTTGATTGGTGAAAAATAAAAGTTGCCACAATTATTTTTAGAAATTTCCCTAGGTTACCTCAATCTTTCTAACCCTTTTAGTACCAGAGTCAAACTGGATGTGGACAATGTCGATGATACTTACAACTCTGTGTTCGAAGAGAGTTTTGACTGTCGTGAAGAAGACGTGTACTTATGCTCTGCAGATTCAGTAACTCTATGAGATGTAGATAGGAAAAGAAATGTTATCCTTTCGTTGTCTCCACCTTTGCCGGCAGTTTGTTACCATTTCCTGTGGCACCTTTTTGATATATATTTATATTTTTACCCTTCTGATAATTACTTTGTGAAATAAACCATTAAACCCCATTGGTCAGTACTGGACGTTTCTCTTTCGGTGAGCTTGACACTAGTGTTTAGGCTGGAGTGCCTTCTCTCAAAGAGCACACAAAATTCCTGGCCCCTATGTGACTTGCTGTTCTCTGTGCAATAGCAGAGACCATGAAAAAGAAAAAAGAAAAAAAGGAGGGTGTTAGTGGTGTATTCCACAGATTTAGCCCTAAAATTCCAATCAATTATATTCACCACATTTTATCAGGGGGAACACAGCCGTTATATAATTGTGTGGTTATCATTTTTTTGTTTTGTTTTGTTTTTTTCACTGAGATGATGATTTGAATCCAGCAGCATGGAATAAATCTGCGTCAGCTCAGAGTTTGATATTTCCTACCACTTCATAGAGTTGTTTGTCATATGTTAGTTGGAAGTTTCATCGTTTTTGCTTTTGATAAGGCCATTGTTTAGTTTTGCAGTGCTCCGTTCTGATGTTTTTCTCTCAAAGTAGACGTCCTTGGGAGTGGTGACTGGTTGCAACAGCCATAGTTGGACATCGAGAGCAATGTTCTATCTCTCTCAAAAATTCATTAATGTTGAACAAAGCAAACCAGCAGATAAATAGATACCACTTGTTTGTAGGCGTTGAGTTTGTAGAGTTTCTGTGTTCGTTCCTAGAAGACTTGTCAGCATAAAATGATATGTTCTGCCTTTTTTCCCCCTGCGTATCAAACTTGTAAAGTCACATCCTTTTTGTTGAACAGTTTTCAGAAAATTGATCTCACCTTCAAATAATTTGCCACCCCCAATTAAAAAGGGGCGAGTCCTGACTTCATCACAACACCGTGGAAAGTAACATGAACTTCACTTTGTACCCAACTAGCACAAAGATAACGGCGCATGGGTAATTTTTTTGGGAGATACTGGATTATGTGCGGAATATTTTCCCCTGCAGAATTTTGAATGTTAAAAGTGAGAAGTTGGCTGAATTGGTCCTGCCAGAGAAATCAAACTCCACAAATGTTTTCCCCCTTTTACAACACTAGCTTATGACTCATTTTCAACCCCATTCCCTTATTCCCTTATCTCTCCGCTGGAGAATGAAATGAGAAAATCTTGACTGGAGACATGCACTTCTGGTGTATGGTAATGTGCAGTTCATTTTCGTTGTAGTCATAATTTTTTTTTCCCTAGTCAAAATGACATAGATGTTGTTCAGTATTTCCCGTTGGAGTTCATCGCGTACACTTGCACAGAATGTTCCAGTGTTTTTGCTTCTCTGTTTTAGTGGCAATTCTCTCTTGTCATTATTATCATTATTATTTTTAAAGCAAATCTTTGGAAAGAGAGAAGTTGTCTTGGAGTTTGTTGTGAAAGGAGATGATGCTATGTATGAACACTTTTTGTTAACTTAATTCACCAGTACAAAAATGATTAAAAGAAAAGATGAGGAGAGTGGTCTCCATCAATCTTTATAGAAACTTGACAAAAAAAATGGCACTCTGTGTTTTTTTGTGTGTGTTTAGTTTGTATGGATTGTGTGATTGATCTTGCCTCTTGTGAATAATTTTTGGATTAAAGTGACAGAAATGAAAGCACAAAAAGTTATTATGTACAGTAATTTTGAATACTTTGCAAGGGCAGATTTGATCTTCTCCAAAATGAACAGTTTAAATAAAAGTGAAAATAATAATTATGAAGAATCAGCAAATACTTGTGATCCTATGTGCGTGTGTCCCTATGTTTGTGTTAGGAGGTGTGTGGTCATTTGTATTCAAGATATTGCTATGTTAATTTGAAATCTAAATGTGCCTCCAATTACATACAGTCATTTCTGGGCTTCCTCAAATACACCATGAGAAACTAAAGTTAGTTACATGGCCGGCGTAGCCGTGGGGGCCGTGGGGGCCATGGGGGCTCGGGCCCCCACACTTTTTGTGCACCTTACAAAGGAATACATAAGGTGTCATCACTTTGGCCCCCCACACTTTTTTCAACCCGGAAGTACGAAAGTGGCAATAAAATAGAAATAGATAGAGATCTTGAAGTATGGCGGCGGTAAGTTTATGTTTTTTCTCTGAAGACCTTTTTTTATAACACCCGGAAATGGGAGGGGAGAGAATGAGCTGAGGACCTTTATTTTTTATTTTTGCTTGTCAGCTGAAGAAACCCGGAAGTAGACGGGGAGAGATGAGCCGAGGACCTTTTTTTTTTTTTTTTTTTGCTTGTCAGCTCATGAAACCCGGAAGTGGGCCCCCACCCTTTTGAAAATGCTGCGCCGGCCCCGAGTTATGCATGCAAAGGCAGAGAAGTCCAGGGGCACTGCCCAAATTTGAAGTGCACAGATTGTAGCTAACAGAAAGACATGCACATTTCCATCACTTTTAGCAAGGTCAAGTTATGGGTGACCTCTGTGACCTTTGTCTTTTCCCCTATCTACCAGCTCAAAAAAGTAAACTTGAGCCCTTCCATCCACATGGCATAAGTAAACCAGGGATGGTATAGTATTGGTCGAGGTGAGGATTCAGCTATTAACTTTTTGCAAGATACTAAGAAACCACTTTATGAAAGGTTTAAAGGCATATCGTAAGAGGAATTCAAAGTTTATTTGATGAAAATCAGTTTTGAAATGGCCGAGATATCCAAAAACAAAATAAAACAAAGAGATCCTAATAAAAGGTGGGTCCCACTTTTATCAAGATTGCTTTGTTTTGGATATCTCAGCCATTTCAAAACCAATTTTCGTTAAATAAACTTTGTATTCCTATTAGAATTATATGCTCTTTCATATTTCACAAGATATTTCTCATTATCTCGAACACACACAAAAAAATAATCATAATAAAATGTTGAAATCCTGAAGCCCCGTCTCAACCGATACTGTACCATCCCTTTGGTCTACATACATTGAAAGCTATGCCTAGGACTGAGAAGAACGCATCACTGCATTCACAAATAACTTGCAGTGTTGCAGTGGAGGTTTCTAGAGAAGACTTTGTGTGGTAGCATGATATAGTAATGCGAGTGTTGCCGATGGTATTTCTTTTCATGGAATTATGTTGCAAATGCATGTTGACTAGTGTTAATACCCTCACCATCACTTTTGTGGCCAAATGAATATGTAAATACGAGCCACATATTTCTTAATAACTTTTCTACTATTTTCTTCAGAGTACTTGGATATGCCTATAAAACGCCTTCAAAATCACGATTCTGCCAGTGATAAAGTACTACAGTTGAACCTCTCGTATCCGGACAAGTCGGGACCGGGGCTCATCCGGATAAGGGATTTGGCCGGATACGGGAGACTCAATGCTTTATACATGTACATATACATACACATGTACTGCTGTAGCCCATTGTAGTACCACATGTAGTAATGTGTATACTGCAACCTTTTCATTGTTACATTTGGGGATGTTTCGGGATGTTGAAATGTCTGAAGGTAAGCAATTTGGAAGAAAATTTGATGCAATGTATGTTAATCATATTGGAAGTAATATGTAATTCATGTGTGTTTGGGTAGGAGTTCTCAAGGAGTTGGGAATCCCCCTTTCTTCCCGCAATTATTAAAAAAAAAATCACGGCGAGATTGCGTCCGGATAATAGAGAGATCCGGATAAAGGGAGGCCGGATAATAGAGGTTCAACTGTACTAAGATTGACAAAAGACTTTGGAATGCACCTTCCCCTACTACTAGTAAACCGAGTATAACTTGTATGTTTCTGTATTCGTCATATGATTAAAAAATACATTGTAGGGAAACACGCAAATTATGCCTGGTAAAATCCTAAAAAGAAATCACGGTACTACATACTTTCACTCGTAACATTCAGGAAACGGTAATACTCCAAAAGTGGACATTTTCACACAAGGCATTTTTTCGTGCTCGGCCGACAAAGAAGAATTTCATCCCACAGAATCAAAACATTAAATAGTGCGACATCTCATAAGCAAAACAATTTTGCCTGCTTTTAGTTTTCACACCTGTTTCTTGTTGCACAAAAATGTGCAAAAATTTCTACTACCATGGAAATTTCCACCTTTTGCAGAATATATCTCTACTCAGGGCCATGTCTCCTTTGACCAATCACCAACTCTCTCACTCTCACTGTTGCTTTGAAATACTCATCATGCTTTCACGTGAACACAATAAAACAGTGACATTAATGGACACCTTTTCTTGGTTTTGTTTTCATCTTGTTCCAAACAATTATTTTATTATGATACATATGGAACAAACAAGCAATTAAACACATGAAAAGCAATGTTTCATATGCACTTTTTTTTTTCTCCCTTTCAATGACAATGCACACAATATTAGTATCCATTCATGTATGCGAAAATCACAAGGTGCTGCTAAGATACAACCATAATAATATCTTTTTTTCAAGGAAGGTAATTAAAAGAAAGAAAAATATGCAGGGAAATTTGCAGCTCAAAGAGAGGGCAGCAATGTAACTTCCTGCTTCATTTGATTCTTGGGAATATCCCAAAGCAAAACAGATGCTAACAGTCCATGATATATGCAGTAAAGACAAGTCATCAAATGTGAAATACAATTTCATCAAAAACCTTTTTGTATTAAGTACATTATCACGATTACTTTTTCCGGGTAACAAAATAAAAACTCAGCACCATGGCAAATTATTGATACATTTTAAAAACATAATTGACTCCCCATCCCCCCCCCCCCAAAAAAAAGAAGATATATAAGAACAATTCAAAGTAACATAGGGCAAAAGAGTTTCAACATACACACAGTAAGACTGAGTACAGGCTCGAGAAGTATAATGATGTAGAAACAATCCTAGGAAATAACCTAACGTCGTAAAAAAAAAAAAACATTCTTTAACACTACTGTGCAGAAGCATCTCTTTTTGTTTGCTTTTCTTTTCAAGGAAAAAAAGGTCTGGAGTTACACAAATGAATACACAATGCTGCGTGACTTACAAACTACATTGAAACCTACAGTACTTTCCATCATGAAAAAAGAAAGAAAGAAGAAATGACTTGTACACATGAGCAAGTAGAGGAGAATGTACTAGGATAAGATGGATATGACGATTGCTAATTATGATGGGGAGCTGTCGACACTTATCCTGCTACTTTGGTTGATCTAATTGTGGGACTGTGCGTGAGGGGATTCCCCACGAACGGGCCCCCAGAGTGCTTGGAGGGGTGTGTACGCATCCACAATGAATTAATGTCCTGGAAATCTCACGGCTGTCTGCTGTTTCACAATAGCTTCAACCGTTTTGATACAAATCAAATTACCAACCAATGTTATATATTTAGGTAATAGTATGCCACCCATGAAGCCATTTCTCATTGCTTTTCCTATAGGTTCTTAACAGTTCCTGATATTTGACATGAAAATGTTAGTTCAGATTTCCCCTTATTACATGTATTTACCATTTCAGTATTGCTGTTTACTTCAACTTCAAATCGTTTGACTGTTTGCTTTTTGACACACACAAGGTTTTGCTCTGCTGGGCCCTCTTGACATATAAATCTCCTTTTACTAATTATTGCGGTGTACCCCTGAAACTGGAAAATAGTGCCCTCTGTTCACAATCTATGGTTATGGAAATGAACACATCATTTGGTTGCATTGTATCAATTTACACACTCAAGTGTTTTTATATCTCCTGTACCCCCAAATCATCAGAGTATAGTTTGTAAAACACACTCACCAACGTCAAAGCATGAGAAGCCTAAAGTAGGGATTTGTGTCACCGAAACTCAATGTTACTTATCTAAATTTACAACACACCATAGTCAAGGGAGTGTTCCTTGCTATTCTGGGACTTCCATTAGTTTTATGCTTGATCTCGTTTGATCTTTTCATGTGCTGGGTTTCATAGCAACTTATGAATACGTACTCAAATGGCAAAAAAGAAATGAATACAGAACATAGAATTCTCAGTACACATCCCAGCATGGGAACACACAAATATTCAAGGCATGGGCGATATTTACTGTACGGAAATGAATACGTAAAATAGGCACTGAAATACACCAAGAACTGATTTCCTCTTTCAAAAGTAAGATAAGCTCAAGGCATACTTAAAAATAATGATCTCATACAAGATCTTACCCCAACATGTATGTACACAATCCACAATCGAATCATCATGGTCTTTAGATTTCAGCAGCATTTATACACACATTTTAAATAGGATTTTTGAGAAGTTGAATGGGTGGACAAAAACCAAGAAAAATATTACAAAATGCTGATTTAAAAAAAAACCCAAACAACTAAAAAACAAATCTGCGGTCTCTGCAAATAAAAATTGTCATGCATTCTTGACAGTGGGAAAAGAATGCTTTATCTTCACATGATGCCATACACATTGACATTAAAAATGTTTCAACATTTCAAGATGAAGTTCATCAAAAATGGATTACCTAACAAGTTTTTTCTTTTCCCTTCAAGAAAAAGCAATTTCATTATCTGCTTATTTACAGTAAATTTTTTGTTTAGTTGCAATGCAATGAGACTCGTCCAAGAAACCTTACTTCTATCAAAATATATATATGTAAAAAAAAGAAAAGGGCAGGGAAGGGGAAATTTGTTCAACAAAGTTAATGTTGGTTGCACTAAACAATTATCAGTAACCTGAAAGCATATCTATAATTGTGCAAATGATCATGACAAGCTCGTCAACTTTTTTACTTCATGGACATGCTGTTTTTCTCATGGAAGATTACAAAAAAAGGGGGGGGGGGAAAGAAGTGAAATACGAAAATGATAATAGTATTAGTAAGGATGATAAATGAAATGATCATGAAAATGCCACTGGCACCCACTGGGTGCAGGCACAAGAAATATTTCAAAAAGCTTTTTGATGAAAGACTGCATTTCACTGAGGAGCACGCTACTACAGACTAAAGTAAGCGCACTTTTAAGTCCCCTAAAGCACACGGCTTCCAGTTCTGAACGCATCTCAACTACCAGGATACTATTTCATGTAAAGGAGTTGAATACAGATTGCTGAGGTCTCTGCCTTACCCTACAACAACGCAAAAAAAAAAACCAGAACATCGCGAAGAGTCACCCTGATGGTACTGCAGTGAGATATTCTCACCTGTTTCGCTTCCACAGAATCGAGGTAAGAAGCGACAAACCAGCAGGTACATTGAAATTCCCTTCATCTTAATAGCACAAGCATTTGTTTTCCCCGCTTTTGTTTTTTCAGCTACGTACAAAGACTTTGTCTATGCTGAGGTTGCTCCCCTCCCCACTAATAATAATAATAATAATAATAATAATAAAATTAAGTAAATGAATGAATAAAAAATGAAGGCAAAATCACTATAATCATAGCACAATCCGTGGGCACTGGTAGTCCATCCACACAATTACAATCCTGAGTACATCTGTACAGACATTAAATGAGAGATCTTTGAAAGAAAAATGAAAACCAGTTCACTGTGAAGTACTTTGTCAAATCTCTCTACGTACATAATTTGGGGCTTTAAATTGGCTTCCTGATCCCTCCTCCTTCTATCAAGACATAGGCACTGTGACACCCATATTATGATTTACGTCTCCAGCATTTGTACTGGACTGAAAAGAAGGTCATTTCCAAAAGTATTTTCATCACCATTATTTGGTTCTCTTTTCGACACAATTTCAGATACAACACATTTTTCTTTAATTTTTTTTTTTTTGTTCCACATCAAGAAACTTATCGCAAAAATCAGCTTTCTCTGAAAGACCTAAATACAACGAAACAGATTCATTTAAATTTCGGTAGACATTATTCAAGAAGAAGACAAGATTTTCTGACTTTATCTAAGCAAAATAAAAATGAAAAGCTTCCAGAAGAAGCACGAGGCAGTCTTATAATGATAGAGTACCCAGTGTGACGATACAAATGGATGGTTTCGTATCTTGCATAGAAACATAACATAGCTTGTTCGACCATTTACTGATTCGTTCATATGAGTGCATTCACATTTACTTGCGATTCTCGCCCACTAAGGCGACTATACTGTACAATCCCTGCTGAGTTCAAATTTCCTCCACTTTCTTCACTCCGTCGGATTCCACTTCGCAAGTCAAATCGGAATCTGATTCACAATTTACATCTGTCCATTACTGTGGCATACAGGAGGGCCTTGGGAACGAGAGTGTTACAAGGCAATAACGGAAACATGACAAAATAGCAAAGAGGCCAAAAGTCCTCCAAATCTACGTATCTTCATGTCCTTCTAGTAAGAACAAATCAGCTACTTACAACAAAAGAATAATAAATAATTCTACTGCGATTACGATATCTGTCGACACCTTGTCTAATATTCTTTAAAAATGGTGACATGCTTACAAACTCAAAGAGTACAATTCTCGTACAAAATATGGCAGTGCTACTTCAAAAACATAATGCTCCAGCATTGGAGATAGTATGTTTCCATAAAAGTAAGGTCAGTATGACGACAATGAAAATGTTAAGATACCATGTCTACGCCAGACATATTTTGTTCTAGTACACAAAACACAACATGATCCTGAAAACCGGGTAGTATAGTATGTGGACTTGATTTCTCGTGTCCCTGGTACTGATTGGGGTAAACCAAACAAATTCCCTTTCGGAAATACATCGCATTCAATGAACCCTATACTGTTCCGTTTGTCATTACGCTGTGTACCCGGAAAATATCACAGCGATATGAACAGATGTTTTGCATACATGCCTATTTGCTTCCCCTCACAAAATCAACAGACAGAACACAAGAAAATGTAACTTTCCAACTTCAAATTACAATCAGCCAATTTATCATAATCATAATCGGGCCTATATCCTTGAGTGTAAAATAACGATAAAACTTCAAAAAAGACCTCTGGATGGGGACGATTGGTGCTGGACACACATTGGCCAGGGTCAAGTTTCACAGAAACAGGGAAATCACTAAAATTTTGTGCAAAACTGCTTGGAGCAATAAGGAACTTTGCCACAAAGAGGCAAAAGAACTGCTCCCGTATTTCACAATGAATTCTTACGGTACACGAAACACACTTTGACTTAACAGTATGTAACAGGAGTCCATTCAATTCTGAAACTGGCAATGTACACATATGATCATATCACAGAAGAATTAATCAAAATAGCTCTTTTGGAGAATTTTCTCATTACTTCTCTTTTGGTCAAGACAAATACAATGGCGTTGAACACTTCTCAAATGCATTGGAATTTCATATTCACTTTTTTAAAAATAACACTACTTCTGTATTTATTTGGTCATATAAGGTCACAATTCGATATATTCTTCAAAACTGCACTTAACTACATGATACTATAATTCTGTCTGTTTTGTTGTAGTTGTATTTTTTTTTCAAACATCTACCACGATGTTCACATACTTTGAGCTTGTTTGCATATAGGTGAATAATTCCATTACAGAAAATAAATAGGGCTACTCAGGCCAACATCTGATCCTTTCAAATTCTCATCTCGCACAAAAATTCAAAACAATCCAAGCATCAGACAAACACTTATGATCTTCAAATGTAAATGATGCGTGCCTCTTAATGCTAGCGTAAATGAAATGCAGTTGTGGGTTCACATCAGCACTTGTAAAATAGTACCAAGTGTGAGACAACACTATTTGGAACCTACCACAATACACAATTCTGTCCTTCAGAGTACTTTCGGGGTTTTTTTTTAAAGAAAAAAGAAAGAGAAATAGAACTACAGGCTCACACTCACATATTCCGGAGGTTTTGTACACATTAAGAGATAGATATGAGGGCTACGTTATATTGATCCAGAAAATGAGTTACTTTGAATGCACACAGAGGCAAAGAAAGTGAAAGATCAGAGAAAATCATCGAATAATCTGACAAATAACCAGAAATTTACATCCACTAGAATGTCAGCTAGCCATCTCGTGAGGCAAATCAAAGAGCCATCATAGCCCTTCAACTGGGAAGTATCTGTTGCGTAGTTTTCTTTTCCGGCTTTGTATACATCAACTATTTCTTTTTCAAATTACGATGTTTTTTTTTTTTCCTTTCTATCTCTCACTCACTCTTTCTTTTTCATAGGTGAAGTACAACTTCCCACATATTCATGTGCTAGAAAAAAACGCCTTGCTTGGCGTCAAGAGCCGATTGTGAACGTACTGTCAGAGTTAAGGAGAAAGATGAAAAGGGCGACTACCAGAAATGTGTTTGAAGAGACTGGTTGGCACACGGGATACATGTCACCTGACCAACATCGAGTCACATGACCAGTCTCACTGGGACGCCAACCTCCATGACTGACCGACATTCACATGAACGTTACTTTCTTATCGATCTTCCGAATCTAGCGTATCAATTTCTTATCAACCTGTTGTGCGTTATCTAATCACTGACGTTACAGGCAACACTCCCTCTATGGGTTATGCTCTCTTTCCAGAAAGAGGGGACAAAATATACAACTCTGGCAGTGCACAAATGGCAAGTTTTATAACACAGGTCTTCCTCCGTTCCTTTTGTCACCAACTTACATTGAAATTCAATACGAACATATATAATATTCACCAAATACACAATATAATTATATATTTCTCTATATATGTTCCACATTTTGCAATCACTGTATCATACTATTTTTGAACTCTTTTTTTTTTAGTTTGTTTACCACATTACAACATGAGAATACAATGACTCGTCTGATATCATAAAACGTACTAGGGCAGCATTAACCATATTTTGTGACCAGAATTTGCAGCTTTTCAAAGCCGATAGTTCTGCAAGTGTTCACATCAAGGTCACAGCATCCATAAGGATTTGCTGACTTGAAATTTTCTACCTCCAGTCTGATTTGGAGATAAGAGAGAAAATGCAAAACGTCAGCTGTGAGGCCTGCAGACAAGATACTAACACTCGATAGAGTCGAAACGAATCTCCACATGTCCAATACAGCGCAGCCTTCCCAAAGCAATCATACACTTTTCTAATTCGAGCACCGGCCATCCGTGCCACTGTTCATGCAGCGTTGTTGAAAGAGAACGCGTTCGGGTTCACATCCTTCCAGGTTCGAACTGATGTCGGTATGAATCGACATTCGTGCTCTGAACGAATCATGTATATACAATGTGACTAACAGCATTCTCCCCTGTAGAGGGAACATTTTTTAGTCTAGCCTGGTGGCATCCATTTGCAGTTCAATCATTCATTCCCGAATATACCACATGATCACTTTTACCGACAATCCACTGCAGCGAAGAAGCCTTGTTGATAATATTACTTCTTCTTCAGCTACCACAATCTCCTAGTCATCGCTCTACACTCACTTTCTTCCCCCCTTTTTTTTAAACTTACGACCCGTCTTCACAAATGTCCATTTCAATAGCTCCTGTTCTGCTGATCAACTCCAATCCTTGGTTTCCCATCAATGTTTAGCACCAGATAAAAAAGAAGTAATTCCATGAAAAAAAAGGGGGGTACAACTGGTGCACACAGGCTAAAGCTTGGTCTCCAAGGCGCGTCCAGCAAGTTGAGTGCAAGTGTCATGCCCGCTTATTTTTTTCCACTGTGTTTTTATATCCTCTTTCATTTTGGTCAGTTTGCGTACGGGCAACAGTCCCGACTTTGCGGCACTTTGTAATAAACCTGCGGTGACAGCGGTGCTCGGAATCCCATGAAAGCCATCCGCTGGAGGGGACACAAGACCAAAAGATATTTCAACTTTAGTATACGGCGGTGCCCCCGAGGGAGGGTAGGAGAGTTCTGCTACAACATGACAATCATGAATGGCCTCTTCATCCGCCTTCTTTTAATGCATCTCTCCCCCTTCATTAACTCTTGTTCTCTTGCCGTCCGTGCTTTCACGAGTGGAGATCACCCAATAAGTGGCATATACTGGACCACAGTGCCCATAGTCATTTGACTTGGACACAATTCGTTAGTCCACTGCAGTCAAAGGTAGCTCAAATCTTGACCTTTTTTTTTTCTCTCTTCCTTACTAATTTTTCTTCTCTACTTCAATTTCTACATTTTTTATTCTTTTTGTCTTACGACAGTTCTTGTTTATACAAAAGAATAGTGTCAGAACAGCAACACTGCTGTGTACTTGAGGTAGGGGTGGGCAGTGCGTAGTGTGCATGAGGGTGTATTTGGGGCAGGTTGCTGGGGGAGGGGTTTGATAGGGGTGGAGGAGGGGAAAGGTTAGAGGGATGTGCTCATAGGATGGGGGAATAGTGGGGAGGGGTACACAGTTGTAGCTTCCATCCCTCATATTTATACTCTTCTTAAGAGAGAGCCAGAGCATTTGAACGCACCAGAATTGGAAGCGAAATAGATTCAAGGGAGGGGCGGGGAAAAGGTATGGCAGTTGGCTAGGACAGGGACAGGGACAGGAACAGGGACTGGGATGGGGAAGGGGCAGGGGGAGGGACAGGAAGGATGCCTATACTGTTGATTCACTACTGTGTCTACTGTGTTGGCTGGCGTAGCCTGAGTCTACCTCGCTCTCCTGAAATGTTTTGACAGGGGCGTCGCCCACAGCTTCAAGGTCCAGATAGTCCTGGAAAGATACAAGGTGATCAAGGAAAAAATGGTATCAGTGTCAGAGTTGTGGTTGTGACATTGACTATGCATATCATCATCATCATCACAAACATCATCATCACCATCATCATCATCACAAACATCATCACCACCACCATCATCATCATCATTGTGGGAAAGACACCACATCACATCTCCAAATAAGACAGAACACAGAGTAATGCCAATCAGAAACACTCAGGTCCCTACACCAGCTCATTTCAATGAGAACTTGCTCTCAGGCAACAATACATCACTTCGAAATATCTACTACCAAGACGTTTCAGCATCATTTCTACACTACAAAAGGAAGGTAGATAAAAAACATCCCCAAGCCAAGTAGCAACTAATTGGGCATACATCAAACATTTCAACAACTTGGAACATGAAATCCTCTAAAAATCCTGGTTAGCCAATGGACAGACAGGATGTAATTCTGAAAAAAAAACTTACTCACATCACAAGTTAGTTCTGTTAAAGAACCAATTCAGACATGTATCTATACACACAACATCCCAATATTGCCCCGAAGCAAACTTTCACATTTTCAGCACATTCAACTTCATCGCAATGTCAAAAATCCTTCATTTTGCTTTTCAAGGCACTATAGGGAGATGTCTCATATCTCTCTAAGTATCCTTGCCAACATGTTCATCTCAATGAAGATGACATTTTGAGGTAGAGGTGATTCTTGCAGGGTCAACACATAATTCTTAACATCTATTCTCCAAAGCATGATTTAACCAGGTGACTCCTATTATAAGGAACTCTTTGGGACCGGCTAGTTTTCTTTAGTCATATCAAAACTTTAATTACAGCCAAATCATAAACTTCATGAAAATATAAGGATGAGAGTTTTGGAAACTGAGTTTTTAAAGGGGCATTCCAGACGATTTTCATAATTTCACATCATGTAGTACATAAATCGACAAGCTTAAGTATAGATTTGTGGAATTTATTGTGATCCTCGAACAGAGAAACCAAGTCTCTGAAAAATCTTAAATAAATTACACTGAACAGTGTTGATGACATAGGAGCCTCACATATTTCAGAAATGTAGCAGTGTAATTCCATTACAATACTGCTTGCTAACAAATTCACCTGTGTAGAATCTATGCATGCCTTCTTCTTTTGCTCTGCATCCTTGAGCCCCAACTCATGCATTCTTATGGTGAGGCTGCCATGTCATCATCCTTGTTTATTGCAATTTGTTATAAATTTTGAAAACATTCTTATTCCTCATCCCAATCACTATAAATTCTGAAACTCGGTATTCAGTATAAATAATTTATAGTTGTTCAAATATAAAAGTCTGAAAATCATCTGGAGGTCTCCTTGAATTCGCTGTAACCGCATTTGTTATAACGAGAGTGCACTGTATTTGGCTTCCATAGCTGTGCTTGGCCTACCTGATTTGATGAGACTGAGATGATGCGATCTAAGTCCTCCACCAGCTCGCTGAACGTTGGTCTCTGGCCCGGCGACGTCCGCCAGCATTCACACATTATGTGATAGCTAAGGATGGGCACACAAAATAACAAGATCTCATTATGAGTCACTTGCAATGAAGCGAAAAAAAAAAAGCTGGAACATGTCAGCTGCTTTCGAAAAAGTACTGACTCAGTTACATTTGCAAACAGCGTTACAGTAATAGACATGCAGTTCAAGAAAGTTTGAAGCTACATATTAATAGTTATGCAATTGCATTGTATGTCCTGAGAATTATTTCACCTGCTTTGCATTCAGATGTAGTCAGAAATTAGATTTGGTCAAGCAATTGTGGCTATTACACTTGGCTTCTCCATGCTGAACAGAGTTCTAATACTTCCCACATGCGAGCCCAGTAGGAAGGCACACACATAAAAATTCATCCATTTTTCAGAGCAATAAACATGAGAAATCAACCATGGAGTAGCAGAGGAAAGAATGCAGACAAATACTACATTTCAAACTTTCTCCAACTTGAATATTGCATCAAGAACAGACGATGTACTGTTAATCAGGAGCTCAAAGGAATGAAAATAATTTCTGCGCTGATTTTTGTTTTCTTTTACCAACCAAATGTCTTCATATTCATTACTCCATCACCGGAGTATCATCGACCTATGCATATAAACATTGATACAGAAATGCAAGCAAGATGCTCAAGTCCCACATGATTAAAAGACATTGGGGCTGATTCTGATGAAAAGTAATGTGCATCGAGATCATTCAAACAGGAGGTTTAGAAAAGCTTTTGATACCTAACCCTCTTGGATCTCATTCTCCTGGAGAACAAGAGTACATGAAGTCCCTAAAAAAAAACTGAGTTTAACGTGACACGCCCATGGTAATGGCAATGGCTCCTTACATTTCCAGCGATGTATTTTGTGGCTTCTCTAACCGCTTGCCAGAGCGGAGGTAGTCGAACATCTGCTCCACGGGAACGCTGGGGTAAGGCGTGCCTCCTAGGGTCATGATCTCCCACAGAAGGATGCCAAAGGACCAGACGTCGCTCTGGGTCGTGAACATCCGATCAAAGAGCGCCTCGGGAGCCATCCACTTTACTGGTAGCCGGCCCTGGAAGTTTTTTTTTTTTTTTTCGGGGAGAAGATTGAAGCATTGATTCATTGTAATAATCGATTCAAAGTTGTTCAAAGTCTTTTCAGCTACATCAGGAAGAGTTCGCAAAATTATCTAAAATAATTACAATATGGACATACAAAACCTTAATTTTCAGTCAGTCATGCGTGAAATATTGTCACTTTCACTAAATTACAGTTTGTTTTTTTTATACAGGAACTCAATAAAAGGATTCTAAACATTGTGGATCAAGAAAACCTGTACACACATGCTCACATCATATTATCCTACTCAACTTGGAGATCAGGGCTCTGTTGCATAAAACCCTTACCGCTGGACTTACCGCTCCTTTCTAGCGGTAAGTCTTCAAATTAGCGGTAAATTTTATAATCCTTGATGCTGATTGGCTGTGATGCCTAATTTTGATGGTAGTTACCATTGAAATTCAACGGTAAGTTTTATGCAACGGGCCCCAGATATTACAAATGCGATCACACAATATGCCTTGGACATTTTGACCAAAGGCAGAGCTGGCCACTGCCATTTGCATATGGAATGTCTTACGTCTGTCGTCTTGCGGTAGAAATCAATGTAGTGGATGTCGCGGGCGAGACCGAAGTCGCAAATCTTCATCTCAAAGTCCTCGGTGACCAAGACGTTGCGGGCTGCGAGATCACGGTGAATGCACTGTGGGGTGGGATGGGGGTTTGGGGTCAGAGGGGAAAGAGAGTATTTAGTTGACCACCACGCAAGAGAATTCCTTGAGTTTCCCTTTCTCTATGGGGCAAACAATTGGGTAGTAGACAATCTAGCAAACTCAGGCAACACCACTGGTGGTGATCGATGAACTGACAAAATTAGCAACAAAGAGCATAGCTGCTATGCTCGTGGATAATGCCTTCTTCTTATCTATTACAGCAATAAACTTCAGCAAGGCATACTCGAACTAGTCAAGAAAATTACTAATATTCTTGAGATTGTTACACTCCATGCAAAGTTCATGATAAGTACATGATGCCTACTTCACATTTTTCAAGTTACACTTAGATGCGGGACATAATAGATGCTGATAGAGAATTTTTCATCAAACACCAATCTTCTGGAAGTCCCCGATCATTCTAAACAACCCAACTCTTACACTCCACACTGTATAGAGAGAAGGTTCAGAACTCAAATGGATTTGCATTAGTCTTGACAAAATCAAACCCTCACTGTGACAGAGAAATTTATTTTGTCATTCAAAAGTGGATGAGTAAATCTGTGTTTTCACTCTCTGGAGCAGGAGTATGGGGGAAAAGTGTTGGGTTTCTCACCCTCTTGGAGGCCAGGAATTCCATGCCACGAGACACCTGATAGGCCATGGACATGAGATCCTTGTTGGTCAGGGTCTCGGGGACGGAGAGGAGCACCGACTTCTCGTACTCATCCGGCGGTCGCCGCGTCCGCAGGAAGTCGCGGAGGTTGCCGTGGTGAGCGAACTCGACGATGACGAATGGTGGACCTACATTAAAGAAAAAAAAAATCCAGTGAGTGATACCCATAACTACACAATCAGCCAAGCATACTAGAAGTTCTCACATCCCATGGCATCAAAGAACTCATCACACTGGTGGCAAATGTAACTCTCATCTATTTTTAATTTTCGTATAAACAGCTGATGGTTCATACGGTTGTTAAAACTGAATCAAATTCTAATGCCATGGAAGCAGAACTGACAGCTATATAAGTTCCCTCAGAAGGACCATGCAATGTGAAGAAAGTGCCTTGCCTATGGGCACAACCACTGCAGCCAAGGGATTTGAACAAGGGACCTTGTGGGTAATGGTCCATGGTTGCATCCACTGAGCCACATATCAAATCCATCATACGCTACAACTTTCGACTACTGAGAGTTGAACATGGTGATCTTTTCTTTTCTTTTCTTTTAAACCCCAAAGATTTAATTTTGCCGTAACTGATGCCAGAGGGAGGGATAGGTGATTTCTCCTACCTTCTTGTGTGCAGCATCCCAGGAGGTTGATGATGTTCGGGTGCTTCCCGATGAGCTTCATCATCGACAGCTCGGAGATGAGGTCGGACAGCTCACGGTCCATGGCGTTGGCTACAGAGTGAATTGAATTCAAAATCAATTTAAGGCATACGCACACACAATAGCACTGCATCATCTGCTAGCAGAGACAGCTTCTTCCTCACCTAGTAGCTGGCAGGGTGTGCAGGACAACTACCTATGGTAAAGTGAGTTAATTATAGATGACAGCAGGCAAAGCCCACATTTCCTAATCGGGGCCTGCTTCAGCTATTTCCCCTCGAGTCTTCCCCTCTCATATTCCTTTCTTTCTTTGCAATCCTGCCTCAGATGAACACTGATTCTGAACTTGGTAAAAAGCTATTTTTTCACAAAAACTTCATGAAGCACTATTTTGGTTCATTTGACAGGTTCGTAAATACTCTGGCAAGAGAAAGCCACTCTGTTTGTTCTTCTTCAATCAACATAAACACGATACTCTAAAGAGACTGAAATTATGATTCATTGAGCCAAAGAGTTCACGGTTAAGGTATCATTGGTTCAACTCATTTTCTAGGAAAGGCTTCTTAAAACTATTAAAGTTTGCGCTGCAATTTTGATAGTAAGTACTTCCGCTTCTGAAAGTGCACAAGTTCTCTCAACGATATTTTGTGTTACAAGCTAAAAGGCAGTGTGGGAATGAGCATATCCATCAAGTGCAGATTCTTGAGGAAAGAGGGTGTATTATATTCCATTTTTTTCTCCTCACCTTTCAACATCTTCACGGCTACAGTGGACGTCTTCTCCTGACACACGATGCCTACGGCCTCGCCAATCACCACTTTACCAAAGGCACCCTCGCCTATCGTCTTACCAAGCGTCAGCCTGTATCAGGGGGACAGACGGCAAGATTTGGTTAAAACTTCTGGTATGTCTCCCTCTTTCATTGATGATTACTAGTTTGCGCATTTATGTTCCAAGTTCTAATGTTGTAACTGCAGAGAAGGAACTGTCAAATTTCCAAAGCAATGAAGGTTTGGATGGTAAATATTTCCTTGTGTTCCTAGTTCTAATGTTGCAACTGTAGAGAAGTAACTGTCAAATTTCAAAAGCAATGAAGGCTTGGATGGTACATCTTTCCACGTGTTCTGAGAACAGCGTTTTCAATTCCATTGCATGAATAAAGCTGTGAGAAAATTTCACTGCTGTGCATAACCTGTGATACAAGTCTCATCCACACAAACGACCCCAAATCGCTACGGCTTCCAAAATATCTCTTTAGATGATGCTTCGTCTCAGCTGAAGATTATCTTGTTGCAATGGCATCGTTCCTCGTAATCAGGCATGTTGTGTGCTGAGAGACGAAGTACCACAAACTATACTGCCTTATGTGACCATCATCAACACTTCATCACCCACCACTGGCTCCCGCAAGATTTTGAGTTTTCCACACTGTCGCATGTCAAACGAGTGGGAATGCAATAAAGAGCCTCAAGAAGTTATCCTTTCAGAGATATAAAACCGAGGCTTCTGTTTGGACAGCAAAGTGGACAGACTAAAAAAAAGGAGAGAAAAAAGA
Source organism: Diadema antillarum (assembly GCF_040938485.1). Lineage (NCBI taxonomy): Eukaryota > Metazoa > Echinodermata > Echinoidea > Diadematoida > Diadematidae > Diadema > Diadema antillarum. Next base: position 916,077 of record NW_027271217.1, read on the forward strand.
AAAGACCCAACGTACCTGTCGCGGGGGAATTCCCACTCCGGATCAAGCGGAATCTCGTACTCCGAAACGACGGTGAGGGAGGATGTGAGGCGGGTGCGTCCTATCTGGCAGAGTGGAGCGGTCGACTTGCTTGAGTGGGTGGAGTCAGTTGACATCTAAACAAGGGAAAATATACAGGAAATAAAAATGTTAGGCTTGACAGAGAGGTTGTTAACAACAGACATTTGCTGAACCATTCCCATGTAACTATTCCCCCTCCCCCCTTTTTTTTTTGGGGGGGGGGGGATGACCACTGCTTTATAATGACTGATTTTCTCAGACTAGACTACAGTCGAATCGCCATTCATAATTGTAAAACTGAGAGAATTTTCTAAATATCCTACCCTCTACTGGGGGAAGAATTTGTCTTATCCACACATGAATGCTCTCTTGCAAGGTACAACTGTATTCTCAGTTTTCACAAAAACCTTCCATGCAGTTCTTTCCAAGAAAATAAAAGGTACAGCAAATAATTGCTCTGACATGTATATAAACACAGCTTATACTGAATTGAATTGCATGAAGACTCTTCTCTCTCTTAGTAATATAGATTAACACTAGTTACACATCGTATGTGTGAAAAGGATTTGTAATAACAGCCTTTTGGGCCTAGTGTCATTTTTCAGTGATTCAAATTTGCATATTTTCTGCAAAAATATGTAAGCACGAGCAAACTTTCAATTGTCTCATCACCGAGATATCTCTCCATGATACAACTTTAGACCAGAGGTAATTCTTGCCCAGATTTACTGCATGCCGCATCAACAGTTCCATCACAACTCTCCAATAATGTATCCTGTACACTATTGGCATCATTCTGCACAGACTAAAAGGAACTCATTGAACTGATGCAGAAGAAAGTCAATGGATTAATCAATCTTGTGTTTGTTTGAAATTCCTTGGAGTTTTTCCTTTCCTTTTGCAAGGAGAGGGAAAGGGTAAAGACTGAGACCCCTACCTGTCTGTAGGCCAACGGCTTGCTGATTCCAGGGATGACCTTGTCGTTGGCGGGCCGTTGGTGGCGCACTTTGTTCTGGCAGCACAGGATGGCGATGCAGGTGATCAGCATGAGGATGACCAGGCTGCCGACCACGGCGATGACCGTCAGCGGCATGTTCATGGTGTCCCGCTTCGGGTTCACGATCTGGATGACCGCTGGCGGCTTGGTGGTCACCACCGCTGTGCAGGCAAAGAAAAGAGGGTTTGGAGGGGTGGGGGTGGAAAGAGGAGATCCATTACAGAGAACTTTCCTTAAAGCACAAAACATTGCGAGTTTATTTACTTCATTCCTGTATTGAGCTACTTCTGATGGAACAACCCATTCATCATGAACGCAGACAGATACAATTAATACTTTACACAACTTTGAGCAAGGAATACATAAATCAACACATGACTTGATGGTTTGTCAAACCAACGTGCCATTGATCTGTGCACTGCCCTTTTTTCCTTTTTTTCTTTTTTCTAAGACATCTGAAATGAGTAAATGTCCAAATACCACGAAAGGGACCAGCTGACAGCTTTTCGTTCACAGAGAAGAGCTCGACCATCACTTACGATCTATGACGTTTAGGTAGGCTCCCTCCCAGCTCGTCCCGTAGTAGTTTCCCGTCATGCAGATGTACTTCCCTTCGTCCGCGTGTGTCACATTGTACAGCTTCAACTGGTTCACCTCCTCCATATTCTTGTCCGAATGCAGCTGTTGTTCATCGTAAGCGACGGGGGAGGAATGTGGGTAGGGCATATGGTCAGTTTGGAATGCAATGCAAGTGCATAAAACAAACACTGATGCCTATCTATCAACTTATCCATCAATTTTTCTCCCTCACTACAAATTCTCATCCCCCTGCTCATCCTGTCAAGAGTGCAAATGCAATAGGCCATAGGCACAAAATAGTTACCCCAGTAAAAAAGTTTTTTGGTTCAGTGTCATCAGTAATATTATTGAAAGTGAATATGCACGCAATCTGTTCTGCAAATTCTCCATGAGACAAAAAACAATTACACATAATTTTGGTACTGTTCAAATTCACAACTCATATGTATAAATCAAAATATCTTAGAGAACCATAAGACAAGCAGTTGCCACTGAAATCATTTGGCAGCTTTGAATTAAAGCTTTTTTCTTTCAATGTAACAAAATCTCACAAACCAGTCCTTATGGTGCATTCTACATTCAAATATCGATCAAACTTTGGAATCATAACATTTTATCTAGTCATTTAAATCTTAAGTAAAACAAGAGGTGCAAATCTGTCGAGGTGCAAATCTGTCAAAGTGCTTTTCACTTTTTTATACAAAGAGCAGAAAGCAAGTACTTTTTTTAAAAAGAGAATAAGAAGACAGACAGAAAGAGAAATAGCACACTTAAGAAGTAGCTATCTGTGAGAGACAATGGTAGAAGAGATAGCATAAATATATTCTTTAAGAAAACCATTTGAAAGAGTAGAAATAAGCTGTGAAATACAATTAGCAATAGACAGTTTGAAAAAAGTGCGAGAGAAGTGATTCAATGATTTCAAACACTCATTTTTTTTTTGCTTATATAAGAAACAAGGAAAATATTCAAACATGGAGCTAGAAGTACAGAAATGTGCAAGAAGAACAATAGCATAAGATAATCTGATATATCAAAGTCAAGATTGGAAATGATGAATGAATGAAAAGATAAACACAACATGAACTCGTTGAAACTGAGTATTGCAGAAATACAATGTATACGCTCAATATTCTTCAAAATGTGATTCTTCAATATGAAAGTGTTAAGAGTAGGGTTTGTTAGAATCATGCTCATGTATATTCTCTTCAATATCATCACTTTTGTTTATTTGTTTGTTTTTTTGGTCAGTATCGTCATGCAGCATGCAAATTAAGAATTAGTTCAGAGTGAAACCATGTGTGTATCATGCAAAGGAAGGCATGCACGGAAAGAAATTTGCTTATCCTAGAGAGACGACATAGAGATCGTTATGTGCGGATCCCAAGGTTTCCTGGAGATCAAAACAAAAGAGCCGAGTTCAATATCACAGAGGAGACTTTCTTTTCTTTCTTTTTTTGACAGTTGATAGCAAATAGACTCACAAGGACTTGACACGAGACTACACAGAGAAATATTCTTAGGCGAGATAGGCTCATTCACCAGACTTCAGTACAAAACACTACATGAAATTGAACACAAAAAAGAACATGAGAGAAAGTGAGGTTTCATTGAGAAGACTGAACCATGACGATATGAGCAAAAGATAAAGCTACAGACACTTGGAAAAGAGAAATAGAGTTACGGACAAAGAAGACAGGGCAAGTAAATGAATCTATGAAGAAAATGAACAAAGGGTTGCATACTGTTTGTTTTGAACGACTTTTCCTGTTCACTTCTTACTACAAATGATTACAATTCTATTGCACTGCATGTGCTCACAGCTTTCAAAACATGATAACAGGTATATTGTTGAGAGAAATGAGTCATTCAAATTAGGGTTGTACCAAAATTTGTATTCTTTATCCCTTACCTGGTAACAAACAAATGAAAAAAAAAAAGTTTGGGGATGGAAAATGACCTTTTTCTCTTTCTTTTTTTTACTGAGAAAAAAACAAACAAACATGTTTTATAGAAACTATTTTTAATTTCAGTTTTCTTATATAGCATGTTGTTAACTGTCATGGGCAGAGATAATACGGTCAGTGTACCATGACAATGAAATATACTTCACCCATAGAGAAAGAACACAACAGAAAAAGAATGATATTGTAAGAAAGAGAACGTGATCGAAAATAACACAATAAATATTCCGAATATGGAAGGAACTTGAGCATAAAAGGAGAACATCAAACAGACAACATGAAGAAGAAGAAAAGAAGAAGAAGAAGAAGCTGAAAAGTTTTGGAATGGCAGAAAGCTACAGTCGGCTGCAAACCGTCAAATACCTGGATGAGTCGGAGGCACTTCAGCTTCCGATGGAGGGAGTTGTTGTAGAAGATGTCGAGAAACTCCTCGCACGACATCATCGGTTCTTCCACCCACTTCTTCTACTCCGCCACACACACATGCAGCCACCACGAGGTGGGTTATTTTAACAAAAAAAAAGAATTTAAAAGGACCCAGTGGTGGAGCGCAAAGGAGAACCAAAAAATTTGGTCCAACGTCACGTGTGGCAGAGTCCAGGCCGGAAGCCCATGGCATTGTGGGTGGAAATGGTGAATGGTTGAACGATGGGTATGGTGGATTGATGGGGGGAAGGCAGGCATGCACGTTGGGCGGGGAGAAAAAAAAATCATGGAGAAAAAAAGGGGAGGGAATAAAAATGGAATGTTGTTGGTTAGTTTCATTGCAAATCTCTTAGTAAAATGGTCATAATCATGTCATGAATAACATAATGACACCACCATGCAACCTCATACAGCCCACAGAAACTTATTCTTTCCGTTGTTTCTATTCACAAACATATCCTCAACAAGCCAGATCTAGATAATCCCAATGTCCATTGGTACAGCACCGTGAATGCACACACATTCACACACAAACATATGCACACACAACATACCTATATATATTATTTTGCCTGGACCTTTCAGCGTGGAACTTATCCATGGTTGCTCCTGGCATTAGGCTGGTAAATCACATATTAACAGCTGATGCATACAGTTGCAGATATATGTCCCACTATCCATTGAACCTTTTAACATAGTCTACATTGATGGGTGCCCCCCCCCCCCCCTCCAAAAAAAAAAAAAAAAAAAAAAAAAAAAAAAAAAAAAAAAAAGAAATATGGATAAAACCATCAACACGAGAGACAATAAGTATTTCAATCTGGTGTTCTGAAAATGAAGCAATTTTGCCCAGGAATAAAATTGCACCTGTTTGGGCAGTTAGAGGGTTGGCATTTCTGATGCTATGACATATATGTTGAATACATGAAGTACCACCTCTGTGCAAAATAAAGGCTGTGTTGCATTCACAGAAATGAAATGTGTGTTTGTTTGTTTTTTGTCACTTTTGAAAATGTGTATCCCTTCCAACATTTGGCATGCATGTACACATGAACTCTCACCTTGTACACTTCCTGAATTTATGTGGCGAAAACGTCCAATTTTGTAATTGTTTTAAAAGATGAATTTAAAAGAAACAGAAATAACCATTCCGTTAAGCAGGAGAGAATGAATAAGAATCATTGCTTTATCTTTTTTTTTTTAATCAAGAGAACTTGATAACCAAGTATCCATGCCACAATAAACCACATACACAGTAAAGTGCACTTGACATCGAATGGTGTGGAATGGGTGTATCGGAGTAGAACCTAAACTTGAAAGCATTCTGCATGCACTAACAGCTATCAGTACAGATTACTTTATGTATATTCACAATGTCACTTTCACAAGGTGGACACAGAGAGAAAAAAACAAAAACAAAACATAATTGACTTGAAAAGAGAAATATCACAGAGACATTGAGGAAATCAGAGTGTACAGACATCGATCTAAGGTGCAACAGTCTATGAATTTAGATTTAACCTCCAGTGGCAAGTATCATACAACATCCTGACCCCACCATTTCCTACCATCCCCCCCAAAAAAAAAAAACAAACAAACAAACAAACAAAATTACTGACCCTGACACTAAATGAAAGAGAACAGATAGAAAAACAAAATTGAACAAAAAAAATCCAATGAATATTAGAACTCTTCTATACTTCTGTATAATAATATATAATCAAAAAAGTGACAGTTGTATTTTAAACATCTATATCATTTCTTCTTTTTTTTTCTTTTTCTGAAGGTGACAGAAAGATTTTTACTGAATTTGAAGGAAATGGAAGAAATATGTTCACTATAATTGCACAGAAAACTTTTCTGATATCTTTTATTTCCTGCAGTCCATACCAAAGTTAAAAAGAAAACACTGGATACCAGCTAGATTTGTTGATACAAATTTGTGCCTCCATAAAGGGATAATTGTTCTTCCTAAATAACAATTCTGTCAACAAAAATAAATGTCAAATTAAATGAAAAACATTAACAAACAAAGTCCTCTTTTCTCAAATTTCCATTCTTTTATAAATCTATTTATATCTTTGGACTGTAAAGTCCCCCCATTGGAAATTGGCATATATGTCGCTTTCAAAGTATACTAAGATTTACTGGCGAGGGGGATTTTGTTCCTGAGGCATTGCTCTTTGCCAACACATGAGGGTAGCAGCAGTATCCATGCTAATAAATGGGTCAGAACAACGTCTTGTAAAGAAGTCGTGAAATCATGTCCACAGTGAACAGCTAATCATGAATGAAGTTGTTTCTCCATGCATATACACGTCACAATATCATCTCCATAATACAACAGAGGGTAGGCAACTAATTACAGAGGAGCAGAGTACTTGCATAGAATAGACTTCTCGAAAATAAAATAAAAGCCAAAAATCACGTGCTTGACCTTGGAATTTTTCAGATGTGAGAATATAGCCAATGGCCGTGGGGGTTGTTAACAGAAGCCTCTTATTAAAACACATGGGACGAGTCAGAAACTCAACTCAGATACTATTTTCATTCTGAATAGGAACTCATCAATGCACACAAATGTTTGCTCCACAAATCTGACATTAACCTTGGGCATATATATATTGAATGACTTTAATCTCTCACAAAATCACAGAAAGAAAATCATACAAATGTATGTGAATAAAGGAATATCGTCACAACATGGGATGACAATGAAATTTTCACACTATCAGCCACACAGTTAGCACGTACCAAAATCAAATGTCAATCCACTAAAATGCACACACAACAACAAAAGTAAAACATGCAGTTTAAATCATGCACATGCACTAGGAATAATGCCTACTTTGACATCATAAATGGCATATATAAAAACAATTTTTTGACATTTCAAAATGTTAATATCTACAAACGACATTCCATTATTATCAGGTCACATCTCTATCACAAAGAATTTCATTTTAAAAGAGTTTGAGTCGCATGACAATAAACCAAATTCCTCTTCTATCAGTACTCAAGACAGACTTCCATCTGTCATTTGGAAAATTCTGCTGAAATAGTGTCTCTCATTAATTCCGCATGGTTAGGATGATTAAAGAAACATGCATGGAACAATATTCAATCTGTTGCAGATAGGTCTCAAATTTCTTCAGTACGCAACAAGTCGGGACAACGATAAGTCTGCGGTACATATATTTGCACACACTTGTCAGCAGCTAGCTGTTGGGTTAATCTGATTGGAATCAGGCATGGCACACGCAACACATGCTTCCCCGAAAAAGGGCCATAATCCTACAAAGTTCAATTCCATTCCCTACATTTCACGTGGAACAAATTTTCCATTTTCTGTTCCTGTTGAAGTTTATTCACAGACCTTCAGAACGGCCCAAACCCCTCCCAAGGGGGGTGGGTACTCCCACTCTTATATGCCCTACCTCCAGAATTTTGATGTGGTCGTCGATGTCCTTGATGTGGGTCTGGTTGTCCTCATGGTAGTACCGTAGCCAGACGAAGTGGGGGGTGAGGTCGCTGACGACGCGGCACTCGAAGGTGGCCGTGCTGCCCACCACGGCCGTCATGTTCTTCATCTGCGTCATGATGGGCTTGACCGCTAGCCGCTCTGTGGGAAGAGTTACGCACAGAGGGATCGCTGTCAATAATTTACCGCTTTAAATGCCATAGCCGACAGCTTCTCTCATCAAGTTCTACCACAAAACCTCACAAAGCCGATATGCTGCAGAACACCCTACACTATACAACTTTTTTTTTTTCTCACAACATAGTATTGACAGACTTGGCAAATATCTCCCATGTCAACCTTTCCTTTTGTTTATTAGATATATCTTCAATAGTATAGTAATATCAAGGAGTCTTTAGATTTTACATAACATCGCTCCTATATAATGGTCTACTTAATTAGCACATTTACTAGTACTCTAAGAGACTGTTTCTAAGGTATGTGTGTGTGTTGCGAGTGTGTGTGTGTGTGCATGATTGTGTAAAAATATTCTGATGCAGAGTTTCATACTAGATGTTTGCACCTACAATTTCTTCATTCATATGTGGTACATTTGAAAGTGATTCCCTCTCTGTTTCCTTACTGCGTACTAACTACGGTTGGTTTGAAAGCTGTTTTATGTTATTTGTGCACAAGAGGGTAATATTTTGACATAACTTAATACCATTCAAAACTTTATAAGAAGAGACATGGAAACAAGAAGCAGAAAAAAAAAATAAACACTGACTTCAGTTAGAAAGTTCTCTTTTAATGCTAACACAACACACCTCTGACATTGACCGAATAGGTGAACTGAATTGTGCCGTATTCGTTGGACACGATGCATGTGTATTCGCCCGAGTCTGAGGGGATGGATTTCCTCACTGTCAGGGAATAGCCCTTCAGTTCCACCTGTCAAAGAGGGCGAAAAAATGACAAGACGTTGAGTTTGGTTAGTATCAGAGGAGAAGATCAAATCTGTCTGCTAGAGGCAACTGCTATCAAAGCCATGCTACACTTGGGAGGTGGGGATCTATTATTTTGACACTCCACACCAAAATCATCACTTTGCATGAGAGATTTTACCCAGATCAAATCACCAATGTCAAATATGAGGAATTAAGGGACACGATTACAGTTTCTAAATGCCCTATTAGTAAACTGGGCAATTTTCTCACAAAATTGCAATTATCGGCGCAAGTATGTCCCTTCCATAGCATTTAGATCAGAATAAATTCCTTTCATTTACATTTAAAAAACATATTTTGCATCTCTTTCTGTGTGCCCATAAATTGCTAAAAACGCCATACTTGTCAGAAATAAATGACATGCTGTTCTGTAGAGCCCTGCCCCTAATCCCACCCCCTTCCCCCTTCCCCTTTCCTCCTACTCTTCCTCCTTCTCCTCTTCCTTTTTCTGTCTATCTCACCCTGGTCTTTCGAATGGTGTTGTCCAACCACTTCGGCTCGTTGTCCTTGATCCACGTGATGTTTGGGGCTGGCACGCCTTGGGCTGGGCAGCGCAGCTTGACGCGGGTCTTGCTCGGCACAGGCTTCTCTGGCTGCATCCGGTCAGCCTCGATGAACCTGGGTGCGTATCCCTGGAGGTCGCTGTCGCCATAGTCGGACAGGTTGCCGGCGTTGACGCTCTCCTCCATAAATGAGATTGACGAGTCGGCCATACTGGAATCGAGGGATTCTTCATCCGGAGGGTCTATACAAAACAATGATAAAACAATAAACAATCAGCCAAACGACATTAGAAGTATGCGTGCCTTTTATATTCTTCCTCAAAATATATTGTACACATTAGTGGAGAATTCATTAACGTAGTATTATCAAAATGTGTCATTGCTTGGTTTGTGAAATCAATAATGTCAGTCTAAAATTCATCTATTGTGTATACTACACAAATATTATCTAGATTTTGTAAAATTTGTTAAGACATGTTTGGCATTTGTTAAAAAAATAACTAAAAAAAATACAGACTGTGAGCAAACATTGAAATCAATAGAGAAATCATAACCAGTACATAGAAAACTGTATGAAGATATCATTATCTAAAATGGTATTTCACTGTGACAACTGTGTTAAAAAATTACACAACTATGAGGAATTATATAGGAAGAATAGTGTATTAACTACAAACAGTTCTAGAATCATTCTAGTGTTGTACCTCTAGAACTCAAAATCCTCACTCCTGAATATCTATATGGGTAGGCTTTTTGGTAATACTGTATTGACATCTAAGATTAACCTCACTGAGCCTCATATACTTATTTTAAATGACCTGCTTTGATCCAAACCGGGGAAAGCTATGCCAAGAGCCTGTGACTCAATAGGTGCAGTCAGACTGGCAAAAGATCGAGAAGTTTGGGCCATTGGTACGCGCGCAAGAAAGAGTGCGCCGTCCGATGGTTAGTGATTGTGACGTAACAAAGCACATCTGTACATGACAATGGCCTCGTGCTTCGGAGACACCGCCCGCAAACAGAACGAGAAGTTTCGCGGGAAGTTTGCGGTCACAGTGGCAAAACTTAGAGATCTTAAAGAACGCGATCTTAAAGTTCGCGATCTTTTGCCAGTCTGACCGCGCCTATACTTCTTTTACTGAAAATATGGGATACTTGTATTTCAGTGGTGTGTAAACTTTAACAAATTGGACGCTACACTGCCCAATCATAAAATTTTACAACGAGCCAATAATTTGGAAATGCAAACTTTTATGAGATACTTTCATCCTAAATATCATGTAAAGAATAAAGTTTATTGAAATTGGTCCAGTGCAAAAGAAACATAAAATTGATGGGTTTTACAGCACTTTGCTTCTTTTTGAGAAGACAGCAGCAGAGTGCACTTCTAGGCTTCCGCTCTGAGTAGAATTTTAGCTCGCTGCAGTCCAGATATGGTCAGTTTTAGAGGAGGCTGCACACTAAAAGGAGAGTTCAGGCTATCAATAGACTTTGGACTTCTCAGAAAAAGGAGCTCTCTGTCTACTATTCATCATCCTCGCTGACAGCTAATGGCCAGGTTGGATTTGATGCTCCTGCCAGCAGAATTTACCACAGTTTGAGGGGAATAGAATGTGCAAAAGGGACAAAGAAAACGAAAACGGAAATAAAAAGAAAGAGTAGAGGGAAAAATGAAAGATGGAGAGAGAGAGAGAGAGAAGATTAACCACTACCATAAACTCCATTAGAAGCTGTAAAACACCCTTTAGTACAAATGCTATTCAGTTCAGTTTTTCATGTTTCTTATGTTGGGTTAGAGCTGTAAATTAGATAAGAGCATACACATGTTTGCTCAAGACAGCACTCTTGGTTTTCCCCCCATGCTGATCAACAGTTCATCATGTGTCCCTTAACATGCTGAGGGCGGACTGATTTTGCTAAAACACGCATTTCCCATAGACACCTGCCCGAGTATTCTCGGGACTCGTCTTCAACGGGTTAATCAATATTTGTGTGACCTTCGTGCAGCATCTCAACAATTTTTGCATTTCTTCTTTCTTATCGGAAGTTGCTATTAAACAATAGATACACATAAAATGTGCCAAGTGTGTGTGAAACATCATACAGAATATGCCATTTATACATCACAAGCATTGTTGGTAAAGCCATTCCTAGGCTCTCAAGTTTCAATAGAAACTGGTGCTTTCTGTGTAATGCCATGAATTCCTGCACACACTTCATTGGATGTTGTTTTCATCCTAGCAGCTCTTCCAGGAAAACGGATGAAGGGCATGAATACAATGACCATTAAATCAATCATCGAATAAACCTTCTTCACCATCACAACAGTAATGTCAAATCTAAACGTCCTCACGATTGACAGGGGCAAGAAAGGGCAAGGAGTGTCATCTTTCCCTGATCACCTACCTATCGCTTTGAGGGTGAAGTTCACGTAGAGGGTGGGGCCGAAGGCATTGGAGGCGATGCAGGTGTACTCGCCCTCATCCTCCATGGCCAGATCTTGGAAGACGATGGCCGTCTTGGTGAAGGAGATGCGTCCGTCATTGTCAGGCACCAGCTCCTCCCCATCTTTCTTCCATCTGGTATACGGACGAGGGTCAGCTCTCACGGGGCACGGTATCCTGTGGCTTGTCCCAAGGTGCTTCTCTACAACTGGGTGAAAGTTGCGCTTCACCACTGGCGGCACTGTGGACACATCATGCAAACAAACAAAAACTGAGTTAGGAATTTTTTTTTTATAAAGAATTCATACACTCATGTACATTTCCTGAGGGGAAAAAAAAATCCAATAATCAATCATTCCCTTCATTCAAGACAAAGATTCACAATAACACGCAGTGATTATTCTGTCAACTTCTGGCTACAGATGTACAACTATTGCCATAACAACTGGTGGGCAGTCACATCACCAGTACCTACGCAACAACCATACCATGAAGTCATGAATGGGAGTAGGGGAGGAAAGTAATACAGGTTGAACAATGCTGAGAAATAAGAGAGCTACTACAATCATAAATGGTGGAAAAAAATCAATCCCCTGAAAGCTGTAAACAACAGCAAAACCTATGACACTAAAATTATTATCAGTCTCTTTTCCCACAAGTAATTACAATTTTACTGACAGAAAGGAAAACAAAGATATGGCACTACAGTGCAAGATTTGTCCCCCTTTTTGCCCTCTCCAATCCTCCATCCATTCATTTAATTTCCCCCTTAGATGGCTTTCAAAAGATGCAATTCTAAAATGGAGATGGGATGAAAAGACTATAGGGGAAGAAAAGGGAAATTTTGGTATTTACTAGTTCCAGTCAGCATCATCTTCTTGCACATTTTCCTTTGTTGATCATCGAAAGAAGTACATAACATCCAAACCCACATAAAAAAATGCAGAAACTAACAAACAAACATGTGCACACATACACATGGTTTCACACTCATGTAGACAGGGCTAACAACATTCCCACATCATAATCACAGAAATTCCAGAGAGCGATCAGAAAGATGCTTGTTAATTACACACAACTCACAAGGCCAAAATAAGACTCTAATTAGGGGGGCTTTCATATTCCACTTCAGTTTGCAGAGGCCCTCATGTGGAATCTGGTAGACTCGGATGCTCTGCATATAAAGCATTACCACATTCGCATCTGTAGTCTAAAATTGAAACATGTTTAGATCACGTGCCTCAGTTGATTTCCACTTCCCAAGTCACACAGCGCAAAGCAGCGTCAGTGGCAACCCCTGTACCATGATTATTGTAAGACGAGGAATGTTCGCGTGCATTTTAATTTCGCGAATTTCCCCGAGAGCCAAGATTCGCGAAATAAAAATGCAGGTAAAAGTTCCTGTCTACACTATATGCATTGAATGTTAGAGGCCACTTGCGAAAATTTCATGCCACGGAAAAGGCTGTCCGCTCCAATTCGCGAAAATTTCATGTCGCGAAATATTGTGTTTTACTAAGCACGGCACCCCAAGAAACACATTTCGAATTACACTCGTAAACAGCTTTCAAAACATTTTGAAACATGGTTCTAACTATCAAGTCAGATGAATGCAGCCTTAATCTCCTATAAAGATTGAGAAGAGAATAACTTTTTCTTGAGAAACTTAATGCCTTAATGACATTTCTTTTGTCTTCTTTAGTCTTTATACGGGACTAAACATAAAACATTTGCATGTTTCATTCTACTCTATGCCTATCCTTGACATAGCTACTTCCTGTGTTCGATTGCTGAGAGACCGCTAACCTTATCATAATAGTCAATCAATTATCACTAAATCGTTGTTGTTATTCTTACGAAAGCAAATGCCTGTGAGGATGATGACCCACTGCAAGATCTGAAGTGTCCAACTAACGACAGCATAATGGCTACTGAATCTCTTGGTCAAAAAAGATGAGTGAAGGGAGTCTATTATTGATGGCTATTTATGCTTTCCCCTTTTCCTTCCCCAACTGAGTAGGTTCTCTAACCATCATGACGCCACAGCCTCATTTTGCAGCTATATTGAAGGCTTTAGAGAAAATGCCAAAAGACCATAAATATCAGAAATGGTGACATAAATGGTGATTCAAAGCACTGAAAAATATAATCAGGGTACTCAACCTTCTCTCAAGATATGATACAATACAGGAGTTGAGCTATAATTCTCCCATAGTTATGAGACAGCACAAATATAAGTCTTTTTTTCCATTTTCCCTTTTTTTTTTAAACCCCAAGAAAGAAATTTTGTTGCCACAATGCTATTTGGCATCATTAGCTGAATGATCTCACAAATTACCAAACTAACCGGCACTTCACCATTGCGCGAGGCAATTACTGCCCACAAAAAACAATCAAACAGATTGTCATGCACCTGTACACAGAGTCACTAGCAGTTCGGTCTGATGGTCGAGCTAAGTCTGTCAGTCCCATGAGCAACACATTAGTATACAATACCAATACTATTTTAGGATGATGATTAAGAGGGGGTTTAATAAAGGTCATCAAACTCGCTCAGAATGGACTGTAGGATGGTTAGAGATTAGAGAGCTACAATTTGTACTCGGCATTTGATGATTAACAACCATTTGCTAATGTTATAGAAGCTTGAAGGTCAAAGGGTTATGGTGAGGATTCAGCTTTTAACTTTTTGCACGATACTCAGAAACAACTTTATAAAATGTTAGAGAGCACACTATTTTTAGAGGAATCCAAGGTTTATTTGATGAATATTGGTTTTGAAATGGCCGAGATAGCCCAAACGAAGTAAAATAAAGTGATCCTGATAAAAGATGGGTCCCATCTTTTATTAAGATCATTTTGTTTTGGATAACTCAGCCTTTTCAAAATCAATGATCTTTCATATTTCATGAGGTTTCTTATTAACTTTAAAAAAAGTCATCATAAAAAAAACTTGGAAACTTGAAGCTCAATCTCAACAGAAACTGTACCATCCCTATAAGTGAAAATAGCTTTCTCCATATTTAAAATCCAATCCTTAGCCCTTCTAGCAAAGTGCCCCATAGCAGTTTAACCTTTGGTACATGTAAATTTGTTCACAGAAAAGCACAGAGGGGAAAAAGTTGCTGGTGCTCTTACTATTACGATTACATCAGAAACTTTAATACAGCATTTTTTTTAGTAAGGTAAAGACACGTTTTGAATAGACTGATCAAGTTTTGAGTGTGCCACGTCATTTTGTTTATGAATTGTCCCTTCACGTTTCCATCAACGCTCCTCATTTTTAATGTTGGTGGTCAGCACATGAGTCTCTCAAGATCCCTCTTGCATCTGAATGGTCGATGTAATCAGGATGACATTAACATGGTATGCAAATTTACAATACATTAGGTTGTTGTGTGGGTGGCAATGATGCGAGATTGGAAATTCCGGACAAACTTGATCCCCTTCGGCTCCATTAATAACAGCAGCGTGCCGAACTCCGGATGTTTTTGACTGCGGAGCACTCCCGCCTCCGGAGACGATGTCCACTCATGAGTGGCCGAGTATGACACATTTAGGTAATTAATCAAACTACAAGATTATGAGCCAAAAGTCGGAAGAGTCCGAGCGGAGCAAATTGTCTTTGTCGGCGTGACAGTGTATAATGACCCAACCAACTTATTGTGTGACATATCAAGGAAAGCATAAAAGCATGACAATTGCTGGTAGTTTCTCTGTCATTTACATAAAGCTTACTGTATACGCTATATATTTCGCGGGGGTTTTATTTTCGCGAATTTCGCGAGTCGGGAGCTATTCGCGAAATTAACAACACGCGAAAATATTACCTTCCAAAATGAATCCCTTGCCTTGATGATACGAACATTTCAGTACTAGTATACCATGTCACGGCTTACCGACCAGACCATACTGGCTAAGCTTGTTTACGCACGTCCACGTCTACTTACGAATACTGTAGAGAGCCAATCCATTATCGCAAGGGGACCACTCGTCAGGAATCTAGCGCGATGGACTTAACCACTTCAAAAATGTTGAATTCTAACTTACTAGTTCGCAGAGTTTGGTAAGTTTTTTTTTCATGCAGTGTATAACTAGTATCATTCGTATTTGCTAGTAAGTTGAAAATTCACACTTTCTTTGCCACTTCATATTTTCTCTCGTCCCCCAATCGCGAATTTAACCACTCGCGAAAATGTGTGACAGCGGCAATTCGCGAAAATTTATGTACGCGAAAATTATAGCGTATACAGTATCTACCATTTTTCTTCTTTTTTTTTGGGGGGGGGGGGGAGGGGGGCAGAGGAATAGTGAGGTACATACTGATACTAGACATCCATGAATACTCGAGTTCCTCACATTGTTTTACCCTTTTCCTTGAGGTTCATTGGCCATGGGGAACACCATAGTATAGCCTATTCCTATGGGTAATTCCTGTCAAGTTAGGTTGAAATCAATGGTGTATTTACAAGGAGAGGATGACCATGTTTTAGTCACTATAGCATCCACCCTGAACTTGGTACCTCCTCCTAATTGGCCAATTGGGCCACACCTCCGCCAGAGAAAAGTGCAACATGACCCAGCTGTCCTACTTTTGGAGATATAGAAATTCCACGATTTAGGCTCTCAAGTTCGCTAGCATGTATGAACAACTGTTTATCCCCTGGTTAGAAAAAAAAAAAAAACAGAAGACAAAACAAAACAAAACAAATATGCAAACAAACAAACAAACAAACACTCAAAAATACATAATTGATGCTCTCAGGTAGGGTCGCAATCTGATATTGTACTTCAACGTGGATGAGAGTTAACTCTGCTCCGAGACAGCATGACATATGAGCTGGATTGACCAATCGGGAGTGAAATGTAAACTAAACTATAATAATGAAGGATGGCTGATGCACACTGCTGAACAGATCATACACGACAGACATTTGCTCACTTGAGCCCTCGCCCACATGGCCACGGCTCAGGTGAGCTAAGCCTCCCCCCCCCCCCCCCCACACACACATACACACATGTGCATGCGCGCGCACACACACACACACACAAAAAAAAAACTTTTTAAGTGTGGAGATAGATTTGGCAGGAGGTATGGTCCATAAACTAGCACTGTCTATTCCACTGTCTGACAGATCATCATTGGCGGGAGCTTTCAGGCAGGCAGGAGAAACCAGCGGACTACGCAGAACTCGAAAGAGCCTTGCGTGCGGAAGCGGGGGATGATCAAAGGGATGTGGTAGGCGGCGAAATATTCCAGCAATGGTGGCGACAGTGGTGGCAGGAAGCGGCAATGACAACTACGAAACATTTCAGTCACCATCAACGGGTGCAGCATTCCACTTCTTGCCTCCTCTGTACTAAGGGGAAGGGGGAACAGGAAATTTGAATGGCCAACTGGTAGTTCAAGGTCCGAGCAGTTGAACACCACTCTTAACAGTTGAAAGGATAGCTATTTCCCTACTATCTCTCCGCCCCCACCCATTCCACCTAAACAGACCTATTTTTGGACTAGTGTATACAACAGTTTCTCTTTTAATCAAGGTTCTATACCGTAGCCTGCTCATCAATTATGCAAATGTGAAAAATAAAATAGGTATACTAACAAATAAAATACTTATGGAGGATATTTGGTCCATCGGACTTATTTTACATACTTGCTGACCAGCAATCACAGCAATTTTTGGAGAAGGGGTGCTGCTGCATTACTACGTTGTCTTACGACCGCATCTCTTTGTTAATCTCAACACAACAAGTGTTTCATGCAGTTTCCTTCACATTATATCCTATTATTAAACCACATCAAAAGCCCTTGTGGCACATGCCTATCAACTCTAAATATTTCTTCACAACCATGCAAAAAAAAAAAAAAAAAACTTTCACTTCGAAAGAAAAATTGAAGTAATAAATAAACAAAAATAAAACACCCATATCACCTTGAGACGGTTCTTCCAAATCTCATCCAATCAATTCCTAGATGCCCAGCGCATATTTACATTAATCACTGTTTGAACAACAGCCTCGAGTGAAGGACAAATCACATAGATAGATAGACATAAACATCTCTGGCTAACTCATTTTGTGATTGGAAAAGTCTTCGTACAATCATCCAGATAAACAACGGCAGCACATCCTGAATTGAGTAACGATTGCGGCCGGCGGGAATGATTGCTTTCAATAGGCAGGTGAGAACGGTGGGTGAAGTCGTACATACAGTGTTGTACGAGTAAAGAAAATAATACATACTTGTGAGGAAAAAGAGACAGCCATCACTCCATGCAGAAAAACTAAATGTGTGCAAACTCTGGAAACACCTTATACATCAAATCGCCCAAATTTGCAAAATCCTGCCACTTATTGAAATGTGTCAACGAAGTTGTCACAATGCCAATCTCAAAGTCAGGGGGAAAAAATAAACTGGGTCTGAAAACAAGGCCACCTACCCTCGTGCCTTAAGCACTGGAGGTTAGAATTAACACCATCAGGCTTGGAGAAATATGATCTGTCTTTTGGAGAAAAAAAAAAAGTAACCTAAAAAATTGAGGGTTGTGAATACATCCATTCAAAGCTGTAAAAATGGGTCATACTTGCATCTTCTGAGACTTCAACAAGAAAAAATGACAAAGAAGAAAAAAAAAATAAGGTGGCTAAACCAATGTGAGGGATACAAAATCTTTGACTACTTCAAGAGATCGAAAGATTTCTAGAGTGAGTGCAAGGGAGAACGTTTATTCTGGACAAATACAACGCATGATGTGCGAATTCAATGTGTTGAGTCAACAGAAAATACATGTATGCTACAAATACACACTCTCCCATTGTATGCCTCAACAGGGATTGTCCCCACGGAGTCCCAAGACACATACAAAGTAGTGTATAAATGTGAGTGTGTGTGTGTGTGTATGCTTCCATGATTTCTATGTTTATGTCTTTCATCTATTACCATTTCACCTTTATCTGTATGATTTGACGACAGTTTGGTCAACACTTTTTTTTCACTAAAGTTTGCTGCTGCACTGAATAAACAGAGGACTCTGCATCCTACCACTATTGGACTCATCATTAGTATACTCTGACTCCTGCGGGATATCAGAGTAAATACATAAATCATAAAGGCCCTGGTTTATCTGTGAAAAAAGAAAGAAAAAATACTATGGGGGAAGGGGGGAGTTCATTATGGTTGTTAGCGTCATCCGATTTTGGCGGTAAACTGGAGTGGGTCCAATGTTCGGCACTTGTGGAGAGATAACCAATTTATAATTTTCTCTGCACTGTCACACCATCAAGACATTAATTAGCCCTGATAAATGGTCCTGGTTGAAGGAGAAGAAAACATTGAACTACAGTTCCCCAGTCACCTCAAAGATGTTCTTGAAGTTTGATTTGTTTGTCCCACCCAAGTTGAGTCAAACCGTTGAACCCAATCATCACCCTGAAACATGAAAAACAGAGCGCCGCATATATTTCAAACACACACATACACACACACACACCAAAACAGGCGCTGGCACACACGCACATGCGCGCACACACACACACTCACTCACACAAATGGTCTAAGCAGGATATCTCTGTGTACAAGAACTCCTTGGAGATTATATTCAAAGATAGAAATATTTCAGAGAAGTAGGTCCCTGGACCATGATGGGGGGGTTGGTCCCTGGATGAAGAAAACATAACCCAGTCATCATAAACATAAACAAAAACATAAAATAAAACAAACAGAAACTCTGGGCGTCAAGATCAAGTCATAGGCCTTCAACATGAATAATGACCATGCCTCCCTATTTTATTCTGTAGCTAATGCATGACAAAGAATTGTATTGAAAACAAAAATGTGATGTTGGGAATAAAATATGATTTGAATAGGGAAAAAAAGGTTGAATTATTGCAGTAGTAAGACAAAGCAAGAGCATTACATTGTTGTATGTGTGATACAACAGTCCTCTGGATTACTCCTAAATAGGAAACAAATAATGCATTTTTGTCTAGTGACATTTTAAGCAAGCATAACCTTTGGCGGTAACTTAATAATCTGCAGCATTTTTGCCATTGCAACAAGAAACTGTTAAAAGGGAAGGCTAATAACTGATCAGTGGGAATCAGTGGAAATGCTGGGAGATGATTGTTCCAATCCTTATGGGATTCATTCAAGAGTACATTGTATATCTATTGTTGTGTGAAAAATATTTGCTTCAGAATGGGCTCATATTCAAGTAATGTGCAGTTTAATGCCCCATCACTGACCAGGGACGCTTACCTGGAAACATTAAACTGCACATTACTTGAATATGAGACCACTCTGAAGCAAATAATTTTCACACAACAATAGATATATAATGTACTCTTGAATGAATCCCATAAGGATTGGAACAATCATCTCCCAGCATTTCCACTGATTCCCACTGACCAGTTACTAGCCTTCCCCTTTAAGGCCAGTGAGGCATCTTTCATCTGTGATCAAGCACAGTTATAACAAGATCGGAAAGTTGTGCCTCATTTGGACTTGCAATGTGACTGCCTTCAGTCATGCAGGCAGGAAAAGCTCACAGGAAAATGCTCCGTTTATCTTTCATCCAGAAAGAGGTGTGAGCGATCCTACAAATGTTGGCCACAGCCTTGATCTTTCTGGTGCCAACACCCTACACCTGTTGGCCCTATTTAGCAAACCACAAACATCTATTGTCATCGGATACTCCCCGTTGCAAATTGCTTTCTTTGGCTGTAATTGGCAAAGGGAACATGAATGACAGGTCACATATCAATGCGGCTTGCGCATCACACGCATGCTTATTCACTTCTGTGGAAAGCTCGGGAAAAAGAAACGAAGAGCTGTAAACACGATCATTAAAGAATTCCCAGGTACATCTCTGACGGGCACGACAGGCACCAGTTTGCATGAAACACATTACTGAAGAAGAGAGGCGTACGACTCCAGTGGGCTGTCAACACAATTCATACTGTTTTCAGTCACAATGGCACATGGTGATGTGCCACATAAAAGGGATAACGATATTTGATGTCAAATACTTGTTATCTCTTCTCTTTGTCCGCCATCCAACTTTTTGGCAGTTGCTGGCTTTCTTTTATCTGTCTTGAATGAGGCAGCAGCCGAGTTGTCAGACAACCCTGGGTTTGCAAAAGTTTGAAGCCTGGGCCCCTGGGCCCACCTATGCTCCCTCATTATTAATGCTGATGTCTGATTTGGAGTGGCAATAACCCCCAAGTGGCGATGAGAGTGTCAAACGACTGGCCTGGGAGGATCTGATCTGTATGTTCTGTTTGTGTTTTTGTGCCGCTTGTCAGAACAAATAAAATGTTCGCATTTAGAGGCAGGCAGAGAAGGGTGTGCTAATGCCTCATCAGTCTTTGGAAGAGCAGCATCTTTCATTATCAGGCCTATCATTCATTCAATAACGGCAAATGTCAAACAGGTTTACATTCACCTTGTCTACCAGTCCCTGCACCGACTGCACTGCACCAACATAACAATTTTACATTGGCTGGTGAACCAATTTTCAAAGACTCCTCTAAACTTCCAGACTTTCTCCAGCACCATAGAATATGCCAGGATCCACAAACATCACTCAGTATGGAGAGTCATTGGCAACACATGGACAGCACAACTTCACATGCCAGGAAAAACTTACCATCAAAAATTTCTGGTTACATTGTAAAAATATCATAACTATCTTAGTTGCTTTTTGATTAGCACAGAGTGAACTTGGTGAGCTCAGATAATATTCAGAGTCTAATACAAGCCAGCTCTTGTAGCGTATTCCATTTCGAGAATAGTAAGCTGGGAGAGGGGTAGCGACAAGCTGGTGAACTTCTAGTCTGCTGCAATTCATTTGCTTGAGGCAGAGACTGACGTTGGTATAGAAGAGCATGTGCTATTTTGTCATATGGATAATGCAAAGTTCAAGCAACTTCTATCCCAAATCCTGATGAATGAGGGGTAGGTGCTGGGAGCCCATGAAACTTTAACTTTATCGCAAACATATATAACGACAGCAAAACTCTAAAAGGGCCAATCGGACATATCCAATGCAGGGATAGGGAGGGAATAGTGGAAGAATGAGAAAAAGATTAATTGGCACAGCTGGATCGAGAAGCACTTTCCTTATCCCTCCTACTCTTATACAGTATATAAATTTACAGAGGTTGAAGGGTCTGTTAGAAGCATGAGAAGCATCATGTTCCTTATACCCACAAACTAATGTATCAGCAAGAATTACAATCAAGTTGCAGATTTAACTGGTTAAAGCATACGATCATATTGGAAAACCAACAGGTTTGGTTTTAAAAAAAAAGTAAGTTCCAACTGTCGTACGTCACATTCTGTGCTACACCAATGAAACTTGGTAATGATAATGGCGAAAGGGTTGTCATAGACCAGCTGAAAGGCTGCAAAACAAACATGTGTATGGTATTTCTTTCATCATTACATGACAGGAAACAGCATAAAACATATAGTGCAGGCTGCTAAAAGTGACGTTAAAAGCAAGCAGGATTTATGGCAAGAAATGGCTGGAAGGTCTTCTTACAACAAACAGCCAGTACCGTACGATAAAACAGGAAAGGGGTGAGGGAGGGGAAAGGTAGAACTCCTCTACAGGGAACCATTGTGAAATCAAACTGCAATATATCTGCACAGAAAATCCCATCAACTTCTGACACAACAAACACAGGGGAGATTTACATCACATCAGTCGCTAATTCTTCATAAGTGTCAACCCAGCAGCTCTCTGAAGAAAACTGCATGTTCCTCGAGACACACGGTGGCTTTAATTCATCACGTTATCCCTCACATTGACAGTGGAATAGTATAGGGCCTACTTGACAGCAGTGTTGCCTGGCAATTGTCTGCTGTCAATGATCAAACACAGGGACAGCTACAAATATATATCCCAGTTTTCAACCAGTCTCGACATTTGTTTTGGTTTTTGATTTTCCTCCCATTCCCCCCCCCCCCCCCCCCCTTCAATCTTTCTCCATCCCTCTCTTTCTAACTCCCTATGGAAGTACAGACATGGTTCTGGGTGGAACAACTCTCAAAGGGATACCTACCACTACCAATATTTAACCCTTTTCTCTCTGTCTCATGCCAACCAATCCCCCCCCCCCTCCCCAACAACAACAACAAAATTTGACTGTCCAAGCCACAATAACATCATCATCAACAAAAGACACTTTTCCCGCTCATGAAAGCTAGCTTTGGAAAGGGACAGGAAACCCGTTTCTTGCTATAAATTTCTTACTCCATAGGTCTCCATATACAACGCTGCACACTGGCACTGGTCCGATGGTCCCTGACCGTCCCTGACCAGTAAAAATCACTATCGGACAAGTACCTTTTTCAGGAATAGACCAGAAAAACATGAAAAACTAGGTATCTACTGGTCTGACAGACATTCTTCAGAACAAAACCCAGTAATTAGCCATATAGCTCAGTGAACTTTTTTTTTATGAAACAGAGCCAGTCAATTATCAATGATCCAAAAATAATAAAAAGAGAAGAAACTAAAGCAAGAAAGAAAAGTATGAAGGTTTTGAATACATAATAGGGCTAATATTGAGTGCATAACACCAGTCACTCATGTGATGCTGACACAATGTGACTACTTGTCCATTTTAAAGGACAATTCACCTTCATAGACATGTGAGTTGAGTGAATGCAGCAATATTAGTACAGCACATCAGTGAGAGTTTGAGGAAAATCGGTCAATCAGTTCAAAAGCTATGAATTTTTGAAGTTTCTGCTCAGTCACGGCTGGATGAGAAGACTACTACAGCTTGTGATGTCACATGTGTACAACGATATTAAGAAAGTAGGCCTATAAAAAAAAATTCAACATATTTTCACTTTTCTTGTATAACAAAAGAACACTCGACTTCTCTCTTTCAGAAGGCAAGGGGAATAATATTACCCTTAACATACGTCAGTAACAAGTCGAAAAAATGTGCACTTTACTCAAAAAGTAAAGTTTTGTGAAATTCTCTTTTTATTTTCCTCATATCGCTGTACGCATGTGACATCATACACTTTAGTAGTCTTCTCATAGAGCAGTGATTGCACAGATACTTTAAAAATTCATAACTTTTGAACGGATTGCCGGATTTTCCTCAAACTTTCACTGAAGTGTTCTACTAATATTGTTGTATTCATTCAATCCACATGTACATGAAGGTGGACTTGTCCTTTAAGGAACATAACATAAATAGCATGTGACCCAAAACTGATCACAACACCTTCAAAACTGCTCATGCAACAAGGTATTACCAAACCAAATAAGAGGGAAGAAGATCGATTAAGAAGAAGAAAAAAAAAGTAAGCGAGAAAAATGCAATGTACAATTCATTCAGAGGAGGGAGGGGGGATCATAGCTGGAGAATTAATATTTGAATTCACTTGCCACCTGTTTGTTTGCGATGCATACACTTCTTGGCATTGAGCCCAGCCACAAACAGCTCTATTGAGAAAACTGAATATTAGTTGTACAACTTGGTTCTGTGGGGAGAGGGATAGAAAGAGAGAGCGAGTAAAAACAAAGCAAAACAAAAAATAAAGAGAGAGAGGAAAATGGAGTAATATCCTTTTTTTGTCCATGGAAGAGGCAGCCTTGAACTT
The DNA here is from genome assembly GCF_040938485.1 of Diadema antillarum. NCBI lineage: Eukaryota > Metazoa > Echinodermata > Echinoidea > Diadematoida > Diadematidae > Diadema > Diadema antillarum. The sequence continues at coordinate 940,148 of NW_027271217.1, forward strand.
AACCCTCTGCCCTTGTGTTCAGGGCCAGCCAAAACTGAAAAGGATGCGTGTGATTCCTCACAGCACAGTAAGCTGTTGCCACAGCCAAGTTAATATTTGCATGATGAAGTTTACTTCTGCTCTTCCAACAAGAGGATAGAATAAACATAAAGAAGAGTATACCCTCTCCCTCTCTTTTCTCTCCCCCCCCCCCCCCACAAAGGGAAAACACACGTACACACATAAAACAGACTTAGAAAGGAAAAGAAACTGGAAGATAAACTTGAATGCATCATTCAAATTGAGAGTATTGAGTGATGGTCGCAACAAATGCATACCACATCAAGCAGGGATGATATCTTAATTAATGGTTCGAGCGAAATGGCCCCATCAGTTGTACTGAATGTGATCTTGTTCAGTTTTGCATACCATATTTTCACAAATGTATAGCCAGTAATAAGTATGAAAAGCACATGGTGGCCACCTCAGATTAGCCACTGATGCAAATCGATTAAAGGTACCAAAAGTGGCTCACACAGTTCACTACCCAAGGGTCCTGGGCAGTGCCCCCCCCCCATACCCATTCTCCATTCCCGCCCCAAATTATAGGATAGATATCAGTATGAAATTGAGGGACATGTATGCAAACTTTTACACAGCTTAGGCTCATCCTACGTGGGCAACGCTTCATTGGACACAGAGGCGCGTTGCAAGGGCAGGGTCATCCGAGCATGACCCCCGAGTGTGACGGACAGGCGGAAGGGAAGACGATGGAGGTGGAAGCAGCGTGCCGAAAACAAAAACGCCACCACCGCTGCGCTGCTTGCTGCTGAGGGGCGGCATCTCTGCAAAATCGAACCCAGGATTGAGTACGACGCCCAAGAGAGTTGGTTCCTCGCACCTCATCTAGCCTTCTGCGTGGGATGCCCATTTCAAAACTTCCACCAGCCCCCGCCTCTCACCTCTCAATGGAATTGAAAGGTCTTCCTAGATCTGCTCTTTATCTCTCTCTACATCATGCATGATAGGATATATGCTCAGATATGCTTAGGGGGACTTTTTATAGTTCATTTGCTCCAAGAACACATTGAAAGAACAATATCAACATTCTCACTACAGACTTGTTGCTTCTAGAAACTTTTATTTACATTTTAAGAACTTACTATATAACAAATTCTTCTCGGTTATAATACAATTAAACTACTTTCACTAACAGAGATATTTTTGCTATGTTACACAGGGGCAACCCACAGAAAGGAGAATGCCAATAATTTTGTATATTACGGTGCACATTTTGTATCACACCGATTTGGTGTAGTTGTCATATCTGATATATATTGTGATATTGGAAATCAAACTGAATTTGAATTGGAGTTGAATAATTCGTACACCAACTGCACTAATGCATGTATGTCACTGTATCTATCGGCTTCGAAACATTCTAACGAGTATGGCACAAGTTACAGATTTTCAAATTTTTCTCTCCCAAACTTCTATCTGTTGCTACTAAACTTTCTTTTTATTCCCCCTCCCTCTCTCTCTCTCTCTCTCTCTCTTTCCCTCTTTATCCTATCTCCCCTCCTTTCTCACCCACGAAGAAGCCACAAAGTCTGAAAAAAATATATATAACTGCTCCTGCCAGTTGAGTGAGAGCATGAAAGCAGAGAAGTGGAAACACTATGCAATCATAACACTCAGGTGTCAAGGGAGAGAGAGGGTGTGCTTTGTGGAATGGAGTTGACACTAAGCTTCATCAACAGACAGACATACGTACACACACACACACACACACACACACACGAGGGAAGAAGAGAACGAGAGAGAAACAGAAATGAGAAACAAAGGCTGAGGAGAGAGAGAGAGAGCAGAAAAAAGAACCGTGAAAATACTGCACTGTCTGCTTTTCTTTCAGTTCGGGTTTGAACCCACAATACAAGTCCAAGGCCTGCACGCAACAAAGGTGGAAAAAGAAAAAAAATTCCACAACAACTTAACAATGCTGATTTGTTGGAAAAAGAAATAGCTCAGTGTGACAAGCCTACGAGCTCACATTCTCAAAGGCCCTTCAAAGTCCAAGGTTTTAGGCCGTTACGCCAACAGCAGTCCCAAATACGTGTGCATGTTGTCGATACAAAGCTATTTTCGTACCCTGCTTTTGTCTAAAAAAAAAAAAAAAAACACTCCAGGAAAAAAAATGCAAAATTCATACATGTAAACAGCTGAGTGTGGCACACGAAAACCAGAGGCACAAACAACATTCCATTTTAAAGGTTGGAATGATCCTAGCAGACAAAGTTGCCCAGATGCAGTCAAGATTAAAGGGTAATAAAATGTTAAAGCTCGGTTGAATTTAAAAGCAATAAGGAAAATGAACATAATCCATGATCATCCCTATTTACTTCCCAATTCAAAAACATAAATGGTTCTGCGCGTCTAGACTGGCAACTTAAGTATTGGCCAGCTCGTGCTAGTGATTTTGACCACTTTTCTAAGTCTCATTTATTCAGCAAAAGGAAGTCGCATGTTTTCCAAACCATTGATGATCTTTCCTACACTAGCTAGGAGAGATGAACACTGATGTGGTGGGGCCATTGTCAAACAATCTATTTGAGAGAGTAATGAGCAGTGGCAATAGAAGAGTATTTCATAATCTTCTATAATTTCACATATTCAGCAATATGATACCATGTACCACAGGATGACTTAATAGTACATAGCCCTAAACAGTAGTATACCAAGTTCTGATGAAGGGTTGCACCATTTAGTTACAATACAGTGTATTTTCTGCATCAATTGCAATGATGACTTGAGACTATTTCAAATAATAGGAGAAGAGGCAGCTCTAAATGTGTTCTTTCTATGTCTTTTAATGTTCTCCACTATACTGTATGACATGAAAAGTTTGGCACAGAACAGCCACTATGCCCTCTGTAGAGCAGCCTGAACACCTGGGTCCATTGAATGTCCCTTCCTGCATTAGAACTCCTGTGATTGGGATGGCAAATCAAAGTACAGGATCAAGCTTCTGTTGACCAACTCCAAACCACTCTGGGATCCCTGATGCTGTGGGCAAACAGTTTGCTCAAAGAAAAGCTCATTATCTTGATGTTTTTACCAAAATAAATGGGGATGTAAATGAAAAAAAGAGAAAACACCTTGTGTGTTCTTTGTTCCTGTGTTGTTCCTTGTCCTTTTCTCTTTGGCCCTATAATCTGCTGATAGAAATACAGATTTATATAAGCATTACACATATGTACAACCAAGCTTCATTTACATCAAGGTCTGAGAAATACATATCTTCTTGCCTCCCTTGTGAAAAAAAAAAAATCTGATTACTGTTGGATTGTGATGATGAGAAGGCATAATCTAGGGTTCGCTTAGAAGAAGGGCAAAAAAAAAGACCTAAAAAATGCATGTGATGGAGACACCTCCTTGGTGGGACTAGCAACATTGAAAAATGTGTTCTGTACTTGTCCTGGTTGATCATCTTTGTTATGCTATCATTAGGATCACAAATTTATGTCATCATGTGATTTCCTGGTATACACTTCACCTGCAGATGCAAGCTCTTAGGAATTCTTTCTTTCAATCGGTTGAGAACAAGAAAGAAAAACATACTGTAGAAGTGCAAACGCATCCATGTCCTCCATGCCTTTAAACTCCTGCAATGATAGTAAGAAAGCACTTACTTTTCCCAGTAACTCATTGGTGGTGGCCCTAACTTGTAACGACCGGCACAAACACTTTGGTTGAAATATGACAAAATCAGCACAACTTGTATTCTCCCTAAAATTACTGAATCAATACTTAAGTCTAAACTGGCGAGCACTTACATGGATATCCAAAAGTTGACCAGTGGTTCATGATCACAAACACTGTAACCCTATGAGTTTCTCATGTCTTATCAGACTGACCAATCTATGTAATTTGGTACTATAAGGCAGGGGGACTTTTCACTAGTACATCTAATCATGCCCCCCCCCCCCCCTATGGTCCATGATCTAATCATTACAATGTGTCATGTGGATGCCGACTATTCAACTACAAGACCCACGGCAATGACATATCAGTCCAGTCAATGAAACTCTACATTCTCTTTGCTCTCATCATATATCTAAAGGTTCCTGGTAGATTGACAGGAATGGGAAGAAGCAGCAAAAGAAAGTTGATTTTTGTCCTGATTACCCCTCCACCCCCCCCCCCCCCCACCACCACCACCATCACCACCACTATCACCATCATCACCCAATTTATAGCAGAAGAAAAGGGTTTGATGCACCTAGACTAACTAAAGAGCCAAGGGGACAAAGGTTATTTGGATCTGCCAGTCTTTTGAACAATACACATGCAGGAGTGTTTACCTGTTGACTGTGGGCCCTGATCCCCACAGCCTGGTGTGTGCTCAACGATTTAAAAGATTAATTCTTCCCTTGCCATGGCCTACGCTAGCTAGGCATGGACAGGTCCTAGACTATTTTTCCTTAGGTTGACTGATTGATCTCTTTGGAAAGGAAAGCAAGGAAGCCAACAGCCGGCCAGCCATACTTAACACTCCTGAAATTCAAAGAGCTTTAATCAGTATATTCAAGAGAGGAAGTGGGCCATACACTTTGTGTGATCAAGGTACCTCCTTCACTGAGAAGAGGAATTTCAGGCTTTCTTCTATATCATATGTTTCAATAAAAAGATAAGACAATGAAATATCAGATAGCCAGAGACGATGTCTGACAGTAACTGGCATCCTCACCCTCCCCTCCACAAAAAGGAAAAGAGACAAGAGCAGATTGTCATTCACATCTCGACTTGGACTCCAGTCTCTAACTTTACAGCATGCTTGAAGTATAAAGGTTTTTATATTTCTGTCAGCGTTGTGACACATTGACAAGTCTAACAAACCTAAAACCATAATTGAAAACCAAAAAATGTCTCCTAACTTCTTATAAAAAAAAATGTCTCCTAACTTCTTATATGTTTCTCTCTCTTTCTTTTCTTTTTTTTCTCTTTCCGTGTTAGGATAGATCAACTCCCTTCTGTCCCTTCTGTCCCCTACTCTGCTTCTTCTCTCAGATGTGAAGGCCTTGGCCAAAAAAACAACCTTTTGGTCTCCGATTCTGATCAAGAATTGATCTTCATTTTCCCCAAGATCATTATTCCCCCCCCCCCCCCCCCCCCCCCCCCCCCCGCACGTATTTTGATGTCATGCTTGCTCAGGTGCATACAGTTGCACAGTTACTAACACGCAGTATGGGAATTTCTGGGAATTTCTCCCTTTGCTTGTATGATTAAACAAACCCATGCAGCAGTGGGAAAGGAACAAATGTCCAATAAGAATGAATAGATTGAGCTTTATTTTAGTTCAGCTCTTTATCTTACAATACAACCATATCGCTATGACTTTGTCAAAGTGTATGCACATTCCACTTGTCTTTCCTTTATCACTGTTTTGTTGTTGTTGTTGTTGTTGTTGCTGTTGTTGTTTAGATGAGGCTCTTTAATCTGAGAAATTCATTTCAACAATGCAGTCACATAAACTAATTTTCAGGCACAACCAAGTTTAGGTTTCTCCCCTCTTAATGCCAATCTTCTTTAAACAGAGCAATTTGCTTATTCTCACAATATTTTTCGTAATTTCTTAGCATGCTAAAACAACCATACACTCCCAAGACGGCAACAGCGAGACAAGGAGGCCATAAGGACAAATGGTGAAGTCCTCTTCTGCTTCCGATGATGATGGTAACCGTGGGGAATGGGTGGGGTCCGTGGCGACATCTTTCTGAGCACTAGTACTATCTGGCCAGAAACAGACAACCAGGACGTGCGTGGCATGCCCCACTTTGATTGATCATGAGTAAACCCTGTGCTTCGTCAACATCAATCAAATACAACTCCGACCAGAAAATCAAAGTGAGTACATGCAAACAGCCCATCCACAACTTCTTCAACTCTCTCTCTCTCTCTCTCCCTTTCCTCTCAGTTGCTTATGAAAACATAAAAACAAAATCGTAGAAAAAAAAAAGTGATGGGTGAGGAATGGGGCAAGACCATGGCCATGAAGTGAGGAAAACGGATGTAAACTCTTCAGTACTATTTGGCTGAGATGCATACTGCTGCAGTTCGCTTTATTTCTTTTCCTTCCTTTTTTAAAAGAGTGTGAACAACTTCCATACTTGCAGATGCCTTAAAAAGTGGGGGGGGGGGGGGGGCACCTTAGCATCCTGCTAAAGCTCTCGCACGTCATCTATACCACTTACAGTACATTCTTAATTTTTTATATCATATCATTTATATGTGAGGACATAAATCATCCTTACAGTCACATAATTTCATGTGAGAGGGACAAGGTCCTATAAACTTCCAAGGTTCTGGTAAGCACCTAAAGCCTTCTGGTTCCAAAGCAACGATGTGAGCATGACACTCCAGGCAACATTATCCCTTATTCCTGTTTGCATCAACCACTCATGTGACTACAGATCTAATGTTATTCACTGCAATTTACACATTTGTGTATCTTCTTTTTTTTTGGGGGGGGGGGGGGAGAAGAAATACCTCTTTGGCTATGACTTAAATAGAAAATCCCTCGATGTATAAAAGAACTCAGATACAGCACACTCAATCATAGAACGTAATTACGCATTTTTCAAATCCTGACAGGATACCAGTATCAGCACAGATCTGCAAAAGAAGGAAAATACAGCACTGCAAATTGATAATACTTCGTGTGGGCCTGGGCATTAACACTAATAGCAAATAGAGAGCCGTAATGTTTGAGGACATCAAAAAGCATGAAATGCAATGAGCAATAAATCATACGAAAGTGGTTGCAATACAGCATCTCAGCACTTGAGAAAATAAAGAAAGAAAATAGGCACTGAGAAAGCATAACACTTGCCATAAAATTGTAAGTGGTTAATAAAAAAATAAAAGTAGGCAATTTTTTTCCCTTCATCTCCACTGGACCCCCCATACATTACAAAATCACTAGTGCCTAGCAGCAAAAATATGACCATGGTCCTGTTTTAGGAAGAGTTAGTTGATTTCTATGGTAAGTCTATGGCAGCCTGTGTAGCAGGGAAATTTATAATCGATTATATATTTTGATAAAATGGGGCCCAGGACTTCAATTGGGCTAGAGCCAAGGTGGTTTTGTTTGTTTGTTTGTTTGTTTGTTATTTAATTTTTTTTTCTTCCATCATCACTACCAGCACAGAAATGATGAGGGTCAAGTAACCAGCACACTCTTTTTGCATCTTCAACAGTGGAGATACGCAGACCATTTGTCATCACAAAACCTGGAGCTTCCTACTTAAGAACAATTAATAGAAAAAGCTCGGATACGCATTTCTCCGCCTCCTGTTTTACTGACGAGTGCACAGGTAAAGTTGAAGGTTTGCAAAATCCAGTGGAAATACAAAGTTCTTGCCAAATTGACATGCCTGAATGTTTGTTTAACCCCAGAGTCGCTGTTGGTAATTTTACAGCACAAAATTCATAACCATTAGACAAACATAGATCACGCCATTCCATAAATACTGATGCACCAAAATGAACCACAAGTACTCACTTCTCACATATTTCATACTGAATGTTAGTTATTGGGACACTGAAGATTTCCTCCTGGAAATGTATTAGAGGGGCTATCTGACATCTACACAGACACATGCATGACGATTGGATGGCAGAACTGCAGGCCCGCTTGGCACTGCATGCTCATATTTGGTGGCTTTTGTCAGACTTGTTGACAGGCTGCTTGTGAAGCAAAATCATCCCTCAATGAAGTAAATACATACACAAATACCTCTGGCCCCGTTCCCCCTGAATCAGTGGCTGGAAGGTACATCAACCTCTGGCTTGGATGGATGAAAGACAGGAGGAGGCACGCTAACGCGAGCTTGGCTGGAATTTCGACAAGCCGATGACCATCCCAAATCTTCGGAAACAGGATCAACAAACACTTTCATTCATAATGCACGGCCATCAGGCCTTATCCATCAAGAAATGGGTATCACACCTGCCACAAACATTTCTTATTTGGTCTGGGGGCGGGGGCAAAGGGGGAAGAGAGCAGGAACGCTACTCTGAAATTCAACTATTATAGTACACACGGACACACAATTCACTGGGTATGGGGACTATGGCTGGCATCCTGATGCAATTTTGAACGACCAAGCCTCATCAACTCCATAATGGTTTACCTCATGGGGAGGAGAGAAGATTACTGCATTTACAGGAGAGAAAAAAAAAAGACGATAGAGCTAGAAAGATGAGGGACGAGGAGGAGGAAGGGGAGGAGGAGGAGGAGGAGGAAAGAGAAAGAGACTGAAGATGGACGAAGATTCTGGGGTGACGTGACGACAAAGATTGCGTGACAGAAGCCTTCTGACCCCCCTCCCATCCTCCTGCTACATCACTGCGTGCGACAGCGGCCTTCTGATCCCCCCCCCCCCCCCCCCTCACCTCCCCTCCTCCTACAATGTTGGTCGATCAGGCCTGATGCTCTATAGGGCTTTTTACACTTGTAAATTTTTGCTTAGCCCCGGACTATCGGTGGGGCTAAGGGGGGGCCTTAGCCCCACCGTTGGTACGGGACTATCCTTAGCCCACTTTCTGTTTACACTCGTTTTTGCCAAAGTGGGCTAGCCCCACCGATAGTACGGTACTATCTGGCCCTGCAAAATAGCAGGGGTTAGCACCGCAATTGCGGTGCTAGCACCGCAATTGCGGTGCCAAGCAAGTGAGTGTAAACAGAACGAAAAAATAATCCTGGACTAAGCGACGGAGACGAAGTCCGACCCTCACTGACCAATCAGAAACGAGGCAATCAAGTGCTGCCGGTGCGTGCGTGTACGTGTACAGTACACAGCGTAATTATGAATATTCATGTGGTTTGGAAAGTCCGGGGCTAAGAAATACGAGTGTAAAAAGGTCAGTTTTCTCCTTAGCCCCGGACAAGAGATAGTACGGGACTAATTGGCCAGTGTAAAAAGCTGAAAAAATTGGTACGGGACTAACGATAGTCCTGGGTCAGAGAAAGTCCGGGGTTAAGAAACACAAGTGTAAAAAGCCCTTATGGGTGCCACTGGCAAGACAAGCAAGGAATGAGAGAATTCCTGCAGTGAGAGGGTATCTCCCAGTCTCCCCCTCTCTCCTTCCTCATACACCTGGCTTGAGCCAAAGATCCAACACACACTCTCTATTGATCTCAGAAAGGGGGAAAAACAACAACTTAAAATAAAAGGAAAAAAGAACAAAGAACCGATGATCAGCTAGTCTTTGACTGGAGACTCTTTTATACTGAGCATTACCATGTGTCCGTAATTATTTTACCCTGTCCCAACCATCCAAGACATGTCCAAGATCGTATACAGTAATGGAGACCCCTGCTTTTACCTATCTTATAAGCTTATGTTTAATACCAAAATGCCATCATCTTTACGAAGCCCCCTTGTGCTGAGTAGTTTCCTTCACATTATGCTTGACTTCATAGCTCTCCTCCTACACATCATATGCGCAAATGTGAGCATGTGCTGATTGGGAGTAAACACTATCACTGTGTATGATACACAGCGACTCTCGGTGGCAAATGCCGTTTCTCCTGTGTATCAATATATTGCGTATCACATTCGATAACGATCACAGGCATTTGATAACGTTCACAGGAGGAATCACCCTGGGAATGGTATATGATTTCCAGTTAAAGGCCACTAGATTTATGAGCACACAAGACACTCCTTGACATTTTCCCTGCTCTAAAAGTTCTTCTGATGAGTATCCCTGAACCACCTTAAAGAGCGCCCTCTGCAGTTTCAGAGTGTCATAGCTATCAAGCTCGTTCAGGCCTATAGGCCTACATATACTGTGAATGTGAGTGCTTCATAGCTGCAACTGAAGTACTCGGTCTCATATTCAGTATAACATGGGTGTCATGAGACTGAACAGAACAGTTTGGTTCAATCATGTAATAAAATTTTGTAGTTTTGTTTGTGCAAAGCATAAAATCTGATCAAAAAAAAAGAAAGAATGTCCAAGGTAACATAAATGCTACTCCGTCAATGTTTCTTCATCAATGCTAAAGTGAAACTAGTCAGTCAATATGACAACTGTATACATCTGTATGAAGTAAAAAGAGAACATAATTATTAAATGTCAATCATATTTTCCTGCAGAGTTCCTTACGCAAAATAAAACTTAACTTCATTCACAACATGAAGCAATGTTATAAAACAGATTGCGCAAAATGATTAGGACAGTACAATATGTCAAAAATCAAGGGTGGTAAAAAAACAAAACAAAATAAAATTCATTTTTGAAGAAAAGGAAAAGGAGATGGAGAAAAAAAATACACTGATAAATAAAAGCTGAGAAGGTGTTGTGACAGAGACACATAAAGGGGGGGGGGGAAGAGACACGTCTTGTTTGCTTGTTGAGTTTTGAGCTCTGGTGTAGTGAATTTGCACAAACAAGAGGCAGTTTGACATGCTTGACAGACAGTCAATTCAACATGTTTTGGTTTGCGAAACAGCACTGCTCACTCTAGCCAGACTTACAAAAGTCAAGAAAACAAAACAAAAAGAAGAGGGTGGGGGGGGGGGGACAACCAAGGCTATGGAGGAAGGAGAC